>NW_027555958.1:383175910-383775910 GCF_003287225.1 Phascolarctos cinereus | reverse complement strand
GTCATGTTCTCAACTTGAGGGACCAAGTTTCTGTATGTTTCAGAAATCATATGTAGACTAATAAAGACTGTTGAAATTTTATCAGGGAGGTGAAAAATGAATCCTCTGCCATCCGGTTGTATATCTTATACAGGGAATGCATATTTCTTGCAGAAAAAAAAGCTTAAAAAATTATGTTATCTGGAATATTTGGTAATGTAGCTGGGATTGCTTAACAGAGAGGATTAACATTTTGACCAAAAGCCAACATTGATTCTATAGGATTGCTCTTCCTTACATGACATATGATGGAACCATTGGCCAATAGTGCTAAAGTCTTTCCTCCATTGTGCAATTAGAGTATGCAAGGGCAGAATTTAACCTCAAATTAGTATCCTTAGCCCAGCAATGTGATTTCTTTTTTTTCTTTCCCCTTCACTTTAAGAGGATAGATGTAAACAGTTTTCCATCATCCTCCTATGTTTAAGTATTTTCCAAAAAATTCTTCTGCATCAAGACCCCCTCCTGTGGATTGACTCTCACATTTCTAGATAGGTTGTTTACACAAATATTTTATCTGGGAGAGCAGTATTATTGTGCCATTTAAATCAGAAACACATTTTTCATGTGAACGAAATAGATAGTAAGGCTCTCAACAAATGCTGGTTGAATTGGATTGAATTAAGATGCACAAGACTTAAAGGAGACAAAATCCTCAGTGGTAAAGGTTGTGCATATGTAGCCCACTGAACCGTGAATCTAAAGTTGTTAGATCACGCATATTTCAGTTTCTCAAGTTTTTTTCTCCAAAAACTGAGATTAAAAGCAGATCCCAACTCTTGACTTTATTTTTAAGCAGCACCAAGCAAAGCAGAGACTTTTGAGAATGGGAAAGAACCTCAGAGGTCATGTTGTCCATCTCTTTCATCTTATAGATGAAGCCTTGAACTGTGAAGTGACTTGTCCAAAGTCACAAGGCTAAATAGTGGCAGAGCCACACCTAGGACCCAGGCCTCATCCTTAGTCTTCTCTAAATACCACAATCCAAATATCCTGAACAGTCTTAAAAAGATGCATTAAATATCTTCTTACCTGCTCTTCATCACTTTACATACCCTCACACACTTATTTGCTAGAAAACCAGTGGATACACAAACAGGATTTGGTTTCTAACTAACTTGCCAAAGCAGACTTCTTTGTGCATACATGCCATTTAAGTAACAGATTTGTAAATGCATATCCTGTTTTTAGATACCACTTCTCTGAAATGTTGGCTCATTCTAAGACCTCTTTTATTTTGACCATTGTATCCTGTCTCCTCTGAAATCACCTCCCCTCCAAGTGAGTGAGATTCTTTATAACACACTTCTTGCCCTAACAATCATTTTTTTTAATCTAAAGGTTATGGTGAATTGTACTTATTGCTTATTTTTAAAAAGATCCAAAAATTTAATAAATACCAAACTTCGTCTTGTAAAATAATGATTTAGATTACTGTTTGTGAGAAAATATTAGCTGCAGACTACTTCAAAAAGTTTTCCTTTGGGTGATGAAAGGCTGTTATATTATTTTGACTAACTAATCAAATGTAATTGGGTAGCTTGAAGAGCCTTAGATTTTCCTTCTACAGTTATCAAAGCAGGAAATGTAACTTGGAGAGCTGATGAAAGGCATCTCTCACAGTATTCTTTCAATTATAGATCTTACGGCAAGAATAAAAGAACAGCTCGGCTGCTGAAAACATGGAGGCTCAAGAGTCCCCTTAATGTTAACCATCATATTAGCCAGTTAACATACTATTATATATTTTAATTGATTTCTGCTTGAGAAAAGAGGGAGGGAAACGTACAGGGGCTGCTCTGTGTACATGCAGCTAGAGAAAAACATGGCGGTGCCATGATCTGTGTTGATGCCCTGATGGTTAGAATAGGATCAAACATGTCAAATGCTTTGCAATGAAAATTTGTAGTCCTGCTATCCTGATTTCAAAATAGAGGATGCCCAGTTTTATTAACTTAGCACTGATATTGTATCAGAGATGATATATTGGGATGAGTTTTATTTCATATGAGCAAGAGTTTAAAGTTGAAAGAGACTTCAGAAGCCAGCCAGTACAACTGCCACATTTTACAAATGTGGAAACTGAGGCCTACAGAGCTTTAATGATTTGCCCAAGGTCACAAATGTTGCAAGTGGCAGAGGAAGATTTGAACCCAGGACCTCTGACCCTGAACCCAACACTCTCTCCACAGCATCTCAACTGATTGACTAATAGCTGAAACTGGTTAAAAGACATAGCAGACTCTATGAGGGCAGCTCTTTGAAAAGAAAACTCGGGGCAGCTAGGTGATGCAGCGGATAGACCACCGGCCTTAGATTCAGGAGGACCTGAGTTCAAATCCGGCCACAGACACATAACACTTACTAGCTGTGTGACCCTGGGTCAGTCACTTAAAGCCATTGCCTAACCAAAAAAAAAAAGAAAAACTCTATTGGCCTCAGACAGCTTCCACAAACCCCACAGATCAGAGCAGATCAGAGCAGATCACAGCTTGAACAAAAAGGCATTGAATTAATTGAACTTTCAACATAGAGGAGGACATTATTGCTGAAAACACTTTTTTCCCATGTCACATGAGTAGGTGACTTCCCTCCCCAATAAAAGATTTTTAGAATATTGTTTGAGTCACCAGCTCTGCATGGGACCAGCCTGAGAGACTCTGTCTCAGCCCCAATCTTCTTTCTAGGCTAAAAAAAAAGCCAAAATGGCTCCTTTAATTATTTCCCCAAGGCCTTGCTTTGAAACCTGCAAATTATTTTTATTGAATCTCTCTATCAACTTGCAAGAGCAAGAAGAAGAACATAGCATCATAGATTTCTAGCTGGAAGGGACTTCAGAGGCATCTAGTCAGAAGTCCTCATTTTGCAGAAAAGGAAACTGAGGGCTGAAGAGGTCCAATGACATTTACAATGTTGCAGTGTTAGTGGCAGAGCTAGGATTCAAATTTAGGTCTAAATCTTTCTGCTGTGTGGTGATCTAGCCCTGTCCCTCTCCTGCCCCAGACCTGTTCCCCTTATCCATAAGGCTGTGTTGGAGAACAAGTTAAAGGTTGTTGTTTGTTTTGTTTTTGTCCCACCCCCAAAGGGTGGTATGAGTCTTTCTGGGTGGGTTACTATAAGTACAAGTTCAGATCACATTATTTATAGCATACACACACACACACACACACACACACATACACACATACACGCATATACAATATGTGAGGTATAGATACATCACTGAATGGATGTTACCTAAGTCAAAGTGAGACCTGGGAAAGACCTTAGCTTAAAAAGGCCAAGGTCTTCCACTGCATCCAGGGCCATCTCAAGTCTTCCTGGCTCCAGAGGAGAAAGTGAGGCTGGTGACCTTGCTCAGCCCTCCCTTACTTAAATACAATTCACTTGCAAGTCATGGCATTAGGTTTTTGATGTCATGGTTCTCTTCGAGAAGGAAGGACAAACGATAATATAGATATTTATTGATTAAAAGTGGCACTAAGGTACAGCAACAATGAGTTTGTTTTAATTTCCTCAAAATGGTTTTTCATTGAATGTAAGGTTGAGGATAATATCTAGGTTACAGACTTGTGGACTAAGTTAATCATTTCCTCCAGGCCAGATTTAACATATTTTGGGGGGCATCAGACTTAAGGAAGCTTTTCTCCAATCTCCTAATCAGTGTGGCTCAGCTTACCTCTGTCTTTCTTCTTTCTCTCAGTTAGAAAGATCCTCTCTGATGGGATCCAGCTAGGTCTGCTTCCCTCTATCTTCCATGATGAAAGTTCTAATGTAAGCACCAAACTACTGGACAGAAGGAGCTTGACCTTCCATTTAAATCCAGATAAGGTTCATGAATTCTCCTAGTTCAATGAAAAAATCATCAAATCAAAAATTATTAAAACATTATTAAAAGGCAATATGGTGTAATGGAAAGAATTCTGAATTCAAAGTCAGAGGATGTGAGCTCAAATATAGGTTCTGTGGTTTACTTGTGTGATCTAGAGCTTTAGTCGGCTCATCTATACAATTAAGAGCGCTGGACCAGATGACTTCTAAGGACCCTTCCAGCTCTAAATCAGTGATGCTATGATCCATTATCAAAGCCATGACTTTACCTCATAGCAGTCTTAATGTGGGCTACATTGTGTAAAAAAAGATGTGAAGGTTCTCTAAGGAAACAGTATGAAACTATAGTAAAAGGTTCAATGCCTCTTCCCCTCATTGAAATTTAATTATGATATGTCCAACTAGGTTCACTCATGGGGAATGTTGGCTAAATGAACATTGAATGTCTGGTTGCCTACCATCCATTCATATCATTCTGAATTTCAAAATCTGTTTTGAAAAAAAATCCTCTTACATAATCACTTTGGAGTAGAATTTAAAACATCATCTCTAATTAGGAGACAACTCCATGCACATGTCTTTTAAGAGGTCATCTATAGACTGAACTGCAACTGGATTTGATGGCAGGCACTAGAGATGGCTGAAGGAATCTGACAGCCTTGGACAACTGTTACTCATTCCACAAACCAGGGAAGATGCTTCCTGGAAAGTTAACTATTCAGCACTTCGCTCTGATTTCAAGTTATGGTGAACAAATGCAGCCCATTTCCCAGTTACTTTCTCTTAGGAAGAAGTGGATTCGATAAGAATTGGGCAGGAGGTCAAATGAGAGAGAAATCAAATATATACATTCTATTTTCATGGGGAATCTGAATTTGGGGTAAAATTTTCTTTGGTCTTGTACTTTCAAAATGAGGAATTGAAGGAGGGAGGTAATGGATTGAGGTCATAGACATGAAGGTGCATTAAGGGTAAACAGAATAGTAGGATGAATGAACAAATGAATGAATAAATGACATTTATTAATTTTTCACTATGTGCCAGAAATTGTATTCAGTACTGGAGATACAATTTTTTCAAAAAATCCCTGACCTCAAGGATCTTACATTCTAACGGGGGCAGACAACACATGGGGAAAGGCAGTTCTATTTGAGGGAGATAAAAGGGAGGGGGTAAGAAGAGGAAGACGCTCCATGGCAGGCAGATGGTTTGTGTAGATGACTACATGGGATATGAAATTGAAGCAATGTGTTGCTTTAAAACAGCTATATTGTCCTCTAGCTAAGAAGATCAATCAGAAGACTGAAGTAAAAGCACACACACACACACACACACACACACACACACATTCATACATATACACACATGTATACACACATACATATACTCTGTTAAGCTACAGGTTTTTGTTTTTTGAGGATATATTGCAGCTAATTCTTTATGAATGAGGAAAGCAAAGTTTCATCTGGGACACATAGCTGCTCAAACTAAAATGAATGGAGTGAGAGATCTAAGAAATTCTCCAAATGTCTATTGGCACCAGTGGCAGCAATTTTTTGAAAGGTGAGAATTGCATTTCAGTTTTCCAATATGACTTACAAAATTGGATTTCAAGTTGAAAAGGACCTTAGAATCTAAGTCCTTCATTTTACAGAGGAGGAAGCTGAGGCTAACAGGGATTAGATGATTTGCCCAAGGTCAGACCATAGCAGAGCAATGATTCAGACCTAGATCTTCTTACTCAAAATCCAATGTTCTTTCTACCAGAACAAAATATTGTATATTTGGTTTTCCATTTAAAGTGCATTTCAAGGTTCCATGAAACTGACTTTCTAAAAGGAATTATCTGGTGTTATTATTATTATCATTTCAATTATTTCAATTTTGCTCACCCTTTTCATGGTACAAGATGGGCACAGGAAGATTACTAAATCTACCCCGTTGGCAACTGGGTTTATTCCACAATTAATCCAAATAAAAGATCTAATGAGGAATGAGAAATCAGGCATACAAATTTCTTCCCATAGGGGAAGGACATTTTAGTTTCTAATTCTTATTTCTAATGAATTTACTGAATTTATTAAATATACCTGGTATGATGCAATAAATTTGAAGAATAGGGACTTACTTTCAAATCCCAGCTAGATTGGTTACTATTTTTCTGACCTCAAGTAAATCACTTAATTTTCCCATGCCTTAGTTTCCTCATCTGTAAAAAGAGGGGCTTGTATTAGATGATCTCAAAGGTCTCTTTCAGCTGGAAATTTATAATCGTAATAAAGTATAGTGCTTTGTACACAGCAAGCATTTAATAAATGCTTTATTCAATTAGTAAGTCATTCAAGTATGCTTCCTCTAAAGTTTGCTCTCCTCACCTAAAATCTCAAAACTCTTCTAGCTCATACTGTCTTCCCAACTCTAGATCCCAATATTTTAGGGGATTAGTGAGGTTCAGAAATTGAGTGGGAATATATGTTCAAATACATTTTGTCATCGTTGGAAAGAAAGAAAGAAATTAATGAATTAAACTTAAATCTGACCTGCAATAAGAACCAAAATGTATTAAGTGAAAAAAAAACTCTCCTAAAGCCTAAGGAATTTTCAAATAGAATGTCAATAGAAAAAATAATTTTTTTTTTAAATCTTCAGAAAAAGAGAAGCATATCCACAGAATGAGTTCACATGGTTTTGGTCCTCTATTCATCATGGCTTTGAGCCTTGCATCACTTCATTTCATGAGGTAGAGAATATATAATATGCCAAAAATTAGTTTATATCTCCTGCAACCTAAATGCAGTATTTCCCAAAAGTTTTAGGAATAAAGGACATTTAGCTTTAACTTTATTAAAACAAAACATTAAGCAAAACCTAATGTAGGAGCACTTAAAATAACAACTGTGTCCAAAATCCATTGTTCCATTAAATTCAAGTGTGGGACAGATCCAGTAGTTAAATTATCCTATACTGAGAAATGGTGGGTAAATTGTCACATAATTATTCCTGCTTTTGCTGAATTTCCTAGCTCTATCAGTTTTAAGAGCAGAGTAGTAAAAAATATTTTTATCAAAAGAGAGCTTTTGGGACTGAATGTTCTAATTAATTGATACTTGTCCACTGATTGTTTCTCTAAGTAGACCACATTTCTGATTTTTCAAAAAATCTAATTACTTCCATTCTAGGAGGTCTTAAGGTTGTACAGTAGGTACCATTAATGAAAACAGAGCTGATATTCAGAGTATCTAGAGGAATGAGCACTGCCTACATTATGGCTCACTTCACTGCTTGGCGACTTAGCCTGTCATAACACTTTTTCAGATAATTCTTTTCTATATATTGTCCTAAAAATAACAAGTCTTTAAAAGATACCCCAAGCTACCATTTGTTTGCATTGACAGTAAAGGATCTCATACCACATTACGCAGAGTGTGGGATATCTGTTCAAGTAGGCAGAAGGATATGAATTGTTGTTGCATTGGATATGACACAGAGATTGATTTGTCTTTGTGTGAATTTGTTTTTGTGTTCTGAAGGAAATGCACAAAAATGGGTATGTCCTAACCCACTCAAGACCAAGAGAAGCAGCAGTATAAGGCAAATGTAGTGTTTGGTTCCTCAGTCTCCAGTTCATCTTCATATGGGAAATCCCCACTGACTTCAAAGGGAATTCCCAGGCCAGGCCACTGAAGAGCTTCTCCGGAATTACAGAACTGGAAGGAAGCTTAGACAGAGGCTTGTTAGTCCAAACTGACCTTCCCTCCCCCAGAAGCAGGAATTCCATCTTTAACATTTCCTTTTAGCCCCTAATGCATACAATATTTCTTCTTTGACCCCAAATACCTCAATGTATAGGTAACCAAATGCCTTTTCTATTTTACTAATTTGGACCATAGTCTGTTAGTCATAATATAGATGTGCAAAATGACCCACTTAACAATAGCTTTGCTTTAAGGTCTGAAGGCAAAACTGATCCAACTGAAATGAATGAACTGCCATTCAGTTCCAAAGATTCTTCTTTAACTAAACGTACTAAACTAAATGTTAGAGCAACACTTTACAACTAGCTTTCATTTTATATTTGGAAGGAAGACAAAAGATTAATTCCCCACTGAGATCCTTTTTTAGTTTATCCGGAAACAGGAGTAAAATATTTTATTGAATCTAAATATAGGCTTTCAGGTATTAAAAGAAATGCTATTTGCAGCTAATTTGTTTCTAAATAAAATCTTGGATGAACATTTTTAATTACCGAAAAAGTTAAGGTAACAATAAACACAGGAAATATACATGAATCAAGTGTTCAGAGAGTCAGCCTTCTTTTAAGACTATAAATATCCCCCCAGCTATGGCACTATTATTAGAGAGTATGAACAAAGGAAGGTATCCATAAATAGAAGGGGGAGGGGGGAGAAAGCATCTTGGTGAGCTTGATAGTCCATGGCATAGGAAATGTTTCTAACAAGCTCATGACTTTGGAGGGTTAATTGGTTTTTAAAAGGACATTTCCACACTGTGTGTTTGCCAAGAAAATTCTTTCCCTGCCATGTTTGTTAAATTGGCAGGCTGATATTTCCTCTGAGTGACACAAGATGTGATGAAGAATTTTATCTTCACTTCCTTGCTAAAATCAGCACTGAATACTAGCCCTTCTTTGTGAACTTATTTGAGCATTGTCAGATAGTATTTATGAATATTAATTCAAGAACTGTTATACATCTATATTTACACATGTAAACACACTCATAGGAAGTGGTATGGTATATCGGGAAGGACATTGGACTGGTAGTCAGGAGATGTGGGTTCTAGTCCCAAAGTAACTAATAACTAGGTGGATGACCATGGACAAATCTCTTAGCATCTCCAGATGCTGGGTCATTGCATTTTTGCAAGAATGGAGTAAAAAATACAAATATCAAAGTTCTTTGAGAATGATACTTTCTGCATCATATCCAAGATGTCAAAATTTCATCTCTTTCTTCTCCCTGAACAGATTTCCCATGCTTTTTATTATCTAGTACAAAACCCTTTATTGTCAATGCAAACAAATTTTAGCTGAGGGTATCTTTTAAAGACTCATTTTTAGGACAACATATTCAAAAGAATTGTCTAAAAAATGTCTAAGGCATTATGTAAATTAAAACATTATTAAATAAGAAAAATGTCAGTTCTCTTTATACTATTTCTATTTTGCCCAATGGTACTGCTGATTTAGAAGGATCTGTCACCTCTTTGTTGATCACTTCTTAATTTAAAAAAAAATTCAATATATTGAGCAGGGTTATAACTAAGGCAAAATGACAAGAGCTCTGTCCCAGGGTACAAAAATTTAGAGGCTCTAGCAGCACTTAGACTTCTGCAGCTTAGAGGTAGCCAAGTTTAACACTTAGTTAGCATGAATAATTAGTTAAAATAGGAAGTCACCAGATAGTATGCTTCTGCTCCCACCAGGGCCACCCCAGAGATAAGCGCCTCTGTGCCTTCCCTCTACATCTTACAGCAGCCTCTTCAAAAGTGTGCTGGCATCTTTGTCTCCTCACCAGAGGGTGGCATTCTGGGATATCTCCTCTCCACACATCGAAATTGCTCTTGGCTCCAAAGTTATTAATAGATGCTCTTATAATGAATAGTTACCTGGGAACTATTCTAAGACACAATTTAACACTTTGAATGATGTTAGATATTATTGACATGAACCAAACTTGTATAAAAAAAGAGACTTTGAATTATATCCCCAAATATTTATATTTTTGAGTGTAGTAATGATCAGTTGGATCATTATGAGAAAATATTTTGCAACTTTTCAAAATGTCATATTATGATGATGCTACATTTTGAAACAAAGAGATTATTGAATTCAAGGAAATAGAAATCACTGAACTACAGATTGAGTATACCTTCTTCCCTTTTTGGAGGAAATGAGCTAAATTCCACAGGTTAAAGAAGGCAAGAAACTACCTTCCTTCCCCCATACAGACAAAATAGGTCCATCATTTCTTTCTTCTGCTCATGTTCAGCAATACAAGCATGTCAAAAATCGGTGTTTCATTTAATGTCCCATAGAATCCCATCCAACAAATATGTATTAAGTGCCTACAACATCAAGGCACTCTGCTAAATACTGGGGCAACAAAACCAAAATGTAAACCAGTCCCTGACCTCAAGGGGCTTACATTCTGTTGGGGAATCCAACATGCCGGCAGTTAAGTATATACATGACAAGGTGAGGAGCAGGGAGAATTCAGTAATAACTAAAAGGATCAGGAAATGCTTTTTACAGAAGATTGCTCCTAAATGGAGCCTCGTAGGAAGCTAAAGCTTCTAAGAGGTACGTGGCCATTCTGGACATGGAGGACTGTCCATGCGAAGGTGCAGAGACAGGAGATAGAATTCTGAGTTCTGGGACATCAGTTAGCCATCTGGTGTGCAAAAGAAAATAATATACAATAAGCCTGAAAAACCATATTCCTCTATTGGCTTAAAAATGCTTTTTTTTTAAAAAATGTGATGTTTAAGTCTTCTTTGCTCATTCTCTATCTCCACTCATTATTTCCATCACCTGTAACTGTTCCATTTTTAGTAGCAAAAATGAAAAGCAACATGATTTGTCTTCCTTCTTGCTTGGACAGTAAACAAATTTTGTCAGTTGTTTTTTCAGTTACATCCAACTCCTTGCAACCCCATTTGGGGTTTTCTTGGCAAAGATACTGGAATGGTTTGCCATTTCCTTCTCCAGCTCATTTTACAGATGAGGAAAGCGAGGAAAACAGGGTTAAGTGATTTGCCCAAGATCACACAGCTCATAAGTGTCTAAGGCCAGATTTGAACTCAGGAAGAACACTAGTTCTTGACTTCAGGCATGGCACTCTACTGTGCCACCTAGGATTTCCAGGATGAACACTTTTTTACGTCCACCTTTACCTATTTCAACTATCTTGCTCACAGAAAAGATTTAAAATATATTACAAAATTTATCCTACTGATTTTCAGACTAGTTATGATGTTCTGCAAGTTCAAATAGCCATAGGTCTATAGCTCTATATTCCAAAACGTTTCTTGTTCTCTGCCTTCATTCATCTCCAACCTATATGCTTCTCTTATAGAAAATCTTTCCCTTCTCTTAATATTTCTGACCGACGATGAAGACTCATTTAGTCAAGAGTTAGCCTTCTGCACCAATCAATCCATCAATCAACAAGGATTTAAGAACCTCCAATTAGGAACAGCTCAGTGACAGTGCTTCCAGGAAAGATAGGCCTCTCAAGACAGTAGGAAGATTAAAAATAAAATCAAACAAAAACTTCATACATAAAAGCCTTTCGAGTTTCATTTGATTTTTAAAAAGTAGCAATAGAATTTGTTCACCATCTTTGCCAGGAATATCGTTGATATACTGTTCTCTATGTCTCACACAAGACACCTACACACTGGATCAGAGTTTAACATAGCACCTGGCACACAGCAGGCACTTAATACATGCATGTTGATTGTTGACTGACTACATCGCATCTTAAAACGTCAGAATAGCTTTTGGTCAAGGGTGAGTGGGACAGCTTTGTGAGCTCAAGGATGTGTTAGATAAGGAGCAGGTTTGGTGGGTTGTGGAGGGGGAGGGTTTGGGGTTTCTTTGCTGTTTTTTGTTGTTTTTTTTTTTTGCTTCAGAAGTAGCTCCATGTGGTTTAATGTGCTAACATAACCCCGGTTTCAATATTTCAAAAGATACAGAACTTCCCAGCATGATGATAAAGTTTTCCTGTGTTCCAATAATAAAGCCCCAGTGTCCCAATAGTTTCCAGTTCCTTTATAACACAGCAGTTTGTGAAGACTAACTCGCTCCTAAGTGCCCAACCTGCAATATCAGTGTGGGAGTCGGAAACAGATGTTCACGGGACAATGCAATTTGTTGTCACTGTCGATACTATGTGGCACTTTTCCCAACTGAAATTGTTTGTGGATGGAAAAGAATGTAAGGAGTGATTCATGCCCAGAAGGATTTTTTTTTTAATTTGCTTTGTACCTGTCTTTTTATTTGCTTTAAATGACATGATGTGAGGAGATTAAATTATTCAAATTTGAAACAAACTGATAATTTAGCAACTCTCCAGGGCTTTCTCCCTTATGTACTTCCTCCTTCTTCCTTCACCCCCACAACTATCATATACAGCTTATTGAAAACGTTAAATGTCTTATTTATTATTATCAGGGAACTCAGAGCCATCTTCATTTTTCAAGGTTATTAATTATCTTTGTCATACAATATGCACAGAATTTCCATTTGAAAGAATGATGGCGTCCCTTTTTCTTGGTAATTTTTTAAGTAATTTGTGAGGAAGTAAAGAACATCCCAAATGGTCAAACATTGACTAGAAAACCATCTATTGGTCATAGACTGCCCTGGATCATCTTCATTTGAAATTGTCATGAATATTACAAAAGTGCATGCACTAACCCATACTTACCGGAAGAGATGATGGATTTGTCTGCATAAATTAAACATTAATTTTTTAGATAATCTTAAAATATACTTAACAATACGATAGCTACATCAAAGCCATTTAAAAATCGAGCCCAACACTTCACATGCATTGATGAAAACACCTTTTTTTCCCCAAAGAAGAAAATATAGCCAGAGCTGGGTACATTGAGTTTGGAGGGAATTCAGTTTCATTTCAGAACAGAAATTCTCGAAAGCAGCAGCTCCAAATAGTTTAGCATCGAGACATCAAGTCCCTCTGGTTTTGATTTGTTTGTTTTTTCAAGACACTTGTTTTTAGATAGAAACAAACAACAAACATACTACTGCTACAATTGATAGCAGCTAACATTTATATGGCGCCCACTGTTTGCCAGACTTTGCTAAGTGCTTTACAAATATTATCTCATTTGATCCCCATGACAACACTGGCAGGTAGGTGCTCTTATCATCCCCATTTCATACTTTAGGAAATATACTCATAATCATTGGTCCTAAACTAGCAGGGGAAAGTATTTTAGGTCATAGGAATACATGTATGTGTTTTAAAAGGTAGAAGGAGTGGTCACATTTTGCCAATCAAAAACCCTTAGTTCTAGTTAGCTGTGTGACCTTGGGCAGATCACTTAATCTCTCTGAAGTACCATTTTCTCTTTGGTTAAATTAGCAGATTAGATTAAATGCTCTATAAAGTCTCTTGTAGTTTTAAAAATCTGTTGTTCCAGTTTTACTTTAGAACTTCAGCTTTTAGGTGCTTTAAGTGTCTTCAGTGTTACTTTGGACTTTGTAAGATTTGAGTCTGTATTTAACCCAAGGCTTGGCATTTTTAAATGACTCCAAAAGTCAACATCAAAACTTTCTGTTGTTGCTGTGGAGTCTTTTTCAAATCTGTCTTGTTTTATTCACCTGTTAGGACTGTGAACATTAGTAAAAATGCTTTCGAATACAATCAAATCTGCTCTTAATGACTGAGTGTCCGTGCACCTGAAGAAGGAAATAGCGGACCAGAGAAAGGCCAGTACAATGTTTGTCAGTGACACAGTACAAGTGCATCTACTTAGCAGAATCCTCTGCACTCCAAGGGTGGGGAGGTTCAAGTAACTTGGACTTAGTTGACCTGAGAGTAAGGATCAGCAAAGGTGCCATTCCAGCTCTTGCAGTATTTGGGAGTCTTGTGACGTCAAGACAAGCTCTGAAAACTTAATGAAAAAGGAGGCATTAAACATTCATCCCAACAAGTTGTTGGGCCCGACTGGGCATTATATTAGGCCTCATCCTTTGCTCTGCACCCAATGGAGAAATGTTAAATGTAAAAAGCAGCAGGAAGAAGCCAGGAGGAGAGTGCCATTTGGATAATTAATCCAAATTAGAAATTTATTTCAAATTGGAATGTTTTAAAAAATAAAATAAAATCCAGATTGCTAACTTCCCAGCAGTATTGGTCCTAGCTTAAAAATTATGTCTCCGTATGTAATTTGACAGCTCTTTTAATAATAGTTGTGCTTGACTATTTCAGTGCATTCTGCTCTTCAAAGGGAATTTACATGCATTAATTAATCAGAACCTTCATTTATTTTCATTTCCTTTGATATTCTTGTTAAGTTTCTTTAACTTATTAGGTGCATTCAATTCCAACAAGCGGTAAGAGTCCTGAAGAACCATTGGACTAAACTGCCATCTACTTACTTGGTATAGCAATCTTATCAGAGATTCAGTGAAACGTACTTCCTATCTTAATAACCATGGAATTTTTGAAGTCCTTAAATGGCAAAATTTCCCATCTGCTTACTATTACCTCTTTCAAACGCTGCTGATTTTTGCTTATTAAACTTCAGTTGGGTAGATTTATGCCGTCTATTCCTGATTTTCACATGGAGCGAGAGACCTTATAGAGGAAACAGAAATTCCAATCCTGATGTTACAGGAAAGCCTCCAATTCTACCGGACAGAAATGATTTCAGTTAGAGGGTACCCAATATGACCTTTTGAATTTTCCTTGAACAAATCTGCTCAGGGGTGTCAGAGAGGCTCCTCAGATGCCACAACACCTTACTTTGTACAGCACAGTTACTTCGGAGTGCTCGGAATCTCATCTTTTGATCTCAAGCGATATTTTTCTCTGTTATGTCACAGAGGTCATCTGGCTCATGTGTGACAAACTGCCGGCATAAGTCACAGTGCCAGTGGCAGAGATTTGTAACCATGTCCCTGGTCCATTGCCTTTGAATTATTTCACAGGCCCTCTGCTTTACATTTACACTCTGTCGGAAGATGAACAGGGGAAGGGAGTAAAATCAAGGGCAGGGTCTCATCCTGAAGGACAAGGGGAAACAGGTGGAAGGTTAATGGCCTTGGAGCGTATCCACAAGCCTCTCAGGGTTGATATATGGGCCTCGGGCCTAAAACGGGCATTGGCTTTCAAAGATATATTATTTCATTTGAGGAGAGACATTCTGGAGTTCCTGCATTTGTCTGCTGATAGATGATCCTCTGTCCACAATTGGTTATGGCGTGTGAGTTTTCCTTGGGCCTGCTCCCGTACATAAAAATTTTGCTGAGCTCCCCAACCTTTCACATGCCTTTAAGAATGGGACGTGTGCAAGCCCTCTGGCAGGCTGTTGGATTTCTGTTGCTGCTATTTTTGTAGTTCCTTTTGAACCATGAGGCAAGTGGGGGATGAAAGACATTTCTGTTCATTCATACAGAACTTGATAAGGGTGGCCTTGCAAAGAAAAAAAAAGGTAGAAGGGATGTGGGGAATCAAACCTATGTGTGTCAGGGTGGTGAGCTGAACTCAGTCTCACATCAAGTCATTTGCATATCAGAAGTTCTTATACAAGAAAAAAATATGAATAAGCTTTGTACCAATGTCATTATAAAGAGTTAACTTTTTTCTTGGTTCTGAGCAAATGGTCTTAACATTATTTCTTCCTGTTTTCAGAAACATATGGGAGGAGGAAGGGAAGGGGAAGAGATACATGGGTATCAATAAGTGACTTTCCTACCAAAAATATTGCCACAAAATCTTGACACTGTTTAGTTGGGAGCATTGAATTTATTGAAATGTGTTTGTACATTTTAACAGTTGCTCAAAGGATATGTCCAAGTTGACATGAACCATTACCATTTAAAGTATTTGAAGGGAAGTGCCTTGTCCAAACATGTCTAAGTGAAATGACCAGTTGTTAGGGCTGAACCAAGATCATCATAAAGGTTGAATTAACTATGCATAGAGAGGTGGTCTACACCTCTGAGGTTGCTTAGTTGCCAACTAGCCTCATAAGGATCATGGAATCATAGTCTGCAAGCTGGAAGCAGAGGTGTGCTGGACTCAGCTCAAGCTGGCTTACAAGAACTTTAAACAAATCTTGTACATCAGATTTTCAGTGTGAGCATTTACACCTCAGGAGATGGCAAACATTACAAATGGGCTCTATTTAAAGGTTTTTTTATTATCTAGACTTTGAAAAGTGATGGAGAAAATATTGAAAATGCAAATTAAACTTAAAAATGTGTCATGAATATATTCCCACCCACCCCCACCCCTTGGACAGCTGGTTGTTAAACATTTACCAACACACCACTGGCTGGCAAAGGGGACCTTAGAGGCAGAGGATCATAGTAGGTCTAGAAGACACCTAAGAGGCCATATTATCCCACCCTCTTATTTGACAGAGTAGGAAATTGAGCCCTGAAGAAGTGAAGATGTTTTCCCAAAGTCATATAGGTAGTACATGGAAAAACTAGATTTGAATCCAGTTTCTCTGACTCCAATTTCATTATTCTTCCTACTGCACCAAGCTGTACTTTAAAACACATGGAACCCCAACATATTTTAATTCAGAGCACTTAGGTACCAATTATTTTCTTTTGGCTACATATATACTTAAGTATATGTGCACATACAATATGAATGTGAATATATACACATGTACACTTTTGAATATATACACATGTACATTTATGAGTACGCCTGCATAATGTGTCATGTGTACACTGAGCATGTACATGTGTGCATGTATGGTGTACATGTGTGTATAATTGCACTGTGTATGTGTATGTGCATGCATATATGTATATATGTGTGAATATATATATATATGTATATGTTAGGGATAAGTTGTATACCATAACCAATCTTGGACAAAGGATCATCTCTAAATAATCTTTCTCTCTCTCTTTCTTTCTCTGTCTCTCTCTATCCACACACACATACATACACATACATGCATATACACATATGTATATTATATATATATAATCTGAACATATTATTCCTTATAAGTATTATGCTGGGTTTTTTATAAGATCATATTTATTTTTCTGATAATTGAAGATAGAGTTTAATTTTGTTTTCAATTTTTTTTTGTACTGAGGTTCATGAGTCCTTTGCGTTCCTTCCAAAAAAAAGTTGAAATTTTATTTGTATATCTTTTATTTTTCATGTTTGTTTTTAAAAGGATGCTTTTTACGTGGGGGGATTTTCCACAGTTATCAAAGAAGAAAGCAATTGATTTTAGATTAGATCTGAGTCTTCTTTTTACAAAAAAAAAATTAGCTTTAGTGTATGAGAAGTGAACTTTGGACAAACAAATCATGAAGATGAATGTGAATTTGATTTTGAGGAGAGGCATTCCTGCACACACACAAAAAAATTGCTTATATCTATCTCTACTCCCACAATAAACTTTTACACCAGGTTATCCAGGCCAAACTTTTCTGGCACTCCGTATAAATCGTTGCTGTTAAGTTCAGCAACATTGGGCCATTGGTCCCCATTAAAATGACACGAAATTGTAACGATGTATGGTGGTTTTGGTTTTTTGGTTGTTGCTTTGTTTTTGTTTCTGTTTTTCATTTCTTTTGAGGGTCTTACAAAACACATGTCCTATCAGAAGGCTACGGACCTGGGGAACATGTTGAGTACCTAGAGGAACAGTAAGAAGAAACGCAAGGACTTGTTTAAAGGAAAGACTCCGAATCAGAAATTCTACAGAGAGAGTGGAATGGGGAGTGTTAGCAGCTAGGAGGGGCTGCTTTTCTACTTGTTGCTTTGATAATGGATAAAAAGCTGTCATGAGCTACAACTCACAGCTGGGAGTACTGTAGATAGAATAATCCCTACAGGCAGGCAGATCCCGAGCCACATAGGCCTTCTTTCCAATCTCAGAACATAATATAATTGTTTCTCTTTATTCTTCTGGCCAGTTGGCCTCCTTTTCACATTTGAAGTTACTTAGTTCAGTTCAGTTCATTTTTAACCTTCCTTTGGGGATATGTTTCATTTCCTATTCAGTAGATCCCAACCCACCAGGCTCTAGTACTGCCCAGAGCCAAATCAAATCAAAGAACTGCACACAACCTCTCCGGTACAAAAACAGTCTGAATCGCTGAATACTACCAGGGTGGCAGGGCCATCTGAGCTTGGAGCTCGGACTGGCACCTTCTTAGACTGGAGCCACAGGGCACTTCATACCTGCAATGAACTCCTTAATTGCTCATTTAGAGTCAGACAAAATTTTACCCCCATTCCCCAGCCAAGACTTCAAAGCCATGGGATCCACATTGAAAACAGGGTCTCAGTATAGATGGTTGCTTATCGTTGTAAAATTAGAATAACAAATGTTCCCAGCGTGATGCAAACAGAAACCTGCCAGTATATTATCTGGGGCTGGCTGTTCCAACATGCATTCTTCGAGGAAAAGAAAGAAGCTTACTTAGGGCTCTGTTCGTCATTCTATACTGCTCATTTTAATGATATATTTAGATCTTCGTCTTACTTTGTATTCTTATGTGTAATTACCCGTATTAAAAAAAAACACTCATTAGTGTTCTGTTCCACTGACTTAATTATGCCCCTTAATTAAATCTCGACTAACTGGAGGTCACCGCAGTGTCAGTGGGATTTGTCACTGTTTGTCAGCAGGTGTCTGGCCACATCTATTTCTGGTTTCTCGATGGCTAGGATTTAAGAGCTTGGTCTTTTCTCTATGCAAGGGGAAAACTCTTGCTAAGGGGACTGAGTGTTCATTAAATAATTTCCACACACACATACCCCCAAACCTAACACCTTAGTTTTCAACCATGAGGAATGCTGAATAAGGAAAGGAGAAAATTACAAACAAGGTTGATGCTTCATATATGTCTTTTTTAAGGCTTGTATGTTTTAAGTACTTACATGTTTATATTCCTTAGCTGAAAAACAGTGTTTATATATGACTTTTTTTGTTTTTGTGCAAAATTGAAACACAGAAATCCTGAGAAAGTGCATCACAATTATAAATCGAAAGAAGAGTATTTAATTAAATTTTCACAGTCACGATACTTTGCCAACATTTAGTTCATTATCAATTAATATTAACAGTTTTAAAGTATGAAACAAATAATAAAGTTGGGCGCAACCTCAGGTCAAAGAGCTTCATCTGACTGTCCCCGAAGTCACATATGCCATCCAAAGATCACTTCTTTATTTAGAAAGAAAGATGCCAAATAATAAGGCCACGATGTCTTCATATTTCAAATTATTATGTTTTGGGTTTGGGATTTTAGTAAGTTACTTAAGGGAGGTATAATTCCCATGTTTGTGTATATAATAGGCATCTAATGTTCATCTGAATAATTGATTAGTCAAGACAGGCTTTTATAATTAGTTGTTGGCTTTTCAATATAAGCCCTCAAAACACTTGCTGTCAGTCTACAGTGCTTTTACATTTATTCATATATTTGCACATGAAAAAAAGCTACAATAGTTATCTGAGAGCATTTCAAATTTTTTCTTGCTGGAGTTCAGTCATTTTTAACACAAACTCTTTTTATGCTGAACTTCGTTGGGAGGCAGCATATGGATAGAGTTGAAAGAAGGCTGACTCAGTAATTCTAGGACCTGGGTTCAAATATGGGTATCAAGATAATAATGGCTTATTAACTATGTGACCCTGGCTGGCCAAGTCACTTAACCCTGTTTGTCTCAGTTTCCTCGTCTGTAAGATGAGCTGGAGAAGGAAAAGAAAAACCACTCTAGTATCTTTGCCAAGAAAACCCCAAATGGGGTGATGAAGAGTTGGACATGACTGAAAAATTACCAAAAAAATAAGGTAATGGATCTGAGATGGTTTCTAAGATCCCTTCTGGCTGTTGTTTTGGTACCCTATAAACTTTCTCAATGATATTTCCTTTGGACATGAGTGTTTTTCAGACATCCTTAATCCAGAAGAAACTTTTGGAGACTGTGTAATGACTAATAATAAACAAGTCACTCAACCTCCTGGGCTTCAACTTCCTAATCTTTACAAAGAAGGATTTGGGTTAGATGGTTCCTGCGGTCCTTCCCAATTCTGGATTCATGATTCTATAATATCTAATGTAGCCTGGAGTGAAAAATCACCATTTTCTCAGTTAAGGCATTGTTGTCCGCTTTCCGAAAATTACAGTGTAAGTGAGAAAGTAGGCTCTAATATCTCATCATCATCAGTAGGGAGTTTGGTGACTCCTTTTTTTTTGGGTGGGGATTCATCAGTATGGTGAACTCACTTCCTCCACCTACACAGATCAACAATTCATCTATAATTTGTAATCTTATTGCATTGCTTGGAAATGATGAGGGGTTAAGGGACACGTTCATGATCGTTCAACTGGTACGTGCCAGAATTAGAACCTAAATCAAATCCTTCCTGATTCCAAGGCCTGCTCTTGGGTCACTACATCACAGCACCTCTCCTGGTGAGACCATAGATATTCTAGAAATCACAACATACAGCCTGTAGAAAAAAGGACACACCAGAGAAATAAATAGAACATTTCTACTTCTTATGGGTCTTCATAGCTAATCAATTAATGTTTTTCCTAATACGTGGATTCCAGCTGTCTTTTCTCAGGCAGAAGCTGACACCTTGTATAGAAAAATGGGAATTGTTTTATTAATTTGATAATTCTACTTCATGCTTTTCTTCTCCTGGAATTTGTCAGTCTAAGTGGTAGATGGATCAACTTACAAGGCTATAGTAATGGGGATGCTTTAGTATGTTATGTAGACTCCCTGGATAGCAAGGCTGTCTCACGTCTTTATGCTATGTCACCAAATAACCAAAGGCTGTTAGTCATCTGTAAGGCAAGTTTGGATCCAAATTTCCTGATATTTATAGAGTTTAATTCATAAATTTTTGTTCTATTAGCATAAAGTGGCTGTTATTTTTTTGAAGTATTTATTACTTAAAAGTAAGTACTTAGTGAAAAGAATTTCTCATTTAGTCAATTATTATAATTGAGGATTAGAGGAGCTATGGGATGAGATCTTCCCATTACCCTCGAATCTAAGTTCTCACCATTTCTCCTGTATGAAATAGCTAAAGAGTTTCTGCACATTTCACAGAAATGTTTTATGACTGTCTCTAGGGTTAGCGCGCTTTTCTGATGCAGTGGTATTTACAGAAAAGAGAATTGTTGTTATTAAGGGGCAAATATATTTCTAACACACTTTTACATCTAGTAGCTGAGGAGATGAACAGATATCAGCAATGGTAGAAGTCATATGAATCAACAGTAGATTTTAAAACTAGATGGGAACTCTAAGGATGGTGTTCTAGATTTCAGTTAAATGAGCTCCATTATGTAGGCTTTCAGATAGGCTACAAACCTCTTATCTATGCTAACCTCATAGATCTTCCATTATTCTTGGTGAATAACAGAAGTTATATCATGCAGTTTCATTAAAAATGCATTAATCCTTTTGTAGCAACCTCCCTCTAATTCACTGATTCAATTATATGCTGAATAATAAGCATTTTGCTATGACAAAAAAATGCAGCATTTGAATATGTTGTATCCATAAAACACAGAATGGAAGAATAAAATGGAGAAAAATTGGAATCTGCTTATTTTTTAAAAGCCATGTTTTCTATTCAGATAATTTTCTACGTAGGCATTGCTTCCACTGTTTACCAAGAACTAGTTAAAGGGCCAGATCGTGAGTAGCTTTTTTTTTTTTAACCAAAGAAAGGGCTTGAGTTTCGATGAAAAACTTGGAACAGGTTGTCTGGTTCTTAAAGGCCAAAGTGTAGGCTTTGTGATTCAGGATGCTCATTTTAAACCATGAGCCAGATGTGGAGATCCCCATTACTGCTTTTGAACCTTGTTCTCATAAGTACAAAAGGCTTACTGTAATTGCTGGATTAATTAAAATAAGAGGAAAATCCAACAGAGCTAATGAGAGCAAGGCTCCACTCTGGAGGTGCTCTCTGACCCTAGGCAAAACTGTGAAATAGGCAAAAAACCCAAAAGCCTTCTTCCCAGTTCTGAGTCCCCTCCTCCCTCCAGAGTAGGTTAGTATCCTCTTTCTACTTACCTATTAAGAACTGTCCTGTCTAAACCCATTGGCAAGCATTATCTCTAATAGGGATAAGCTAGAAGCCTTCCCAATACAATCAGGAGTGAAGCAAGGATGCCCATTATCACCTCTATTATTTAATATTGTACTAGAAATGTTAGCTATAGTGATAAAAAAAGAAAAAGAAATTAAAGGAATTAGAATAGGCAATGACGAAACAAAACTATCACTCCTTGTGGATGAATGACGTTGTACTTAGAAAATCCTAAAGAAGCAATTTAAAAAACTGCTTGAAATTATTATCAATTTTAGAAAAGTTGCAGAATACAAAATATACCCACATAAATCATCAGCATTTCTATATATTACCAAGAAAGTCCAGCAGTAAGAGACAGATAAATTCCTTTTAAAATAATCATAGACAATATAAAATACTTGAGCATCTACCTGCCAAGACAAACTCAGGAACTATATGAATACAACTATAAAACACTTTTCACACAAATAAAGTTAGATCTAAACAATTAGAAAAATGTTAATTATTTGTGGGTAGGCCAAGCCAATATAATAAAAATAACAATTCTACCTAAATTAATCTATTTATTCAGTGCCATACCAATCAAACTATCAAAAATTGTTTTATAAAACTAGAAAAAATAACAAAATTCATCTGGAAGAACAAAGGCTCAAGGATATCAAGGGAATCAATAAAAAAATGCAAAAGAATGTGGTCTAGCCATACTAGATATCAAACTGTGTTATAAAGCGGTAATTATCAAAGCAATCTGGTACTGGCTAAGAAATAGAGTGCTGGATCAGTGGAATAGATTAGCTACAGATTACATCATAGTAATAGTAATCAACATAGTAATAGCAATGACCATAGTAATCTAGTATATGATAAACCCAAGTTTTTACAACAAGAACTCATTATTTGACAAAAACTGCTGGGAAAACTGGAAAACAGTATGGCAGAAACTAGGTATAAACCAACATCTCACGTTGTAAAGCAAGATAAGGTCAAAATGAGTGCGTGATTTACATCTAAAGGATGATACCATAAACAAATTAAGAGAGCATAGACTAGTTAATCTGTCAGATTTATGGTTAAGGGAAGAATTTAGGACCAAAGGAGATACATTACAAAATGTAAAATAGATAATTTTAACTATATAAAATGTAAAAGTTTTTGCACCAACAAAACCAATGCACCCCAAATTATAAGGAAAGGAGAAAACTGGGGGGGAGTGGATTTTGCAAGAAGTACTTCTGATACAGGTCTCATTTCTCAAACATATAGAGAACTGAGTCAAATTTATAAAAATGCAAGTCATTCCCCAATTGATAAATGATCAAAGGATATGAACAGGCAGGTTTTAGACAAAGAAATCAAAGCTATCTATAGTCACATGAAAAAATGCTCTAAATCACTATTCATTAGAGAAATGCACCTTAAAACAACTCTACCAGCTCACACCTATCACACCTATGTTGGATGTTGGCAGGAATGTGGGAAAACTGGGACACTAATGCACTATTGGTGGAGTTGTGAACTGTTGTAGGCATTCTGGAGAGCAATTTGGAACTATGCCTAAAGGGCTATAAAACTGTGCATAACCTTTGATCCAACAATACCACTGCTAGATATATATCCCAAAGATATTCAAAAAATGGGAAAATTACCTATTTGTACAAAAATACTTACAGAAGCTCTTTTTGTGGTGGCTTAGAATTAGATATTGAAGAGATGCCCATCAATTGGAGAATGGCTAAACAAGCTGTAGTATATGATTGTAATGGTATATTATTGTGCTATAAGAAATGACAGGCAGAATAATTTAACAAAAACCTAGAAAGACTTACATGAACTGATGCATAGTGAAGTGAACAGAACCTGGAAAATGTTGTACACTGTAACAACAATATTATTCAATGAAGAATTGTAAATGACTTAGCTAGTCTCAGCAACATAATGATCCAAGACAATCCCAGAGGACTAATGATGGAGCATGCTATCCACCTCCAGAGAAAGAGCTGATATTGTTTGAATACAGACTGAAGCATGGTATTTTTCACTTTCTTTCTTTCATTTTTTTTCTTTTATTTGAGTCTTTTTGAACAAAATGACTAATATGGAGATGTTTTACATAAAAAAGTTGTCCTGAGCAATCTAAAACTCATACACATTAAAACATAAATAACTAATAAGAGTTTGTAGGTCAGAATATGTCATTCCACTATTCAGTGGTTCTTTATTACCTCTAGGTTCAATTACAAACTTCTCTGGCATTCACTACATGGCTGCAATTTTACCTTTCCATTCTTTTCATACAATGTACCTCCCCTGTGCACTCTATGGTCCAGTCAAACTGGTCTTCTTGCTAGCTCTAACATGAACATGACACTCCAATTCCCATGTCCCTTTATAAAAGTTGTCCCCCACCAGTGGCTAGAATGAGTTCTTTCCTAATCACTGCCTCTTAAAATCCTTGTTTCCTTCAAATCTCAACTCAAATGCACATGTATTGTTGTTTTTATTCAATTATGCCCAACTCTTTGTGAACCTATTTGGGTCTTTTTGTGGCAAAGATACTCGAGTGGCTGGCCAATTCCTTCTCCAGCTTGTTTTACAGATGAGGAAACTAAGGCAAACAGGGCTAAGTGACTTGCCCAAGGGACACACACAACTAGTGTCTGAGGCTAGATTTGAACTCAGGTCCTCCTGACTCCAGGGTCAGCACTCTATCCACTGTGCCACCTAGCTGCTCTAAATGCGCCTTGTACGTAGAGATCTTTTTTGAACTCTCCAACTGCTACTACATTCCTCTCAAATTTATCTTGCATTTATATACTTACTTATATGCATTATAAGTCTGTGCATGTATGTGTATGTGTGTGTGTGTGTATGTGTGTGTGTGTGTGTACATATGGTCCTCACTGATATCATAAAAGCTACTAGGGGGAGGGACATTCATTTCTGTCATGCATCCCCCAACACAGTGTTCAGCACAAAAAGATAGCTGAATTTTTTAACAATAATAAATTAATTTAATAATTAATTTTAATAACTAACTCTAACCCTTACTCCATCTCCCCACCCCAAAACCTATATCCACCTCCTCCTTCCTCAAAATTTTATTCACATCTCACATTCCTTTATCATGTGTTATTTCATAGCTAGAAGACGCTTCAGAGAAGAACTAGTACAAACTCCTCATTTAAAAGCTCAGAGACATGAAGTATCTCATTCAAAAGCACACAGTCAGTAAGAGACAGAAGACAGGTTTTATCTTGATTACATGTGATTTCTCTCTATTAGATGACATGTGCATTTTTCTGTCTTAACTTTTTATTCCCAGAGCATGCAACCCACTGCTCTGTATATACAATAGGTACTTACTTAATAAATGTCAGCTGAATTAAATGAATTGAAATTCACATGGTGAAAGCATGAATTTTAATTGGGCTCATAGTTAAAGAAAAGTTTTCCTAGGTGGAATTTTTAACATTAAGCACGTGTTTTGGAGCAGAGGAGATGGGATAGGAAGGCCTTCCTAAAGCTACCAAAATCACACTAGCCTTTCTACCTGTGGGTAAGACCCACCCTACTCACCTTTAATGAAGAAAAAGAAGCACAAACCTAACCCCCCCCAAAAAAATAAAAGAAACTCATATAGGATGTCTGCAATCACAAGGATGCTTCAGGCAGTTCTAGAGGTGAACCCAAGAAGCTAAAAAATGCTATTTCGAGTTCTATCCAACTCTTTTGTGACCCCATTTGGAGTTTTCTTGGCAAAGATACTGGAGTGGTTTGCCATTTCCTTCTCCAGCTCATTTTGTAGATGAGGAAACTGAGGCAAAGAGTAAGTGACTTGCCCACAGTCACACAGCTAGTAAGTGTCTGACAGTTAAATGTGCATTGAAAAGAGTTCTGGAGTTGTAATTAGAGCTTCTGGGTTCACATTTCATCTCTACTATTGACCACTTAGGCAAGTCATTTAACCTCTGGACCTCAATTTTCTCATCTTTATAAAAGGGGGTTGGGCTCTAAGGTCCCAACCAGTACTAGAGCTATGTTCCTTCCAGCCCTGGGTTAATGATCCCAAGATAAGGATCCCTTCCCAGCACTTAGGGTAATACTGAGTACATAGTCTGCACTTAATAAGTGCTTGTGCACTTGGCTTATAAAAGCTTCCATTGCATATTTCTCATATGTCACAGAAGGTTGTTCCAGACCAGTTATTTTCTAAGAGCAGCAGTGGCAGCGTCTGTACAGCCATGGTCTGTCTCTGAGAACATGGGCTTATCACTGCTCTATAGAATCAGAACTGGTTGTTTACTCCTTAAATAAAGAGGCGCAAAGCCAATAACAGGTCAATATAACATCTTTACAGTCAAGCAAACAGATAAGTCAGTTGTAAGGAGCTTATTTTGTGAGCCTTAAGTGCTTTCTTATTGCTATGAGCAGGACAGAATTGTATTAAAAGCACAAAGGTAAGTTAGGTGGCTCAGTAGAGAGAGCGCCAGGCCTGAAATCAGGAGGACCTGAGTTCAAATGTGGCCTCACATACTTACTAGCTGTATGAGCTTGAGCAAATCATTTAAGTCTGTTTGCCTCAGTTTTCTCATCTGTAAAATGAGCTGGAGAAGGGCATGGCAAACCATTTCAATATCCTTGCCAAGAAAATCCCATGAACAGTATTAGAGTGTATAGACATGTATTGGAATACAATAGTGGAGTCCATGAGGTCACGAAGAGTTGGCCATGAGCAAATAACCAAACAACAGAAAGGCTTTCCTCAGATTGCAAGCACGGAGCTGCTAGATTACAGCTGAGAACACCCCTCCCAAACGGGGTTGGCCATGGTCACAAGATGGTGGTATAAAAGCATTCATTCAATGTTATGTTCCATAGGCACCTATGTATGGTACATATTTGTGTAGATAATGGCTGGCTAGCTTCCATGCTATTCCACTGCATTGTTGCATATAGTACTCCAGACTCCAGAGGGAAAAATTAAGTGAACCTATCAGCAATTCTCACTGCTAAGAAACTTGTTTAGCACCTCTTCAAGGGGATCTCTTACATAGCTATCCTGGCCGTACATTTCAGTCATAAAGCAGTTTCTAAAGAACAGGATCTTCTAGACAGCAAACAAAATACACCACCCATTCGATTCATTTGTCATCTTTGGAGATCAGCCTGCCAGAGAGAAGTTTTATTAAAAAGCAAGCGAGAAGCTAAGGTCTTCATTCAGGAATGTGGTTTGTGGTAGGGCATAATTTGTACTGCCGGGCAAAGGTCACACTGGTGAATCTGTTAATGCACTCACTCTGGGATAGGATCAATCTCCATACTTCACCATATTGATCTGATAGCTCATTGGCACTTCCCTTCTTGAACTCATTAGCTCAAGTGTGAAAGGAGATGGATGGGTTTCTGACCCTGAGGATTCTATCAGGGGTGCCACCCATAACAGTAGAAGTGAATGTTCTCACTTTTTCATTTTTACCGCTTTCTATGCCCTGTCAGAGTAGCAGGGAGTCAGAACTGCATAATTGTCTCTCAATTATTTAAAATAAAATGCCTTTACAAGAAATAATTTACAAGAAATTCCTCCTACCTCCATATTAGAATTATTTCTTTTCTTTCAAAAGTTTTCTAGATATTCATAAATGTAAGCAATGACCTTGGTTTAATGGAATATGTATTCATGTCTTTAAAACATGGTTCACTTATTAATTAAAAGCTGTCTGTGTAGCAGTGATCCCCTCCAGCTGTAGAAAGGGGGTCATGGGGTACCTTCTCCTGTTGCAGGGTTAGCTCCGATTCCTGTATGTTAGTTTAATTGCATAAATATTGAGGAATGCTGTAGCTCAGTAAACTCAACTCATAAGATGTTTATGTGACCCTTATTCATTCTTTATCTAAAGTAATTGGCAAAATGAAATCTAAAAATGAGGTAAATGCAAAAATATGTATGTACCAAAAGTATATTTTCTACTTTCATAATTTATGTATTTCCAGAGTTAAATTTCATTCCCACAATCATTCATTCAATGAACATTTATTAAGCCCTTACTTTTATTCTAGGCTTTTTAAGACACACAAAAATAAACAAGATGGCAGCCTCTACCCTCAAGTTGCTTACAGTCTAAAGTGCTGTAGATAAGGCATGCATACAGTCAATATAATACAGATTAGAGTATGGTAAATACCTAGAGGGATACAAGTACATGAGATCAGATGAGAGACTACTTCCAGCTAGGAGGATCAGAGAAGATTTAATTAAAGAGAAGATATTGAAGGTAGGCCTTGAGGAATAGGTGGATTGGAGAAGTCTATTCTAAGAATAGGAGAAAGGGGGAGCAAAGGTATAAATATAGAAAAGCAGATGTTGGGTGACAGTGAACAGACCAGTTTGTGAGAAATATTGAATACCTTCCAATTCTAACATGCTTTGCTCTAGAGTCCAGGGCTATACCATTCTAGCATCGTATGATCCAGAGTCCCTTACTGCTCTGACATTCTATGTTTTACTTCCAAACATTCTGGATTTTAGCATTCTGTGTTCTAAGGTCCCATATAGTTCTACTATTGTACATTAAGAGCCCTCTCAGTTCTAACAATAAAGTCTTTCTTTGTTTTTCTTGAGCCCTGTCTGGAGGGTTATATGCATTAGCTCTGCAAAGGCTTGCCTTATCAATCAATCAGAAAGCATTTATTAAGTGTTTACTATATGTTAAGTGCTGAAGATAAAAAGAAAAAAATTAAAACAGTCATGGTTTCAGAGAACTGATGGTAAAATATGTCTCCCTCAGCAGAGAGGTGGTGTATTACAGTGGCAGAATGATGCATTCATGGTCACACATGGCAAATGGGTTTATATTGTTCACTTAACTGTATTTCTTTGCTAGTCATCCCCTCTGTCAGTGTGCACTGGGTAGACCAGTTGCTCTGTGCTGTCAAATGGAATGCTAGTGAATGAGTATTTTGGTGAAAGACAAAGACAGAGACAGAGAGACAGAAAGAGAGGAGAGGGAGAGACAGAGACAGACAGACAGAGACAGAGAGGTAAAAGGGGAGAAAGAGAGATAGAGAGACAAGGAAAGAGAGGGAGAAAGACCTTTGGCCTAATGTCTATCCAATTGCCCAGTTCCCAGTGGATGGGGTGGGGGGGCAGAAGGGAAAAGTCTGAATGAACCAGGCAATCTTTCCCTTTCGCATTCATGAAAAGCATATGAAAGTAATTAACAAGAGTCTCAAATCTGGCCTGTTGTTTACAACGAAGTCCTACCAGCCCCAGAAGACAGGCAAGAAGCTCTGCTTACCTGCCTCATGTAATATAGGACCTTTCTAGTCTATTTAGGGAAACTCATCACTGCTGAGCTGTTACTTTGAACTCATCCCCTAGATCTGGGCAGGAGTCCTGCCTCAGTGGGTCTCACTCATGTGGTTGCCCAGTATAGCATAATCTTCACCCAAGAATCCTGGAAATGCCTTTGTAAAACTGATCTCACTGACCTATGAGTTCCTAAGAATCTGGGGATTTTATGGACTGCAAGTTTAATATGAGTCAACCATATGACAGTATGTTGGCTCCAAAAGCTGAAGCAATTGTAGGCAACATTAAGAGAAGCATAGTCTTGAGGACAAGAGAGGTGATCATCCTACTGTATTCTGCTCTGGTGAGACTACATGTGGAATGTCACGTTTTCAGCTCTGGGCGCCATGTTTGAGAAGGACATTGATAATCCATAGAATACTCACAAGATGGTGGCCAGGATAATGAAGAGACTTGAAATTGTGTCATATGGGAACAGGTTGAAGAAACTGAGTATGAAGAAACAGGAAATTTAGGGGCAAATAATAGCCATTTTCAAGAATTTAAAGGATTTTCGTGAGGAAGCGGGATTTAATTGTCCCCAGAAGGCAGAGTTAAGAATATAGAGAGGAGGATGATACAAATTTATGCTTTTGCTATATGGAAAAAACATCCAAATAATTCAAATTATGCCAAAGTAGAGTGGGCTGGGATGTGACCCATCCCTCAAATTTGATAGAGGCAGCTGGGTGGTAGAGCGGATAGAGCACTGGGCCTGGAATCTAGCTTGGGGACCCTAAGCAAGTCACTTAATCTTTGTTTACCTCAGTCTATGCAACTGTAAAATGGGGATAATAACAGTACCTACCTCATAGAGTTGTTGTGAGGATCAAATGAGATGATATTGGTAAAAAGCACTTAAGCAGAGTACCTTGCTATATAAATGCTGATTTTCTTCCCTTCCTCCTTCAAGGTCTTTAAGCCAAGGCCAGAGACCACTTGTCAATGATGTTATAGAAAGTAATCTTGTTCAGGATCTAGTCCAACTCGTCTTTGGGTGCGGCCTTTTGACTGAGCCCAAGTTTTCCAGAACAAGTCCTTTTATTAAGGTGATTTGTTCTGTGAAGTTTGGATTCAGTCAAAGGGCCACACCTGAGGACCTAGAGGGCCACATGCAGTCTCAAGGCTGCAGGTTCCCCATCCCTGCTCTTGTGCACTTCTATGATTCTCATTATGTGAGTAAGAATATTATTAGCTAAGATAAATGCCAGATAAGATAAGATTGGATTGGTAGATTGCAGCCAGACTGTGAAGGGCTTTGAATATCAAGTTAAGGAGTTAGTGTTTAATTTATAGTAACAGATTAATGGATTTTGAATGCTAGGATGACATAGTGCCACACACACTTCCATCCAATAAGTAAAACTACTGATTCTTTACCTAATAGACATGAATCTCAAAGTGAGTACCATAGGGTTGTTAGGGAATGGGGAACCCAAGTAGATTCCACATTATCAAAGCAGAACAACTTCAATTTCACTCAAACTCTACACCATTATCCTTAGATTCCATTTATTCTAGTTTACAAAGCAAATTCTGCCCTGGTAAACAGAATGAAATATGCACCATACACTTTGGTGAAATTTGACATTTTGAGTTAAGCCCAATTCTCTCAATACTTGGGTATGTCTAAGATGCATCTATGTCATATGAAACTATTGAGTTAAAATATGAGTTAAATGTAAAATGCAAAAACAATTAACTTTCAACAAAAAAGACAGAATTTTGATTTAGGACAGGAGTTGGATTTATAAACGAGGGTAAGAGTTTATCAAACTCTTAAAGAATGCTCAAAGAAAAAAGAAAATGAATAAAAATAAAATAAAATAATAAAAAAAAGAATGCTCAAAGATAAAGAAGAACATGAAGAAAGTCACCTGATATAAGATAGAGCCTGGCATCTAGTAGAAGGTTCCACTAATCCCAAATTGTAGGACATGTTGTTCTTAGTTATCCTTTGCCAACTGTTGACCATCCTTTCCTGGATACTCCATCCTCCCTGGGTGTTTTCAAAAACTGCTTACTCTTCTACATCAACCTTGGTTCTACTCCTACCCACCTATCTGATCACACCTCAATCTCCTTTGTTGGCTCATTTATCCTATCATGCTCCCCAACTACATATGTACCCCAAGGCTCTACTCTGGTCCCTCTTCTCTTTTCTCTCTATACTCAGAGTTCTTAATGTGGGGTCTGTGAACTTTTATTTCACTATTTTGACAACAGTATTTCAGTATCATTGGCTTCCTTTGTAATATATATACTTTAGTTTATGCATTTAAAAACATCATTCTGATAAAGCATTGGTCCATAGGCTTCACCAGACCGATAGATGAATATATGAAACAAAGGTTCAGAACCTAATTTGCATACTCTCTTCTACTTTCCTCTCTCTTTTTCTTTCTCCTCTCTCTTCCTCTCTTCTCTCTCTCCTTCTCTCTTCTTTTCCCTTTTTCTCTTTCCTCTCTTTTTCTCCTTTTTTCTCTCTTCCTTTCTGTCTCTCTGTCTCTCTCTGCCTGTCTGTCTCTCCCTCCCTCATCTAATCAGAATTTCATGGGATTAATTACCATCTCTGTTCATATGACCCCCAGGTCTACCTATCCAGCCCTAATCTCTCTCCAGAGCTCCAATTCTGATCACTAGCTCTATATTAGGCATTTCAAACTGGATGTCTGGACCACAGGCATCTTGTCCCCAAACCCACTCCACTTCAGAACTTCCCTGTTTCTGTCAAGGGCATCACCATCTTTTCAGTCACTCAAATTCACAACCTCGATGTCATCGCAGCCCACATATCCAATCAGTTGTCAAGTCTTATGTCTCTACCTCCATAACACCTCTAGTATCCATTCCCTTCCTTCTATCTACACTGATACTGCTATAGTTCAGACCCTCATCACTTCTTCCCTGGACTATTGCAATCAACTCCTAACTGGTCTCCCTACTTCACATCTCACTCCACTTTTCTCCATCCTCCACACAGCTTCCCAAGTGAGTTTCTTAAAGCACAGATCTAACCATTTCACTCTCCCAATTAACACATTTCAGTGGTTCCCTATTACCTCTAGGACTAAATATTAACTCATTTGTATGACATTTAAAGTCCTTCACAATTTGGCCCCAACCTACCTTTCCACTTTTATTTCATATTATTCTCCACATACTCTGCCACGCAGTCAAACTGACCTTTTAACTGTTCTTCATACATGACACTCCATTCATTTCTCATATCTATACTTTTGCACTGGCAATCCTGGAACAAACTTATTCCTTGTTTTTGCCTCTTGGAATCACTAATTTTCCTCAGAACTCAGTTCAAGTAACACCTTCTACAGAAAGCCTTTTTCAACCTCTCTTAAGTCTAAGGCCTTCCCTCTCAATCATTTCCCATTTATCCAATATACAAACTGTTTATACATATTTGCTTGCTTATTGTCTCCCCCATTAGATTGGGAACTCCTTCAGGGCAAAGACTTTCTTTTGCCTCTTTTTCTATCCCCAGTACTTAGGATAGTGCCTGGCACATAGTAAGCACTTAACAAATATTGATTGATTGATTGGTTAATGAAGCAGGAAACCAATTCTTTTTTTTTTAATTTTAATAACTCTTTGAAGGAATCCTCAAAATTCTGTAATGTAAGTCTTTAGGTAGCCCCGAGTGAATTTCTTTATATATTCTATAAGACCAAAATTCTCAATCACTAATAAAATAATGTTGATGTCAGTAGACACTTACTTGGTTATTGTCAGTCAGTTAATGAGCATTTATTAAGTTCCTACTATGTACCAGACCATGCTAAGCAATGGCAATACAAAGAAAGGCAAAAGAAAGAGCCTGCCCTCAAAAGCTCACAATCTAATGAAGGATACAGCAACCAAGAAAATACATGAAATTGACCTTCAGTTAAAATGATATTGTTCAGTTGTGTCTGACTCTTCATGATTCCATTTTGGGGTTTTCTTGACAAAAATACTGGAGTGGTTTGCTATTTCCTTCTCCAGCTCATTTTATAGGTGAGGAAACTGAGGCAACAGAGTGAATTGACTTGTTCAGGGTCACAGAGTAGTAAGTGTCTGAAGCCACATATGAACTCAGTCTTCCTGAGTCTTCCTGACTCTAGGCCCTGGTGCTCTACCCACTGTGCCACCTAGCTGTCTCAATTAAAATGATAGCCTTTGGGGCAGCTAGGTGGCACAGTGGATAGAGCTCTGGCCTTGGAGTCATAAGGTCCTGAGTTCAAATCCAGCCTCAGACACTTGAGATTCACTAGCTGTGTGACCCTGGGCAAGTCATGTAACCCCAATTAGCTCACCAAAAAGCAAATAAATAAATAAAATTATAGCAGCCTTGAGAATTTGGGTTGGAGAGAATCCCTGATTAGTCAGTCACAAAAAAAATATGGAAAATATTACTAATATTTGTTTACATGCTGTCATCCCACATAGAATGAAAGCTCCTTTGGGCAGGGACTTTTTTTTTGTCTTTGTAACTCCAATGCCTAGAAAAGCACCTAATATATGGTAGGTACTTAACAACTGCTTGCATATTGATTGACTGATTGATTAGAGAAATGTAGCTTTTTACTCTGTGCTAGAATTTCTCATCATTACTATGTATAAACCATATGATAAATTCAGTTGAGGAGCCCTTATTTTTTATATTTTGTCCCCATTTCTTGGAGTCCTTGAGATGACTCACCAGTTGATTCCCAAAATTATCACGTCTCCACCAGCCTCCTAACACTGCTTTCTTAACTTTTTGTGTGCAGTGGAGGCAGTTGTACAAATGGCTGTGCTGTGGGGAAATTGTTTTATAAGTGATATGTAGTAGTAACTCTTTTCTTTGACTGGATCTAAAAGACATCAAAACCAGTGACCAACTCAGTGTAAATATTAATCAGATACCTTGGTTTCTGAATCAGTTTGTTTGAATGTCCCAGTTCAATCAAAAGGTTCCACCACCAGCCCTGTGTACACATAATCCACTAGACAATGTCACATTGTACATGGGAAGCTATGTCTCTGAATAATTAGGGTGTATGTAAATAAGCAGGGAATCATACCAGTCTTTCTCTGAAGAGCTGTCTCCCTCAGAAGAACTTCTTGTTTATGTGGAAAATCTTTTTCCTGAAAATACTAGGTACTTTTCCAATGTAGTCAGTAGCTATGCGAAGACTAATCCATGCCTTGTGTAATAGGCAAACACCTGAAATTAGTCATTTGTTCTAAATCACATTTGAATCACCTGAAACACGAGACAAAGTGATTTTTTGAAAAAAGGTCATTAACCCTTCTGCATCACTACCAATTTCTATCCCCATAATATCACACTCCCAACATATTCTTCCAACCCCACCTATCCTAGGTTCTTCCTCTTTATGATGGAAGTCAATGGGGAAATGAGATAAAATGCCTGGCAGTTCACTCTACAGCTCTTTTGCTGAAACACATGTAGTCATGTTTCAAGTGAAACATTCATGCCAGATTTGGTTCTGCGCTTTCTACCCCTATTTCATTCAAATGCATACCAGATAGAGGTGTAAAGAACTGTTTACTTCAATATTGCAATGGGACTATGATTTTATCACCTCCAGCTATACAGAATACTACCCATCCGTGCCTTCTCATCCTATACAACTCTTACGTTTATTTCCCCATAAATCCTCCAAAGATGATCTTACTCAATGTGCTAATGGTGTTCTACCAGGTCTTTTTGTTTTTTAATATTCTGTAGAGGCCAACGCTTGGGCTGTCTGTCTGTTATCTCTTGTTCTTGATATATTCCATTCAATATAATTTGACAAGCATTTGTAAAGCTCTTAGTATGTCATACACTGGAGAGAATTTCAGTCTTAGAGAACTGATTTTTGACAAGGTACTGAATACAGTCTGTGTTACCTAAGGACTTTCAATTACAGAATTTGGAGGACTCCCTCAGAGTGTCATGAGGCTAGCTATAGTTTATGCCACTCCTTGCACTCAATTCATCCTTGGTAAAGTGTTACCACCTGTTTATGCCCACCACATGTCTTTCCTTTACCTTTCGGGATACCCATAGTTTTGATTCTTTTAACATTGTGGTATTTTATTTCAGTTAGCATCTCTGTAAGAATACTCATGTTTAAAAGTTGGTTTTGTATGTTAGCATGCAGCTTGGGATCATTGCAAATGCTGTGCAATTGAATTTCCCAATGCTATATAGACCCTCTCTTTCCCCTGATTAATTATGGGTCCTGCTCCTTGTCCATCAGCAATACCCATTCCAGATAAATGTGTTGATGGAGTAACTCAGTGAATGGACTGCCCATGCAGGTACATGTTGTAGTGTGGGCAGCAGGGTAGCTTTAGCCATTGGTGATTTAGTTTTAATTTGCTTTTTCCTGTGGGATTTTTAGGCCCATCTTGTTAATTTTAAATTGAGGAAATATCAGAATTTATTTTATTTTATTTATTTTATCTATTAAGAATAAAAAAATTAAATATCTAGAAAGATAGGAAACAGAAATTAACACGGAGCTCATAAAAGTTACTGCCCAGCTCTTACCCCAGAAGAAAGACAACAGCTAAGTTATGCAGATTTGCCTTTGAGTTAGGAGGGTAGTATTGGAAAGCTAGTATCACATCTAACCCATTTTCTTCCTCTTAACCATATCTTCAACCATTAACTTTGAAGGCTGAGGGGAGAAAAGCAGAAGGCTTGAACCAGTGGAGTACTGGCCAATGTTTAACAACTGACTCTTCTAAAAACCATGTGCCCGCAGCACACTTTTAAGTTTAATCTGTATTATTTACATTTTTCCCATCAAGTTCTTAAAACTAAACAATCAACAAAACAATCCAGTCCTGATCCATAGCTTTGGACAAGTTCAAAAGTGCAAATGCTCACACTGAAAATTTAACAATTTTCTCTTGGAAGCCAGTTGAAACTGTCTCCAAAACAACTCTGGCTTGAACCTTTTACTTGGGAGGCAGCAGAGAGTGTTGGAAAGGGTACAAGATTTGCAGTCAAGAAGACCCAACTTTAAATCAGAGCTCTCCCTCTGTGTGACTTTGAGCAGATCACTTCACATCACTGGTGACTGAGGGGGTGGGCTAGATCACCTCTAAAGTCCCTAACCGTGCTGTGCCTATGATCCTATCAAGTACCACCTCTTCCACGAAGCCTTCTTTTCTTTAAGCAGATGAAAGTGATCTCTTCCCTCCAAAAATTTTTCTTAGTGCTTTCTCTAGACATGTTTGTACATATCATGCCCTTCCACCTCCTTTCTCCCTCCTCCTCAAGCTCATGTTCTGAACTAATTTCATTTGCACCAAGCACCTATTAGAATGCTTTGCACATAGTAGGTGATTAATTAACATTTCTTTAAATGTGCATTATGTTGTAATAGTATAAGATGTTAGAGCTGGAAGGAACCTTAGATATCATCTAGTTATTTTATAGATAAGGGAAGGAAGGCTTATTCTATTTCACTAGGCTTTTCTTCAATCTGATCCTAGTTGCCCAGAAAGATCCATTCTTCCTTTTCTCCACATCTCTCCTCACCCCATTAGAGGAGAGTGTTTATCATCTAGGGAATGCACACTACCTCACCTATTTTACTTTCGCTTCACCATCCCCATCTCTCCAGAACACCACAGTCCAGATCATGTGGAGTCCCAACCAGCCCATAACTCACTCTCTGTCTCTGTCTCTGTCTCTGTCTCTGTCTCTCTCTGTCTCTCTCTCTGTCTCTGTCTCTGTGTCTCTGTCTCTCTCTCTCTCTCTCTCTCTCCTCCTTCTCCTCTCTCTCTCTCTCTCTCTCTGTGTGTGTGTGTGTGTGTGTGTGTGTGTGTGTGTCTGTCTGTCTGTCTGTCTGTCTGTCTGTCTCTCTAGCTCCTGGCCCCTGGCTCAAGGATCTTTCTATTATACCACCCAACCCTTATCTGGTAAACAAAGATGGAGTAGGATAGTTCCACAGATATTTGTTAATTGTGCTGTAACCATAATGGTATAAGCAATCACATGTTGAGTTAAATTTACTTCATAAAAATTGACAATAGAAAAGTGATACAGATGTGTTAGTCTGAAGTTCCTCCTAGAGTTGAATCAGTGGTACTCATTTGCTAAATATCTTCAAAGAAAAATCCTTTGGGGTTTTTTGTTGTTGTTGCTATTGTATTAGAGTAATTTATTTACTTTGTCTGGACCTGTGATTACCTTGTTGTGGGCAACCCCCAGTGAGGAAACTCCTTCTACCAATACAGACTGGCAGCTGAAACTTAGTCTTAAGAGAATTGTCTGGAGGCATCAAAAGATTGTGACCTGCCCAAGGTCATAGAGTCAGTATGGGCCAGAAGTGAAATTTGAATCCAGATCTTCCTGACTCAAAGGACAACTTCCTATGAATGAATGAATAAATGAGTGAATGATTGAATGAATGAATACATGAATAAGCAAGCATTTATTAAATGCTTACTACATGCCAAGAACTTTGCTAAGCTCTGGGGCTATAAATAAAATAGTGAGATTGTCCCTGCTCTCAAGCTCTTCACACTCTAATCAGGAGAGACAACGTTTAGAGGAAAGGTTCAATTGTCAAGTGGTGAACAAGGTAGTAAGACTTGGTGGTCCTAAGGGGATAGCTACAGGGAAGAGACTAAGATTTGGTGGTCCTACTCACTAAAACATGCTGCTTCCCACAGTAGCAGTCATTCCTCCTCACACACCCCCAGCCACTGGTGGGTTACCTTGCATCGACTTTATATGCATCTTGTATTTACTATATATGTGCACATTTAAATGTAGACTCCTTTAAGGCAGGAACTATTTTCCCTTTTTATTTGTATCCCAAGGTTTAGCACAGTACCTGGCATATACAGTAAGCACTTAATAAATACTTTGATTATTTTGTAGACATTACTTTTTACTTAAATGCGTACGTGTTGTTTCCCCCAATAGAACATAAGTTCCTTGTGTTCAGAGACTGTTTCATTGTTGTCTTTACATCTCCAGAACTTAGTACAATACCTGGCACAGAATAAACACTTCATAAATGCTCACTGATTGATTTATTCTCTGTTTAAAATATGAGTGCAGCCTTCTACAGGGCAATCTCTTTCACTAGGTTTTTCTTCAATCTGATCCTAGTTGCCCAGAAAGATCCATTCTTCCTTTTCTCCACATCTCTCCTCACCCCATTAGAGGAGAGTGTTTATCATCTAGGGGATGCACACTACCTCACCTATCTTACTTTCGCTTCACCATCCCCATCTCTCCAGAACACCACAGTCCAGATCATGTGGAGTCCCAACCAGCCCATAACTCACTCTCTCTCTCTGTCTCTCTGTCTCTCTGTCTCTCTGTTTCTCTCTCTCTCTCTCTCTCTCTCTCTCTCTCTCTCTCTCTCTCTCTCTCCTCTCTCTCTCTGCCTCTCTCTCTCACTCACTCACTCTCTCACTCACTCACTCTCCTTACCTTTCTTCTTCCTCTTTTTCTCCCTCTTTCTTCCTTTCTCCTATAAATCCTCCTCAGACAGACCATGCAACATGCTGGGGACCTTCCCCTAAATTTCAGTATGGCACAGATACCAATGGAGCACATGGACCTTCAATCAGTTGTACCTTACTCTCATTCCATAATTGACTCACTTCTTTTTCCAGTCAATACATCTCTCTGATGACAGCGTTTATGCTGCTTTACCTACACAATTCTTTTAAAAGGTGTTTTATTGAGGTTCTCTTTTCTTTTTTTTTTCTTGGCATCCCTGTCACATTCCAATGACTCCTCCATGCCCCTACAGAAGAATCTTCCCTTATAATAAATGAGTACAGTCAAACAAAACAAGTCAACAATTTGGCTGTGTCTGAAGGTGCATGCCTTATTCCACACCTGTAGCCCACCACCTCTTTGCCATCTGGGAGGCATGGTTCATTCACTATCACTCCTGTGAAGTCACAATTTGATATTACATTAATCAGAGATCTGAAGTCTTCAGTTTTCCTTCGCTTTCATATTATAGTGACCATCATGTAAATTATTCCCCTACTTCTGTGTACTTCCCTTCTGCGTAACTCAGCCCCTCACTGCTAATACGTGACAGCCTACTTACTCACATTTGCCAGGAGCCTCTGACTTTGGGTGACCTGCAACTCTAATTCTCAGAGATTACGATATTCCTTGACCTTCAGCCACATAATTTCCTTTAATATTCCCAGAACTTGTCTGAGTACTCCTGTCAGGATTGTAGGGTTTCCCTCAATCTTAATAAAGAGGAGAGAAGGAGAAAGCCCCATGCCTACACCATGGGGTGAATGTCTCTGTCCATGACTATTTGCACCAAGCATTCCAGATTCAGTGGAAAATGATCTTGCTTGTGACTGAAGTTCTTATACAGAGACATGGTCTGTGATGTCATGGAATTTGTAGTGCAGGGAAAAAATTATTTGGCTGAACTTTGCATGTCCCAGGGCTTTGATTCCTAGAATTACCTAGTTTCTCACTTTGGGGGTTGGGAGGAGAGGGCCTCTGTCAACTTCTGGGAATGAGTATCTAGGTTCTCTAAGGCAAGAAGCCAAGGGAACAGATAGCTTTGTGCTTTTATGAGCTAATTTAACATGTGGGTAAGGAAGAGTATGTCAACTCCACATCAGTGAAGAAATCTATTAAGGAATTCTCCCAGGAGCCATTGTGTTGGGAGAATTCCCATCATTGGAAAGACCCTAGGGACCTCTTCTTTACCTCTGTCCCTAATTTCTGTTGTATTTTTGGTGAATAATATTTAGGCTACTTGACTTCTTTCCTCCCCTCTTTGGCTGAATGCCTGGGGAGCAATCAGCCTACATGGACCCAAGGACATTTTAGTCCCTGAAAATTCTTCTTCTGGCTCAGAAATTTAATCTACAGAGGAAGAATTTGCATTCAGGCCTCAAGGGAACCCCTGAGTATAATCTGTAGAACCTTTCTTATGCTATTTCTTACCTTTCTCCCCTTCACCCTACCATACTTAGGACTTCAATCAGGTGTGTTCATTTCACAAGGTATAAGCCAAGATATGCCTTAATTTATGGCTTAATTACCGATCCTTTGTACAAAGAGCAGACTTAGGTGGCTGATGGCCCAAATGCTATTGAGACTATGCCTGAAGAGGGTGAATTCTAAGTCTAACCCCATTATCCTGTTACCAATTCACATAATAATTACATCTCCAGGCACCATTTCTGACATTCCAAGTGACTCAAAACACATCATACTTGAGTGTTTTGTCTTTGTTGCTTACTTAACATCTGCCTGGTCAGAGAGGTGACAGCCTGGCTTTAATTATACATAGGAGATTTCTAAATTAGAGTGCAGGAAATAGGAAGTAGTGTGAAATGGAACAATACCAGTAAGAGGGAGCACTGGAAAATCTCTTAAAATGTTACCTCTCTTTCATTTCATCTGCCTTCTTCATGGTCTAATGTTTTCTTCTTTGCACTTTGGTATTTGTTATATGATGTCTTGTATTATTAGTCATCTTTTTATGCATATGCATCTTATATGCCCAAATGAAGGGAGAGACTGTCTTAAATTTCTTTGCATCTCTTCAAAGGACTAATACAGTGAGCTGTATTAGTAATTACTATTATGCATAATGCTGTTCAGTCGTTCAGTAATGTCCAACTCTTCATGACCCTATGGACACAGCACAGCAGACCTTTCTGTCCTCCACTATCTCCCAAAGTCTGTCCAAGCTCATGCTTATTGCTTCCATGATACTATCTATCTCATACTCTGCTATCCCCTTCTCCTTTTGCCTTTAATCTTTCTCAACATCAGGGTCTTTTCCAGTGAGTCCTCTCTTTTCATTATGTGTCCAAAGTATTTAAGCTTCAGCTTCAGTATTTGACCTTTCAATGAATAGTCTGAATTCATTTCTTTAAGTATTGACTGATTTAATCTCCTTGCTGTCCAAAGGACTCTCAAAAGTCTTCTCCAGCACCACCATTCAAAAGAGTTGGTTCTACAGCAGTCAGCTTTCTTTATAGTCCAGCTCTCACAGCTGTACATTACCACTGAAAAAACCAAAGCTTTATCTAAATGCACCTTTGTCAGCAAAGGTGATATCTCTGTTTTTTAGTATGCTGTCCAGATTTGCCATAGCTTTCCTTCCCAGGAACAAGCATCTTTTAATTTCATTGTTGCAGTCACCGTCTGCAGTGATTTTTGAGCCCAAAAATATGAAATCTGACAGTGCTTCCATTTCCTCTCCTTCTGTTTGCCATAAAGTGATGGGACCAATTGCCATGATCTTAGTTTTGGTGGTTGTGGTGGTGGTTGTTGTTGTTGTTGTTAAGCTTCAAGTCAGCTTGTATGCTCTCCTCTTCCACTCTTATCAAGATGCTTCTTAATTCCTTTTAAATTTCTGCCATCACAGCAGTATAATCTGCATATCTGATATTATTGCTATTGCTCCCAGGAACCTTAATTTCAGCTTTTGATTCATCCAGCCTGACATTTTGCATGATATACTCTGCATATATGTTAAATAAATAAGGTGACAATATACAAGCCTTGCTGTACTCCTTTTCCAATCTTAAGCCAATCAGTTGTTCCATGTTCAAGTCTAACTGTTGCTTCTTGACCCACATACAGGGAACAAGTAAAATGATCCGGTACTCCCATCTCTTTGAACACTTGCCACATTTTGTTGTGATGCTCACAGTCAACCGGGATTAGAGTAGTCAGTGAAGCAGAAGGAGGTGTTCTTCTGGACCTCCTTTGCTTTCTTCATAATCCAGAGAATGTTGGCAATTTGGTCTCTAGTTCCTCTGCCTCCTCAAAAAACCAGTGCCTGCTCTTCTGGTAATTCTTGGTTCACATATCGCTGAAACCTAGCTTACAGAATCTAAGCATAACCTTGCTAGCATGTAAAATGAGCACAATTTTTTTCAGTAATCTGAACATTCCTTGGCATTGCCCTTCTTTAGGATTGGGATGTAAACTGATCTTTTCCAATCCAGTGGCTACTGTTGGGTTTTCCAAATTTACTGGCATATTGAGTGAAGCACTTTAACAGCATCATCTTTTAGGGTTTTAAGTAGCTTGGCTGGAATTCCATCACCTCCACTAGCCTTATTGTTAGCAATGCTCCCTAAGGCCTACTTGCCTTCATTCTCCAGGATGTCTGGCTCTAGATCAGTAACCACACCATCGTGGTTATTGGTGATATTAAGATCTTTCCTTTATAGTTCTGTAATTACACATAATAGGCACTCAATAAAACATTTGTTGGTTGGCCCTGAGAACAGATCTTTCATAATCTTTCAAAAGTTAACTCAAGAATCACCTCCTAGAGTGAGCCTTTTCTGGTACCCCAGATGCTCTAAATCCAACTATCCCATTCTGCCTACTTTCTTGCATATTCCTATAAAACAATAGTAATGACTAACATTGAAATTGAGCTTTAAAGTTTTCAGAGTGCTCCTTTGATCCTTGCAACATGCCTGCAAAGCAGGAGCTGCTACCATAAAAATAAAACATTCTAGGAAAACAAGAAATCCGCAAAATGGATTTGTGAAGCTTGGGTTTTTCTTGTCTCCTCCAAGGCATTATTACACTAGATGACTACTAAAGTCTCCTCCAGCTTTCCCATTCTGTGGTTCTCTGATCTAATGAACTAGATACCTTAGAAGAATTTTTGATTGTCTCTGATGAGCAGAGAAGCAAAGTTGGCCAAAGAGTGAGTGTACTCTACCCATTTCTGGAGGCACCATGCTTCATAGCATGGAGTAAAATTAGGTAATATTAAGTTCCCTTTCCCCAGAAGAGATAACCCTCTTCTCCATCAGCACCATGTATCTGGGCTGGGGACAGAGGGTTGGGGTTATCTGGCAGCCAGAGACCACTGCATTCTCACTATGTGGCTTCCTGAGCTTGGAAAAAAAACATATTCCTCTGGAATTCATATACCATAGAACTTAGGAGGCATCTAGTTGTTGAAATCACATCACTTAGCCTGCTAAACTGCAATCAATCAATCGATAAGCATTTATCAAACACCTGTTCTGTGCCAGCTAAAATGACAAGGACAAAAATAAAACAGCCCTGGTCCCCAAGAAGCTTACATTTTAAAAGGGGAAACACCACACACACCCATAAGTATATACAAATGTAAAAAATAATTACAAGGTGATCTCAGGGGGAGGCATAAGCAACTGTAGGGATCAGGAAAAACCTCAGATGCTAGAGGCCATTAGGTAGCACAGTGAATAGAGTCCTAGGTCTAGAGTCAAGAAGACCTGAGTTCAAATCTAGCCTTAGACAATTACTATCTGTCATTTACCAGCAAATCACTTCACTTCTATCTTCTTCAGTTTCCTCAGCTGTAAAATGGGAATAATAATAAAGCTGTTGTGAGGATCACATACAAATGAGGTGATACTTATAAAGCACTTAGCACAGTGCCTGGCATATAATAAACTTAATGAATACTTGTTTTCTTCCTTTCCTTCCTCCTGTAGAAGATGGTACTTAAGCTGGATTGGGGTTTATAAGAAGTCTAGATGAAGAGGGTACACCCAGGCTTGAGGGACAGTGTTTGAAAAGACACAGAGAAAGAAGGTGGAATGTTAAATGTGAGAAACAGCGAGAAGATTCAGAGGGTTCATGAAGGGGAGCACTGTGTAATATGCCCGGGAAAGTAGGTTGGAATCAGGTTGTGAAAGGCTTTAAGTACCAAACAGGGAAGTTTGAGCTCAGTCCTAAAGGCCAGACTCTGTGATCCAGTTTGGGTTTTTCTTGGCAAAAATACAGGAGTGGTTTGCTATTTCTTTCTCCAGACCATTTTATAGATGAGAAACTGAGGCAAACAAGTTTTAAAGATAAAGGAGTGGTTAGAGCTGTGCTTTAGAGATATCTTTGGCAATGGTGTGGAGGATGGAGAGGAGATGCTGATGAGAGGGATACTGCTTGTCACTTCCTGTCTGGTATTCCCCAAAACATCTCACACAGCAGAACTGGAATAGCTCAAAAGAGAGCAAGTTTGCCTCCCCAGCTAGAAACTTCAAAGTATCAAGGATAAAGACCAAAGAATATTGGGCTGCCATCGTGCTGGTTGGGTGTTGTCCTCTTTATCGGAGAAGGCAAACTTGCTTTCTTACAAACCATTCCTTGCTGTCTCCATCAGAGATAAAATATTGAGTTCAATGGACCACGAGTCTGACCTCATATACAGCATCTAGTTTCATGAGAAACAGACAATACGTGAACCATTGAATTCCATCCCATAACCTTTTTCCTGATGATTCAAGTCATTTTTTTAATTTAATTTAATTTTATTTTATTTTTGGTTAGGCAATGGGGTTAAGTGACTTGCCCAGGGTCACACAGCTAGTAAGTGTTATGTGTCTGAAGCCAGATTTGAACTCAGGTCCTCCTGAATCCAGGGCTGGTGCTGGTGGATACACCATGCAACCTGGCTACCCCCTTTCAGGATCACTATTAAAAGGATCACTTGTTCTGTGGCTTTTGAGTCATTTCAGACTCTTTATGATTCAATTTGGGGTTTTCTTGGCAGAGATACTGAAGTGATTTACCATTTCCTTCTCCAGCTCATTTTACCGATGAGGAAACTGAGGCAAAATGGTTAAGTGACCTCCCCAGAGTCACTTAGTAAGTGTCTGAGGCTGGATTTGAACTCAGGAAGATGAACTCTAGACTTGCCTGGCACTCTGTACACTGCGCCACCTAGCTGCCCCCATTCTACTGGGCTGTTATACAGTAACACCCTCAGAACTTACTTTTGTATACAGGACATTTTTTTCTCGATTCTAAATGCTGCCAGATTACAAAGCTAAAGAACCAGAAAACAAGTAGAAGGCTTCCTCCGCTTTTTAGAATTCTTCTGTTAGGTATAATCAGTCACCTGGTAGTCTAAGGTGCTGCCTTCCTTTAAGCACAGTCATCTCCACGGTGGTCTGAGGGGGCTCTCCCTATCTAGAGAACATAGTACATGGGCTTTGTGCTAGCTATTTACCACAGAGAGAACCTGTTCCCTTACAGAGCTGGAGGACTGAGATGATCAGAAGTCTAAAATAGGTGCTATATTTCTAATACGGCTTGAAATCCTAGATAAAGGCAGTTACCTAACTCTACATTATATTTGCTACTTTTGAAGCTGTTTTTTTTTTATTAGCAGAAATTAGCAAAAGTGTTGTGAGAGGTATTGTGAATCATGGGAGCAGATTTAAGTGGAATAACGATTCACACTGGGGAATTCAATTTCCAATATTAGAGGTATGTATGGCACATTGGGGGGCAGCTAGGTGGCACAGTAGATAGAGCACTGGGTTTGGAGTCAGGGAGATTTATCTTCTTGAATTCAAATCCAGCCTCAGACACTTACTAGCTGTGTGACCCTGGACAAGTCACTTAATCCAGTTTGCCTCAGTTTCCTCATCTGTAAAATGAGCTGGAAAAGGAAATGGCAGACCACTCAAGTATCTTTGCCAAGAAAACCTCAAATGGGGTCACGAAGAGTCAGATATGACTGAAATGACTGAACAACAAAAAAGGCACATTGAACCCTGTGATAATAAATGACAGCAGGGTTCATTCATTCACTCATTCATTTCATTTGTTCATTCATTTTCTGCTCTCTCTTTTAGCGCACAACTCCTCCCTCAATCCCTCATTCTCATCAAATAACGTCACATTCTATTTTACTCAAAAGACTGAGGCCATTCATCTTGACGTTTTTAATCTTTCATTCTCCCTATGGCAGCTAGGTGATAAAGTGTATAGAGACAGGAAGACTTGAATTCAAATCTGGCCTCAGACACTTACTAGCTGTGTGATCCTGGCCAAGTCACTAAATTGCTAATTGCCTCGGTTTCCCCATCTGTAAAATGAGGATGAAAGCACCTACCTCCCAAGGTTGTTGTGAGGATCAAATGAGGTAATATTTGTCAAAAATAAATGCTTGTTCCCACTCTCCTTGTACCATATGTCTTCTCCTATGCCCACCTTCTTCCCAGAGGATGAATTGCCCCTCATCTCTGTCAAGGTAACCCCTCTTCTCCCGCCCTTGATCCTATCCCCTCCTGTATCCTTCCAGAACCTGTTCTCTTGATCATTCACTTCCTTTCTCATCTTCAGTATCTCGCTCTCTGTAGGCTCCTTCCCTCCTGCCTGCACAGATGCTTGGGTCTCTCCTATTCCAAAATACAAGTAAACCCTTTCCCTTGAACCTTGAGCTAGCATCCTTTATTTTCCTTTCCTTCCAGTGCTCATCTAACCCCTCCTCTCAGTTTCCTCCTTTGGCTCATCATTCCTTCTTACTTTCTCTTCATTGATTTCCTGTCCTCCTCCTGTTTCCCAGCTGTAAGTGCTGATTTCATTCTCACAAAATGAAAAAAAAAAAAAGATAGAATTTCAAAGTTAGGAAAGGAACTCGACCACCATGTAGTCCAACTTGTTCCCGAAAATCCAACCACTACGTGACACATCTCCGAGTGGTCACACTGGCTTTGTCTGAAGACCTGTACTACCTCCCAAGGCACCCCAGTCTTCTCATTCTTGGTGTTGCTCAGCCATGTCTGATTCTCATGACCCAGTAGACCATACTTCCATGTGTTTTTCTTGGCAAAGATACTGGAGTGGTTTGCCATTTCCTTCTCCAGTGAATTAAGAGATTGAGTGATTTGCCCAGGGCTACCCAGCTAGTAAGTGTCTGAGGCTGGATTTGAACTCAGGTCTTCTCGACTCCAGGCCCAACTCTTTGCTGAGCCATCTAGCTGCCCCTAGTCTTCTTATAGACAGCTCTAATTCTTAAGTTATTTTTTCTCTAACATCAAGTGTGAATTTGCCTCTTATAGCTTTTACCCATTACTTCTAGTTCTGACCTATGGGGACAAACAGGACAAGCCTAATCAATCAACATTTATTAAGCACCTAATGTGGGCCAAGCGTCATGTTAGGAACTGAGGACACCAATACAATGAAGGAAACAGTGCTTAGAAAGAGCTGATGTTTTAATGGGGACAGCAAGTACATTTGTGAGCATGTACAGATTACATATTAAGGGAACAAATGCAAAGTATCTGGGGGCATCAGGAAAGGCTTCATATACAAGCTGATCTTTGAGACTCCTCTTGAAGTAACAGAGGGATTCAATAAGGAGAGAATATATCCATCCCAGTCATGGTGAAAAGGTAATGTAAAAACATGGAGCTAAGTGAGGAATAGAGAGAAGGCCAGGTTGGCTAGGAGAGAGGGAGAGAGAGACAGAGAAACAGAGAGCAAGAGAGGGACAGAGACAAAGAGACAGAGAAAGACAGAGAGTGATAGAGACCGAGACAGAGGAGAGAGAAGAGAGACAGAGAGACAGAAACAGAGAGAGAGACAAAGAGACAGAGAAAGACATAGAGTGAAAGAGACAGAGAAAGACAGAGAGTGACAGAGACAGAGAGAGAGAAGAAAGACAGAGACAGAGAGACCAGAGGAGAGAGACAGAGAGAAAGAGGCACAGAGACAAAGAGACAGAGAAAGACAGAGAGTGACAGAGACAGACAGAGAAGAGAGAAGAAAAAGAGACAGAGACAGAGAGAGAGAAGAAAGACAGAGACAGAAAGACCAGAGGAGAGAGACAGAAAGAGGCACAGAGACAAAGAGACAGAGAAAGACAGAGAGTGACAGAGAGAGAGAGAGAGAGAAGAAAGACAGAGACAGAGAGACAGAGGAGAGAGACAGAGAGAAAGAGGCACAGAGACAAAGAGACAGAGAAAGACAGAGAGTGACAGAGACAAAGGAGAGAGAAGAGAAAGAGACAGAGAGACAGAAACAGAGAGAGAGACAGAGAGAGATAAAGAGACAGAGAAAGACAGAGAGTGACAGAGACAGAGAGACAGAAGAAAGACAGAGACAGAGAGACAGAGGAGAGAGACAGAGAGAAAGAGGCACAAAGAGACAGAGAAAGACAGAGAGTGACAGAGACAGAGACAGAGGAGAGAGAAGAGAAAGAGACAGAGAGACAGAGAAACAGAGAGAGAGACAGAGACAGAGAGTGACAGAGACAGAGAGAGAGAAGAAAGACAGAGACAGAGAGACAGAGGAGAGTCAGAGAGAAAGAGGCACAGAGACAAAGAGACAGAGAAAGACAGAGAGTGACAGAGACAGAGACAGAGGAGAGAGAAGAGAAAGAGACAGAGAGACAGAGAAACAGAGAGAGAGACAGAGACAGAGACAAAGAGACAGAAAGACAGAGAGTGACAGAGACAGAGAGAGAGAAGAAAGACAGAGACAGAGAGACAGAGGAGAGAGTCAGAGAGAAAGAGGCACAGAGACAAAGAGACAGAGAAAGACAGAGAGTGACAGAGACAGAGACAGAGAGAGAGAAGAAAGACAGAGACAGAGAGACCAGAGGAGAGAGACAGAGACAGAGAGAGACAAAAACAGAGACACAAAGACACAGAAAGAGACAGAAACACTAACATCCACTGAGGCTGGAATTATAGGTTGGGATAAGGCTGTGAAATGCTTTGAAAGCTAAATAGAAGAGTTTATAGTTGATCCTAGAGGTAATAAGAAGACGCTGGAGTTGACTGAATAGGGAAGTTACCTCTTCACATATGTATTTAAGGACAGTCGAAGCCAGTGTTTAATAAATGTTTGTTGAATAAATATAGGCACCTTCAGCCTTGTGCTAGTAAATCCACTGGGCAGTGGGATGACCAACAAACATGTCTTTTCTCATACTACCTGCATGGGGAAGCTAGGTGGTGCAGTGGATTGAACACCGGCCATGTAGTCAGGAGGACTTGAGTTCAAATCAAGCCTGACACTTACTAGCTGTGGGACCCTGGGCAAGTCGCTTAGCCCTGATTGCCTAAAAAACAAATCTAATGGGGGAGAGAACATAAAACTACTCTGTACAAACAATATATATACAATAAATAGGAAGCAATAAACAGAGGGAAGGTACTAGAAGTATTATCAGGAAAAGCTTCCTGTAGAAAGTGGGATTTTAGCTGGGGACTTAGGACAAATATACATACACATTGTATATATACGTATACATATATACACATATACATATACACACATACACCTATGTATGTATAGCTATGGATGGATGGTATAAATGTGTGAGTACATATAATATAATTGAGAAGTAAGATTATCAGAAGTCTGACTACAAAATAGGTGGAGCATTACTAATATGGTTTACATACATATGCCATATACGTATATATACATATACATACACACTTCGTGTGCACGGTTGGGTGATTTCGTGACCACTCTCTTGCCTTTGGTGTCAAACCATCTGTAAAATGGTCAGGGTAGACCAGCTGGCCTCTGACATTCCTTTCAGCTCTAAATCTATGGCCCTATGGTGCCTTGGCATGGGAACTGAGTCTGATGCAAGATCACCCCATTAGTTAATCATTGTCTCAGGAGCATTTGCTGAATACTCACAGTGTAGAACCCTAATTGAAGATAGGTTCTTGGGAAAGGGGGATGGTGAACGTCATTGGCACAGCTGAACAGGAAGTACATTCTAAAAAGGGGAGATGGTGTTTGCACTGGACAGTCATGTGCAAGGTACAGGAAATTGATCCTCTTTTCTGAAGGAGTCCCACCTTCTATAAGAAACCTTTCCTAGTATTAATACTAGTGCCTTCCCTCTAGATTATCTCTACTTTATGCTGTCTATAGTCTGTTTGAACATAGCTGTTTTCCCACTGTCTCCCCGATTAGATGGTGAGTTTCTTGGGAGCAGAGGTAGGCTTTTGCCTTTCTTTATATCCCCAGAGCTCAGGTAGTGTCTAGTACCTAGTAGCTGCTTAACAAATACTTATTAGTAATGAAAAGGGAGGTCCATGAGACAGGGTAGACTCAATCAGCGAGAGGTTTTGAAGGACTTGATGAAGTTTATATATGAAGAAATAATTTTATAGATATATATAATATATATACACATATATATGTGAAGAAATATTTAAGGAAGTTGATTCCAGCCTCTGTAACTAGAATGGAGAAAGAGAAAATGGGAGGAAGGAAAACTATTGCAGTAATCAAGACATGAGGTAATGAAGCCTTAACTTCTAGTACATTGGTGAAAATGGGGAAAGGCCCCAAACACCTCTAATCTCCCTATCCCCGCATCGCCCTACCCATGCTGAAAGAGCTCGCCCCAGAGTACACCTCAGTACTCAATTAAAAAAAAGAAATAAGCCATGCTGCCCCTGTTTTCCTGGTGACACATGATAATCAAGACAGTTTATTGCATTATGAAATAACAGTAACCCAATTATGAAGTCCATCAGCATCTTTGCTGCTTATCTCGAGCCAGTCAAGAACTTCTCATTTGTAAATCTTTTGCGTATTGCATCAATCAAGAAGGGAGTTTTACTGGCTGTTCATTCTCTCATGCGGTCCTGTTTTTGGAGCTGGTTTAATCATTGCTAATGTTAAATCATTTTCTTGGACTTTGTAGCAGTTTATTGTGGAGGTTGTAGATAACCATCCAACTCTTTTTTAATAGCAGTCATAGATCTGGGTAATTGCACGCCTCCTGTTCTTAATGATTTCCACATAGTAGGTGCATTTTCAAAAATTTTATTCTATTTTTGATTCTCCAAGGGATCGTAAATATGTTTAGAAAAAGAGAATGAAATGAATTTCTTAAAAAAGTGCCTGGTATTATTGCCATCCTGAGTTTTGATTATTCAGGGTTCAAATTATTCGAAGTTAATAGAAATCAATTCAACCTTAATCATTAAAGGACATTTCTGGCTTGGTCATTAAATATCTTCTTAAATCTTATTTACTAACAAAAGATACAGTGACTAGGTAATTAGTGCCTAACTTAAAGCCGAAGTCATAGCCATACTGTTCATCAAAATGAAACACTAACATGACTTTTAGTTTTGTGCAGCTGGAGAGTTTAAAACTTGAAAATGGTGACAATGTGTCACAATAGACTCAGAGGAGCTGGATTCAAGTCTTGACTCCGATGCTAGGTAAGGAGGAGCAAATCACTTAACCCCCATGGGCCTCAAATTTCCTCATTTGCAAAATGAGGAAGTTGGACTAGCTGGTCCCTGAAACCCATTACAACTCCAGCTGTATCATCCTAGGAAAATGCCAGTCACAACCAGCCAAATGCTTCCCTAAGTGTACAATCCTCGAAGCCCAGGAATCACCATGATTCTAAGTAGATTGATTTTAAAACACCTTTGCATGAGTAAAACTGACATAAAGTCTCAGTTATTTCAAGCATTTATTAAAAGCTGGGGTGTGAGAAAAGAACAATGAGGTGTGTTGATAAGGATGAAGTCTGCCTAGGAGAGATATACACATTTTTCTTCATTTTGGTGTTTACTAAATTCACTGTTCTTCTGAGAAAGCAAAAGTGGATAATGATTAACAATTCTGAGTTGTGGGAAGTTGTGTCTCACAACAATCTGCCTCTTGTATGACTTTAGACTCTCAGCTATCACATCAATACAAAGAGTTTCTCAGATGACTAACAGCATTTCTGAGATAAAGTCCTTCCTTTATCATAGCTGATAATGCAGGGTTATATAGGATGGTGCAGCCAACTGGTGAGAGTCTTCACTGCACAATTAAAATGATTTTCCCAACCTCCCCACCCCACCTCTGAATTCTCCATCCCCACTGCCATCCCCACCCCCCCAAATGCCACCCAAGGTCATTTTATTGACAGTATTTATACACTGATAATCTGGCCAACATAAGTACATTGTTTACCTTTTTTCTCACTTATTTTCTTAATGAAAATTATCTTGAGAATGCCCAAACTTCTTATCTACAGATAATGAAGAACTGACAACATAGTAACCCTTTCCTCTTACTCATGGCTATGACAGACAAGCATAAAGTATATGCTCCCCTCAGACGTGAACAGAGCTGGCAATGAAGCCGCCGTTGACTTCCTTGATATTGCAACATGTCAAGTAATCAATCATTTATGAAAATGGTCAAACCACAAATTCTTCAGGAAAATCCCCCCCATTTCCAACCAGTTGTCAAGTCCTATTGTTTCTAATTTTATTATAATATCTCTCATATATTCCCTCTTCTCTCCTCTGACGCTACCACCACCCAGCTGTACGTTCTCATCACGTCACACCTGAACTATTGCCAGGGTCTGCTGGTTAGTCTCCCTGACTCAAGCTTCTCCCAACTCCAATTTGTTCTCCACTCAGTTTTCAAATAGATATTCCTAAGGCACAGGTCTGACCACAGCATCCATCCCATTCAATAGACTCCAGTAGTTAGCTAGGTGGTACAATGGATAGAGTGCCAGCCCTAGAATCAGGAGGGCCTGATTTAGAATCAAGCCTCAGATACTTACTAGCTGTGTGTTCTGGGCAAGTCACTTAACCCTGATTGCCTCAAAAAAGAAGAGGAAGAAGAAGAAGAAGAAGAAGAAGAAGAAGAGAAGAAGAAGAAGAAGAAGAAGAAGAAGAAGAAGAAGAAGAAGAAGAAGAAGAAGAAGAAGAAGAAGAAGAAGGGAGGAGGAGGAGGAGGAGGAGGAGGAGGAGGAGGAGGAGGAGGAGGAGGAGGAGGAGGGAGGAGGAGGAGGAGGAGGAGGAGGAGGAGGAGAGAAGGAGAAGTAGAAGAAGAAGAAGAAGAAAAAGAAGAAGGAGGAGGAGGAGGAGGAGGAGGAGGAGAAGGAGGAGAAGAAGAGAGAAGAAGAAGAGAAGAAGAAAAAGAAGAAGAAGAAGAGGAGGAGAGGAGGAGGAGGAGGAGGAGAAGGAGAAGAAGAAGAAGAAGAAGAAGAAGAAGAAGAAGAAGAAGAGAAGAAGAAGGGAGGAGGAGGAGAAAGAAGAGAAGAAGAAGAAGAAGAAGAAGAAGAAGAAGAACGAGGAGGAGGAGGAGGAGGAGAAGAAGGAGAAGAAGAAGAAGAAGAAGAAGAAGAAGAGAAGAAGAAGAAGAAGAAGAAGAAGAAGAAGAAGAAGAAGAAGAAGAAGAAGAAGAAGAAAAGAAAATGTCCCTGGGAAGTGTAAAAACTACATCCATTTAGTAATTCAAGATCTTTGAAATCAATACTGAGAGGTGGTCATGTTGCAGGGTGTAGACAACTAGCCTAGAAATTGGCAAGACCTGAGTCAAGTCTCATCTCTGACATGGACTGACTGTGTGAACCTGGCAAGTCTTAGGTTGTAAACTCTGTGAGGGCAGGGGCTGTCTTCTACCTCTTTTTGAACATTGCCTAGTATGCCAGCTGTAGTATGGCATACATTGCCATACTAGGTGCTTAATAAATATTGATTGATCGACTGATTGACAACATCTTAGTGCCCCAGACAGCTCTAACACTAAAAGTTGCTCAGTAGCTGCTGATCTGCATTGGTTAAAAAAGGCTCTTTATGCCCATGAAATCACAGGTTTGGTTCACAACAAACAAATGTCAATTATAACTATTAATCCTGTCATCAGCTGTGGACCCGGCGCTATGGAATCAAAGGCATAGTCTCTGGTCTCAGAGAGCTTACGATCTGTAAATAGGGGTCAGAGTCAAGATAAGACTAGAACTCATGAAACACTAGATGATGAAGTGCTGAATCATGTGGTCCAGGTGTATTAGGCTTCAGTTGTCATGGCAATAGCTAAAGAAAGAAAACACAAACAGGAGCTAGGAGCAAAGCCGTTGTTTTGCAGACCCTGCCCCCGTCCCCTGCCCCCTTTTTTCCTTCATATTGGGTATAAAATACATCTGCTTAAAGAGGTTTTCTCTAACAAGTGCGAAGAATGATAAAGGGAGTCAGATTTCTGATTTTACAATTTTATATGGGCTTGTGTTTGAAAAGGTATTTTTCTGTACATCTTCCTGGTCCCATTTTTTTTATGAAAACAGAGGATACAAAATTTAGATGGAAAGCTGCAACTTTAACTTTCCCTCTAGGGCTACAAGTTTTTTTTTTCATTTTGCTATTCCTTCCTTCCTTAATTCTTCCATCTGTAAAATTGGAGTAATAAATGCCTCTGTTGTGAGTCTTTGTGAAACAGCATTGGTACAATATTTTGAACTCCTCAGACAAAAGAACAACATAACTCTAAGATGGCACAGGGTAGTGTGGCATAGGACTTAGTACATTCATCCTGTAGTCAGGATGACCTGAGTTCAGATCCTGCCTCACACACCGACTAACTGTGCAACCCTAAGCCCTTACCCTCTCTTAGCCTCAGTCTTCTCATGTATAAAAAGGGGATAATAATAGCACCTTCCTCCTAAGGTTGTTATGAAGATCAAATGAAATATTTGTAAAGCACTTTGTAAAACTTAAAATACTATAGAAATGCTAGTAATTATTTTATTAGAAATAAATTAATTCACCTGATAAATTATTAGGAATAATCTGCTCAATAATACATAATTCTTTTGTTAGAAGTAATTAATCACGGTGAAGGTATAACATCGTGTGTCTATACTAACTACTACAGGTTAATAACTTTATGGTAAGCCTATTTGCTGGAATAGTAATGTGATGAACTGCAGAAAATCAAAACTTTGTATGGAAGTCACACACACACACACACACACACACACACACACACACACACACACACATACACACACATGCACTTGAGATAGTTGTTTCCTGGAATTATGCCCCATGGCTATGACATTGAGATGATCAGAAGTGTGGCCTTTACCTCTTAGTAGTTATTTTAAGGAACATCTAAGGAGTGCCTAAATGAGCTGCTGCAGACTTGGAAGTGTAATCCTGCATGAGGCTTTGGAGATCTCACTCCAAATGCAGTGATTTTGTACTAGGAAACTCTGTGTAACTACAAAACACAGCCCTGGGCAGTCAATGACATCTTTAGGGTATCGGCATGGGGCTAAAGGAGAGGGTGGTATATAACAGTCCTCACCCACCTGCTTGTAATTTGTTGAATTAGGATGGGCTTGGGAATGGCTGGCCCCTCTTTGTCCCTCGTTACCAAGTCCCCAAACATCCTCATTTTAATTTTTCTCAGGCTTTGTACCAGGCTTGACTATTGACATATGGTAAGAAGGTCATGATGCCACCCAAACTTCCATGGGCCTACCTTGAACTAATGGTTATAGAATTGGCCACAGTGCTTTAAAAATAGCTAAGGTTCCTTGAGATATCAGCTTCAACCTCCCAAAGTATAGCATTCCATCTGTACATTTAGAGCTAGAAGGGACATTAGAGGTTCAATTCAATTTATTTCCATTTAATTCAGTGAACATTTATTAAGCACCTACTGCATGCTTAATATGCTTTAATGTGCTCTTAGTAAGTGCCTACTGTGGTAAGTGCTGGGTATACAAAAAGAGCCAAAAGACAGTCCCTGTCCTCAAGGAGGTTACAGTCTAACAGAGGAGACAACATGCGAACAAATATATTCAAAGCAAGCTATATACAGCCTATATACAGGACAAAGAGGAAATAATCAACAGAAGAACTAGTCTTAATCCCTCATTTTATGGAGGATGAAATTGAGGCCACACTAGTCAAGTACCTTGTTCAAGGCCAGGCAGGTAGTTTGGTAGCACAGCTTGCATTTGAACCCAGGCCCTCTCACTGCAAATTGACCATTAAAACTAAGTAGAATCCTCTTCTTAAGCAGCTGCACCCAGAGTTTCTCTAAATTTGTGTGTGTTTAAATGATTTAAATAAATAATGCTTTGAGAAATCTTAACACTCCCTTGGGATAAGGAGTAGAGACATCTTGATCCTTCAGAACATGAGCACTGGAAATCACTACCCTAAAAGGTGGGTATTTACCTCTCAGCATTAGCTGGGAGGCACAGTGGAGAGAGTACTGGATTTGGAATCAGGAAGATACGAGTTTGAATCCTGCCTCAGACATTTGCTAGCTGTGTGACCCTAGGCAAGTCACTTGACCTCTATTTGCCTTAGTTTCCTCATCTGCAAAACAGGGATATTAATAGCACCTACATCCCATATCAGTAATATTTGTAAAGCACTTTACAAACCTTAAAGTACAATCTGAATGTTAGCTATGCTTAATATCAAATTAGCTTGTAGATTGGAAACCCAGAAGAAAGAGGGAGGCAAGAGGAAATATCTCTTTCCATCCAAATTTAGTTTTATGACTCCAAGGACTTAGCTGGGAAGGAAAGATAGAGATAGACAGATGGGGGGACAAAAGAGAAAGGAGAGGAGAGAGAGGAAAGTCAGAGACAGAGAGAGACAGATCAAAAAAATAGACTAACTTTTATTGATGTGTGTGTACATATATTTAGCATTAGGGTATTGTATTTGAGATAAGCAAAAAATTTTAAGAAAAATTAGTAACATTTATACAGTGCTTTGTATGTATTATCCCATTTGAATTTCACAAATAACATTTGAATTCAGGACTCCAAATCTAGTAACCTTCTCACTGTACCACACAAACTCTCTAATTTTCTTGCATATAAATTCCACCCATAGTCAACGAGACATAGGACATAAAGGAGAAAAGCCTGGAAGACCTGGGTTGAGTTCTGCCTCTGACATAACTAGCTGTGTAATCATGGGCAAATCACTTCATTGCTCAATGCCTCAGGCAAATCACTAAAAATTAAAGTTGCTGAGGAGTTGCCAATATGTATCTGTGTAAGGAGTTTCCACACTGAGAGTTCCCTGAACCGATGATTCCACTGGATCAAAAAAAATTCTCCCCATTTGGCTGCCTGATAGAACAAAATATTTACTTCTTTCAATGATCGTTCAATAAATTAACCTTCAGGTATACAAACATGGGCTACTTAGCATTATTATAATGGTGCCTGTGGATCACTCACTATTTCACAATCTAAGATGCCCAAACCTTCGATGAGCAGACCTTAATAGCTCTATTAATGTTCTACCTACAACTCTGATGGATTGCCTTTTCTTAGAAGTTCATTGATCATAAGTACTTTAAGTATTTATACATGGCCTGAGCTTTTGTTTTGAAAAACAATGGTCTGCTTGGTTAAGGTCTGCATATCTGTGCAGTGCTATCCTTAAATCACCTAAGCAAGCCCACTTTCCTCTAAACCGAGACTTATGCACAAAAAATAGATATTGTATATGTACATATAGTGAAATTCCTTCTGTTTCTTTTACAGGTTGATGACCAAATGAAGCTGCTTCAGAACTGCTGGAGTGAACTCCTAATTCTTGATCACATTTACCGACAAGTGGTACATGGAAAGGAAGGCTCAATCTTCCTGGTTACTGGGCAACAAGTGAGTGTAGAGGCACTGAAGGGGGAAAGTGTCTTTTTATTAAGCATGTTCAGAATGGCCGGAATCTAACTCAGTCAGAAGCACTCCTGTGCTTCAAAATGGAGAGACTGGCTCCACACAATTTAAAAAGATGACTTTGTGTACTCTGTTCCTAGTCTGATGATTACAGATAAACTTCCAAAGAGCAAACATAATCATAAGCACTCTCCTTTTTCTGACCTGGTGTATGCTGTGATGATTAGAAGTTATGGGAAGGCTATTTCAAGGAGTTCTGCTTCTTGGTTGGATGGACAGATAGATAATCAATAGATGTGTAGGTAAATTGACAGCTAGATAGATGAGAAATAGACAGACAGACAGATAGATGATAGATAGATAGATAGAGATAGATAGATAGATAGATAGATAGATAGATAGAGACAAAGAGAGACAGAGAGATGATAGAGAAAGATGAATGATAGATAATAGCATTATTGTGAGCTTCTTGAGAGCAGGAACTGTCTTTTACCTTTCTTTGTATCCCCAGCACTTAGCACAGTGCCTGGCAAATAGTAGGAAGGAGGGAAGGAAGGAGGGAGGGGGAGAGAGAGAAGAGAGAGAGAGAGAGAGAGAGAGAGAGAGAGAGAGAGAGAGAGAGAAGGAGAGAGAGAGAGAACAGAGAGGGGAAGAGAAAAGACAGTGAAAGTGCAGAGAAGTGAGAGAGGAAAGAAAGAAAAAGAAAGAAAAAAGAAGAAAGAAGAAAGAAAGAAAGGAAAAAGAAAGAAAAGAGAAAGAGAAAGGAGAAAAGAAGAAAGAAGAAAAGAAGAAAAGAGAGAAAGAAGAAAGAAAGAAGAGAAAGAAGAAGAAAGAAGAAAGAAGAAAGAGAAAGAAAGAAAGAAAGAAGAAAGAAAGAAGAAAGAAAAGGAAAGAAGGAAAGAAGGAAAGAAGGAAAGAAAGAAAGAAAAAGAAAGAAAGAAAGAAAGAAAGAAAGAAAGAAAGAAAGAAAGAAAGAAAGAAAGAAAGAAAGAAAGAAAGAAAGAAAGAAAGAAAGAAAGAAAGAAAGAAAGAAAGGAGGGAAGGAAGGAGGGAAGGAAGGAGGGAAGGAAGGAGGGAAGGAAGGAGGGAAGGAAGGAGGGAAGGAAGGAGGGAAGGAAGGAGGGAAGGAAGGAGGGAAGGAAGGAGGGAAGGAAGAGAAAGGAAGGAAGGGAGGAAGAGGGAAAGAAGGAAAATAAGAACTAAGCACTGTGAATACAAATGCAAGGTGGCAAGATGGTCTCTGCCCTCAAGGAACTGACATTTAGCAACTAACAAGGACCTGAAAGGGTGTGAGTGGTCCTTGCAACCTATGGGTTGACTTGGAGCTAGTGCCCAGGAAGTGGGTTACAAGCTAGACTCCTGGCAAGATAAAGTGAAAGGTCTACTCTCAAGAGTTGGGGTAGAGTCAGAGTTGGGAAGATCGTTGAAGCCAAAATTAAAAGCCAGGGGACAGCTAGGTGGCACAGTGGATAGAGCACCAGCCTTGGATTCAGGAGGACCTGAATTCAAATCTGGCCTCAGACACAACACTTGCTAGCTGTGTGACCCTGGGCAAGTCACTTAACCCCATTACCTAACCAAAAAAAAAGAATTAAAAGCTAGCTCTAGGACTGTACTTCTGGGTCTCAGAAAGGACTTGCATTCTTGCTTGTTACATCCTTGAGCCCCAGTAAGTACATTGCAGAAACCTTCCTCTTTGAGGCGTCACTTTTGCAAGAGGAGTATGCTTGTGCAAGCTTGTAACCACATGTGTGCCGTTCGGTTGGGATGCCTCCCAACACGCCACTTAGGAAAGCATGGTTGATAGCCACAGCCAGAAAGTGGAAAGGGTCCTGTCACTAGTTCTCAAGATCCAGATTAATTCAGCATGTATTTATTAAGCACCTACCACATGCAAGCACTGAGAATACAAAATAAATAATCCCTCTCCTCAAGGGACTTACATTTTATTGGAAGAAGAAGGGAAGGGAAGGTCGGGAGCCCAACATCCTTTGTGCAGGCACACGTTCGTGTGTGTATGTGTGTGTGTGTGTGTGAGAGAGAGAGAGAGAGACAGAGAGAGAGAGAGAGAGAGACAGAGAGACAGAGAGAGAGAGAGACAGAGAGACAGAGAGACAGAGAGAGAGAGAGAGAAGAGAGAGAGAGAGAGAGAGAGAGAGAGAGAGAGAGAGACAAAGACAGAGAGAGACACACACACAGAGACAGAGACAGAGAGACAGAGAGATCCAGGGGAAGATTGTTGGATTTAGGCAGAGACCCTGAACTTGAACCTGTCACTTACTGCCTATGAGCAAGGCGTTTCACCCCTGAGTCTCAGTTATTTCATCTGTAAAATGAAAGGGTTGGACAAAATGATGTTCAAGGTCTCTCCCAGCTCTTGATCTGTTTTCTGATATATATAGAAAACTATATAATACACCATAATCTCAGAAGGAAACAAGCATCAGCAGTTGGGGGAATCAGGAAAGGCTTCATGAGACAGATGGCACCTGAGATAAGCCTTAAAGGAAGAGAAGACTTCCCAAAGGTCCAGATGAAGAGCGCATACACTCCAGCTGTGGTCGATGGCTTGTGTAAATGCGCAAGGGCCGAAATTGGAGTGCTAAGTTAAGGCAAATGCTAGTAACACAGTTTGGCTGCAACTTAGAGTACACGAAGGAGAGTGATACACTTATGTAAAAGTAGGGCTTCTTAGCCAGAGTCCATAGGATTGCTTTTAAAAAATATTTTGATAAGTATATTTCAATATAATTGGTTTCCTTTGTAATCCTATGTATTTTATTTTATACACTTATAAACATTATTCTGAAAAGGGGTCCACAGGCTGACTGCCAAAGGTCACACACACACATGCAAGGTTATGGAAGAAAAAAAGATTTATATAACTTTATTATATATTTAAAAGGAATAGCAAGTTGTATATAATAGATTTGCAGTTTCACATGCAATCATCTTTCTCAATTACACTATGTAATGGAAATGTTTGTTTTATCTCATAAATTAAAATTTTAATAAGTAAAGTAATTTTTAAAAGAAACCTGCTGTGAAGGTAAGTAGGAGTTAAATCATGGAGGGCCTTGAATGCCAGGCCAAGGAGTTTGCATTTTACCCTGAAAACAATAAGAAACAACTCAAAGTTCTGGAGGAGGGGGAATGTCTTAGAAGCTGCAAGAAAATGATAGAGGAAGAATCATGATTCAGAAACCAAGATTTAAATAAGGCAGATATGTAATTATGGAAATAGCTCTTTATTTCAGATCTACATAAACTTAGATGCATGGGTCTCCTATATCTTAAACACTGTTTTCAACATAATTAAGTTACTTTAATAATAATACTAACAATAATAATTCCCATTTATATAGCACTTTGAGCTTTGCAATGAAAGTATTATGATTCATAGATCAGAAGAAAGGGTATAGCAAATATGAATCAAATGAGGGAGAGATTAAAGAAGGAAAACTGAGGCTGAGTCTCACAAAAGATGTCATGATAAGCCAACATTGCTTAAGCCAAGTAATATAATGTAGTCCCTTAGGAGCAATCTCCAGAAAGTAGCAAATTAAATATATGCAGAGATATCCAGATTCCTATATTTAAACCCTTCAGCCCCGGTCATATTTATGTGGAGGTAGATTGTCTTTCTCTCATACATCCAGACATAGTTCAGTTTCAAAGTAATGGAAGGGAGTCTAACCCAAAGGGGCAGCTAGGTGGTGCATTGGATAGAGTGCTGGGCCTGGAGTCCAGAAGACTCATCTCCCTGAGTTCAAATCTAGCCTCAGCAACTTACTAGCTGTGTGACCCTGGGTAAGTCACTTAACCCTGTTGGCCTCAGTTTCCTCATCTGTAAAATGAGCTGGAGAAGGAAATGGCAGACCACTCCAGTATCACTGCCAAGAAGCCCCAAATGGGGTCATGGAGAGTCAGACACAACTGAATAACCATTCAGCAACAACAATAAATCAAAGAGAGCAGTAGGGGAAAATTAAATAATATTCCTATTGAGCAATTCTTTAAGGTTATCTTTCTCACAGGAAACTGTGGCCTTTAAAATTGTGTGCAGCTGGTCCCTTTCCCATCCACCACATGGAACATACCAAAGGTATGTTCTGATGCAACTGAGCAGAAATCTGGAAAAGGGAGGTGAGCCAAGTATAGGTACCATATATGCCAGTGACTCTTACCTTATGGAACAACCTCCCAACTAAAGAAAGGAAATCAATCTATCAACATATATTCATTGAGCACCTATTGAGAGCCCTGCCTTATGGGAGGTGCTTTGGGAGAAACAGAAAAATCTGAAATGATGGTCCTTGCTCCTGGGGAAACAACAATTTCATTGTAGAAACATCCTTAGTTAAATTTAAACATTGTTTCCCAAATGTTATCTGAGATCTCACTGATGTGGGCATTCCTTCCAGTAATATAGATTGCGACTTATCCTCGTCTTCCCATCCTGGGCACCTCATGTCCATATCCTCTCAAAACTTCACAAAAGAGTTTCTCCCAGTGTGCTAGGGGCCCTCCTCAGGTGCTTTTAACATTCTGGGGATATAAGTGAGACACACTGGTTAGCCCTCACTCCTGCCACATGACCAGCCAATTTTCTTTCTCGAGCGTGCAGTATTTTTTGGTGATGTTCTTGACTCTACTTTTCCTTCATCACTCTATTAAAAAGTGCAAAATTATGTGGATGTGGTTATAAATAGAAATGGAATTAAGAGAGGATAGAGGTAGGGGCACCTAGGTGGTGCAGTGGATAGAGCACCGGCCTTGAATTCAGAAGGACCTGAGTTCAAATCCGGCCTCGGACACATAACACTTACTAGCTGTGTGACCCTAGGCAAGTCACTTGACCCCATTGCCTAGCCAAAAAAAAAAAAAAGACAGAGAGAGAGAGAGAGGTCCTCTAGAGCTTTTGTTCAGGGAAGACTCTAGGGAAAAGGTCAGCCTTGAACTGAGCCCTGAAAAAATGGATATTGGAAAGGTGGGGGAGAACAGGAAGAGCATTGCAGATGGAAAGAATGGTGGCGGGTGCAAAGATAGGTCTGGCCATGGAGTCAGAGAACTGACTTGACCAGCACTCAAAGTTCATGTCAGGAATTAGTAGAAAATGAGATTAAAAGCCTTTCACACTTCTTGATCTATTTGAAATTGAGCTAAGAATAAAATTTGTACACTTCCTACGTTGACAAGGTAATTCATACCTACCATTTATTTACTACTTTAAAGTTTACAAAACACTTTATAAATATCTCATTTTAACCTCACAACAAAGATGGGAAGTAGGTGCTATTATTATCCCCCTTTTACAGATGAGGGAAACTGAGGCACTCCATGATTAAGTGACTTTTCCAGGGTCACATAGCTAGTAAGTGTCGGAGACCAGATTTAAACTTGAGTCTTCATGGCCCCAGGTCCACTGGAGCTCCATCCATTGTACCACCTCGCTGCCTGCAACTCTCTTACTTTGTGAAATTAAAACCCTATGTACAACCCAGGCTTTTTGATGCTATATTCTGTTATTGGCTGGAATATTGAAATGAATGTCCAAGAAACTTTATTTTATTCCACTGGATCCCACCTTTTGAGTGCACTGGCTTATTCTGTAGTTATTATATTCTCTCCTTAGCCATTGGGATACAATGCTTCTAAGACAACAGATGCTTAAGTGCTGGCAACCAATACAGTATATATTAGAACATAAGAGACAGTTTTATACCTCCATATTACCTGTATTATGATACAGAAATCAAAATTTTCCTAAATTAATAATTAGAGTAGTAGAAAACCAGGCAATATTCATTTGCCCTATACTATCAAGTTTCATAGCAGACAGCTTAAAAAGTATTCTTCGGTCCTTGTTTTAGCATCTTTCATAAATCTGGTTCTCTGGATAATTTCTTGAATCTCCAGTGTAACTGATATGCTTTCTGAGTCTCTGTTCTGTGCCTTCTCCTCCAAGAGCTTGCCTTTCCCACCATCTCCTCACCACCCTCTCCAAGCCCATTCAAACTCCGCATCCACTTTCTTATCTTCAATGTCTTCTTATCAACTAGTCCTTCCTTTGTGCCTACAAACACACTTAGGTCTGCCCCATTCTTAAAAGGCACTGGATCATGCCAATTACCATGTATTTTTCCTCCCTTTCTCAGCCAAACTCATCGAAAAATAAACATATTGCTTCTCACCTCATAATCACATTTCAGTCACGTGTGATCTAGCTTCCGACCCTACCGCATGGCTGAAATTGCTTTCTCTAAAGTTACCAATGATCTCTTAATTACTAACTCCAATGACCTTTTCCCAGATCAAATGAAATATTTGTAAAGTGCTTAGCACAGTGCCTGATATGTAGTAGGTGCTTAATAAATGCTTATTCCTTCCGTCAGTCCTTACTCGACCTCTCTGCAGCTTTTGACACTACCGACCACCCATTCCTCCTCGACATTCAGCTCAAGATATGTCCTCTTCAAACTCAGTTTTCATGCTGCTGCTCTCTCCTGGTTCTCCCCACCCCTGCCATCTGTCTTCTAGTTTCTTCTGCCTCATTTTCTGGGTTATCATCCATCTGCCATCCCCTAATCAATCAATCAACAAATCCCTATTTGTGGACTTTGTTTTGGACCCTTTTCTTCTCTCTCTCTCTCTCTCTCTGTCTCTCTCTCTCTGTCTCTCTCTCTCTCTCTCTGTCTCTCTCTCTCTCTCTCTCTCTGTCTGTCTCTCTCTCTCTCTCTCTCTCTCTCTCTCTCTCTCTCTCTCTCTCTCTCTCTCTCTTCTTACTGAGCTCCCAAATCTAGTATCCAGCCTAACTTTTTTCTCCTGAACACCTATCTTACACAATTAAATACCTCCTAGAAACCTCTGCCTGAATGTGGCATTGGCATCTCAAAGTCAACAAAACTTGAACAGAACTCATTACCTTCTTTCCCTTCATGAATTCCAACCAGCCCCTCACCCAGATCTCTCTATTTCTTTTGTGGGTATCACCATCCTTCTCTTCATCCAGATTTGCAGCCTCAAATCTTTAGCTATTTCCTTTCATTCACCCCACCAGCATAGCCAACCAATTCAACCCCCAATACCCATATCCATCAGTTCAACTAGTACTGTCAAGTCAACCTCTATTCTATCTATCCGTTTTTTACATCCATTCCCTTCTCTTCATTCACAAGGCCACCAGCCTAGTTCAGTCTCTTGTCGCCTCCCATCTGCATCATTGTAATAAACTCCTAATTAAGCTCCCTGCATCATTTTCTCTCTATTCTGTCCTCTAAGCAACTACCAAAATAATCTCAAAGCCTAAATCTCTAGCTCAGGAAGTTTCAATGACTCCCTGTTACCTCTGAAATTAAATACAAAATTCTTAGCTTGGCACTTAGAGCCTTTTGGAATCTGGCTCTAGTCTCTGCCTTGGAAGGTTTGTTTCCTGTTGCTCCTCTCACATAATATACAATTTAGCCAAACTGGCCCACTTGGTGTTCCCTGAACCAGGCATGCTAACTCCCCAACTCCATGCCTGTGTAGAGGCTGGCCCCCAGGCCTAGAATGTTCTCTCTCTTCATCTCTGTCTAATAGAAACCTTAACTTTATTCAAGGCCATCTCCTCCAAGAAATCTTTCTTGCTCCTCCTAAGTGTTAGTGTTTTCTCGTTTCTCAGATTATCTTGTATTTACTTATCTGCTTCGGTGTGGTATCCCACAGTAGAATGTAAGTTCTGAGAGGACAGGAAATGTGTTCATTCTTTTGTGTGTCTGTATCCCTAGAACCTAACACCTGTACTTAATAGGCACTGGTTAAAGACTTGTTGAACTGAAAGAAATTGCATTGAGTCCCAGGATTCAATTCTTTGGCAAAAAGTACCCAACCTGAGAGTCTAATGACTACGCATAGGACCATCTAAACTAGACACAGCGTTAGGAGAGCAAGACTCAGCAAACAAATTAATTTGATTTCTTTCCAGTTTGAGTTTCAGAAATAAAAATGGACTTCTTGTAAATCTCTCTCAAAGTACTCCCATCCCCATCCTTTAGAAATATTCTATTTTTCTCATTTTATTTTAGCACTAAGTGCTCCCCCTCAGCAAAAGAAATTACCATTTCAAAATAAAATAGTTGAATGAGTGCACTTTTCATCTGTCTAAATTTCAAAGCCAAGAGTAAAGATTGGATTTCACTCTGTTACTTAAACCTTAAAGTGCTATATAAATGCTAGCAATTAATTGCAAATTATTTCAGGTTCCCATATTGCCTAGTTATAGCATCAGACTATACCACAGGCAACACCCAATTCTCAAACTCAAAACAAAACTTCATTAATTCCCCTTTGGGTTACCAGATTTTTTCTTATTCCACTGCTAGGTGGACCAGCTACCCTGATACCTTGTCCATAAAAGAAGAGATAACACAATTTTTTAATATTTTTCTGGGGTGAATAACACTACAAAATAGTTTGATTATACACTGGGTAAAGATACATTCACCCAACAAAACTTCTCACTTCTTGTTGCTAACTGAGCGTCCAATGACATCACAGTAATAACTGACTGCAATTAGATATTATTTAGGTTACTCAGGGAAATTATTAACTAGACTATTCATTTTTCTGAGTGAACTGAGTTGAATAAAATAATCTGACCCAACCTTCCTTCTCTGCCTCTGTATCTTCTCTTCCCAAGGACTAAAAACCAAAGCGCCAAAAATAAAACTATCATGTGCATTAATTCCCTTTCTTACCTAAAATCAGAGTGATTTCAAGTCAAGGATGTATGTTTTATTTCCCCTTTCTGTGAGGGAGATCATGTAAGTACTATTTTGCAAATGATGCCACAGTCTTGTTGTTCAGCTGTTTTCAGTCATGTCCACCTCTTCGCGATCCCATTTGGGGTTTTCTTGACAAAGACACTGGAGTAGCCTGCCATTCCTTCTCCAGCTCACTTCACAGATGAGGAAACTGAGGCAAACAAGGTGAAGTGACTTGCCCAGGGTCATACAGCTAGTAGGTGTCTGAGGCCAGATTTGAACTCAGGAAGAAGATGTTTCCTGACTCTTGGCCTGGCATTATATCCACTGTGTCACTCAGCTGCCTTATGCAAAAGTCTTAGGTCAAATGATTTGAGCATAGAATCATAGTTCTGGAGATCAAAGCAACTTCTGCAGTCACCTGATCTAATCTCATCATGATGAGAAAACTGAGGCCAAAGCAGCTGAAGCAGCTTGTTCCGTCTCAAGTAGATAGTAAGCATTAGGGCCCAGGTCATAGAGCTAAGGAGTAATAAAGATAGGACTCAAGCCCAAGTCTGCTGACATTGAACCCAATCATCTCTAATCACGTCTCCAAATCATCCCATCATTTCGTAGAAATTGCTGGATTTGTATTGTGGAACCGGAGCACCAAAGGTGTCATTGTATTTAACTGTTGGGAAAACCTTAGAGTGCTTTACCAGTCTGAACTGATACTATTACTATTATTGAATAGGCAGTGAGGTGTCACAATGGATAAAATGCTGAACTTAGAGCCTAGAAGACCAGAACCGAGTTCAAATTCTACCTCAGACATTTACTAGATAGGTGACCCTGGGCAAGTCACTTAGTTTATTTGCCTCAGTTTCCTCAACTGTAAAATGGAGATAATAGCATCTATCTCCCAGTGAGTATCAGATAAGATCATATGCAAAAGTACTTTGCAAACCTTAAAGTCCTATGCAGATAGCAGCTATTGTTATCAGTAAGCAAAGAAAGAGACCAGATTATTTCCCTTCTATAAGGATGTACTTTTATTCACAAACAGATGTACTCACTGTACACCTATTCCCAGTGGAGGACTAGGCCTTGACATAAGTACCTAGAAATCATCAGTGATTACACATTTCGACTTAGGACATCTCAGGCAATCATTGCCCAGATCACTCCTTTTCTTGGATAAAATGGTTTGGACAAAATCCTCTTAGCCACATCTTTCTTTGTACCTCCATGCTTCTTCTTTTTCCTCTGAATTGAGGCAATGAAGCTACAAAAGACTATTTTATGTCTATGTTACTTTCCCCACTAGAATCAAAGAGGGATTTCAAAATAGGCAGGATTTCAAAATAAAGCAATATTAAGTAACCCTAACATTCTGTTTGTTCTCCTCTTTAAGACAGAGAAAAAATATTAACAAAATCCAGCTCCTTGTATTAGCCTATATTATAATAAATAAGCAGCCAAGCCATGCATTTCAGATGTTTCAAGTTTTTTGTAATATTCTTCCATATGATCTGTGATAACTTCTAAAATAAGGTGGAAATTCTTCTTTTTAATTTTCTTGAGAATATGAACTTTATATTAGATATTAGTGATGACACAGAACACACAAGATCCATGATTTTATTACCATTCTAGATGCTTCCTCAACCAATCAACAAGCATTTTTCTTAAGCACCTACTGTGTTCACAGGCACTGTGCTAGACCCTGGGGATAGAAAGACAAAAAAAAAAAAAAAGAACCAGTCCCAGCTCTTAAGGAGCGTGCATTGTATAGGGCAGGGGTTCTTCACCTTTTCGCATCATGGACTCCATTGGCATTCTGGTGAAGCCTATGGGGACCCCTTCTCAGAAAACTTTTTTTTTAAATCCGTAAAATAAATTACGTAGGATTAAGTTCACAGATGCCCAAGTTGAGAACTCTTGCTGTAGAGAAAGAGAGAAAAAAGGCCCATACTTAAGTATATTAAATATATACACCAAATAAATCCATAAGTACAAAATAGCTTTTTGAGAGAAGACACTAGCATCTGGGAGAATCAGAAGAGGCCTCATGTGTAAGCCTTCCAGGCAGTTAGGACTTACAATAGATCAAACACTGGACCTAAAGTCAAGAAAACCTGAGGTCAAATATAGCCCCACATATTTACTAGCTATATAATCCTAGGTAAGTCACTTAACCTCTATTTGTGTCAGTTTCCTCATCTCTAAAATGAGATTAATAATAACACCTACCTTCCAGGGCCATTGTCAGGATAAAATAACATGTGCAGTACTTTGCAAACCTTAAAGGGCTATATAAATGTTAGCTATGATTATTTTTTAAAAATCGTCAGTCAATGGCCAGCTTTCCAGAGATGAGCCTCTCTGAATTTAGCTGACTGGTTCTTAGTAAGTAATCAGTCTATCCCGAGTATATCCCAAAACTTTCTAGCTTGGTAAGACCTTCCAGAGCCTTAGCTATGGACTTAAAGGCATGGACTGCTGTGAGACTATATACAAAGTCTCTCTGGCTTGGAAGAACCAGTCATAGCTTGCATTTCACTTCCATGGCCTTGGAGAATTCTGGGTACCCAGAGTCACCATTGTACCACAGTAAGACATCCTAGGAAGATCTTAGCAGAGGAACATGTATTAAGAATAAAAATTGGCCAATGATCTCTAGACATTTCTTGGCACATCCATGGGGTCCTAAATTTGTCTCTTGATACCTAGCAGTATTTAATGTACTCTTCAGCCCAAACACAATTCATGTAGTCTTGGTGAGAAAATAAAGTCAGATAAACTGTAAGGTCAAGTTCTCATCTGATATGTAATTCAAAAAGAAATATCAACTTCAGGCTTCACAAGATGAGATTCTGGCCTCTAGATCCTTTTACAGAATGTTCTAATGCTAATATGAAATCAGATCTCTGTTCCTTCCTACGAACTACTGCAAGGTCATTCCTCGATAAATAAAATTGTTGTGTCTTAACCAAAGTAGAAAGGCATATATTATCCCCATTTGAGGCTGGGATGAGCTACCAACTATGAAGACCATATGCAATAAATCAGCCTTATAAAAAGCCATCTTCTTTTGCCATGATCTAAACAAAAATGTGTTTTTACTGTGTATGCCTGAGGCTAATATTTTATGGGCTAGCCAAGCTACAGCCAGTAACAGTGAATCTTTGTGCCAGTGTTAATGAATTGGGTCACAGAAAAGGCATTGCCATAGAGGGAACCTCCAGTGCTATCTGCCACTAAAGACCTGTCTGACCCTGGGCAAATCCCTTAACTCTCTGGGCCTCAGGAGCCTCACCTGTAAAATAAAGGCATTGGACCAGATGACTTCAAGGCTCTCTTCCAGCTCTAAACCTATGATCTTATGATCCCAGGACTTGAGGCATCCTCAAAGATGATTACCTTAAGCAACCATGTCCACAACCCCCATGGCTGAAATGAGAAGTGAAATTGGAATGCTTCAGAGAAAATGTTCAGCCTTTCACCTAGTGATTTAAAGTCACCACAACCAGTGCTGGACTTGGGATTGTAGAATTCAAAGTTGGAAGGGACCATCAGTTCGTCCACCCCAATCCCCTCATTTCACAGATGAGAAACCAGAGCTCAAATTAGTTAAGTGGCTACCCCCAAAGTTATTGATAGCCAGTTTTGTGACAGAAGACTTCTGACTAAAAATTACATAATGCTGTTTCTTTCATGGGATAAAGATACTGTAGAATGTGCCTGGAGCCAGAGGAGCTATTGTAGGTTCAAATACTGGCTCCAACATTTAATCTGTGTGACCTTGGGCAAATCCCTTAACATCTCTGGGCCTCAATTTTCTCATCTGAGAAGTGAAAGGGTCACACTAAGTCATCTTTAAAAAATCATTTAAAGTTCTTGAAACACCATAAGTGCTTAATAAATGTTGTTGGGGGTTTTTTTGTTGTTGTTCATCCCTGCTGTAAAACTAAATGCTCTAATTCTATGACTTCCTAGAGAAGTGGGAAATTCTTCTAGTCCAAAAGTTTGGGACTTATGAAGAGCAAAGTTAGATTAATTGACTTTTTGGTTTTTCTCTTTAAATTCTCTAACTGGTTGGGTGTAAAGTACTTTATTTAAAAATTGTCACACTGATGTTATCCCAGTATACTTTTCCCTAGGATATTACCAGAGCTATAAAATAAAATACCTTGAAGATCATTTATCTCCTTTTGCTCTAAATGTGTACATTTTAACCTAAAGTTAGAATCAAAGTTAATTTCTAACTCTTTCTTGCTAAGATATTGTGAGAGAACCATTCTCACTGCCTTCTCATCCTTTTAGCACTGAAAGGAATTGTTCATCCAAGTCCCATCCTACTCTCTTGGGTTTTCACCTCTCTACCTCTTCCATTTGAAGGACTGGGAGAGCTGTTACCACCACAGTTGGCCCCTGAGCACCAAAATTGTTTTTTAGGTATAATTCTCTTTCCTGTGTTTCAGCTGAAACAAATTTGGAATCTTTGCAGAGGAATTTACTAGGGGAAAACAAAATGCAAGATATAGAAGCATCAAAAAGAAGGATGTGCAGAGCACAAAATTTCTTTTCCAATTGAAAGTCTAGCCAAAGAATGGTTTGAATGATGTACAGCCTGTCTTCCCCTTCCTTATCCCAGTTTTGGCTGGTTTGACTGTTAGTCCAATGGCTCCATTCAAGATGCCAGTCTGGGGTTATTCAGGTTGACACCACAGCTAAGTATGGTGGATGCTTTGTTTTTTCCAGGACCAAGCTCATTATGTCCAAAACAGAACTCATCATCTTATCCCCCAAACCCACCCTTCTTCCCAGTTTTCCTATTTCTGTCAAGAGTATCACCATCCTTCCAGTCACTAAGATTTGCTGTTTCAGCATTATCCTTGACTCCTCATCCTCCCTCACTCCAATATATCCATTTCATTATCAGATCTTCTCATTTCTACCTCTGTGATCTTTCTTGCTTCTCTCTCCTTCCCTCACATGGCCACCAGCCCATTTCAAGCCCTTAGCACTTCTAACCTAGACTATTGCTGTAGCCTCCTCATTGGTCTCACCACCTCCAATCTCTTCAGATCATTCTCCACATACCTCCACATAGCTACTAAAAAGGTTTCCCTGAAACAAAAGTCTGACCACGTTATTCTCTACTCAATCAAACCATAATTAATGCATCAGATTACCCCCAAATAACAGTTCCTTTCTCTCCAGATGAAGTGACTTCCTTTTCTTTCTAAAAAATGTTATTTTATCCTAAACTTAAGAAATAAAACAGGCATTTTCATAGCATAGTAGAATAGAAAAAAGATGATTGTACATGAAACTGAAAATCTCCTATATATAATTATCTATTCCTTTTAAATATATAATAAAGCTATCACATAATTTTCTTTTTTTCATCTCTCCCACCCCACTCCCATCCTAGAGATGACTTCTTTTTCCAAATAATTATTATTGTTAATGATAAAGATAATAATTGAATAGCTCTCTAATACCTGTAGACCAATCAAACATAAACTCATATCCTGGCCCCAACTTACTTTTCCAACTTTGTTAAATATTACTCTTTTTCCCACATTCTATAATCCAGCCAAATTATCCTCACATATCATACTCCATCTCTCTGCCTTTGTTTGCTTAGACTGTTTCCCCATGACTGGAATGCACTTCCTCCTCATGTTTACCTCTTATAACCCCTTATTTGTTCCAAAACTCAGTCCAAACACCATCTTCTTCATGAAGTCTTTCTTGATCCTCTGTTCTTCTGTCCCCTTCCCTTTTTATTCATTTCTCTATATTTTGTACACATTTATCGTTGTTTTGTCTCCCCAGTAGAATATAAGTTAATTGGGGGAAGGAACTGTTTCATTTTTGTCTTAGTACATCCAGTGCCTATGACAGTGTCTGGCAGATAGCAGGTGTTTAATAAGTATTGATTGGGTTGATTAAGCATCCTGCCCCCAGGATTGTTCACTCTTACACAATGCTTCCTGGAAGCCTCCAACATTCATGGATTCTTGTCTCTATTACCTCCTCTCTTCCAGTAGACAAGATAAAGCTGCCTTCTCTCTCTCATTCAAAGCTCACTCATTTTGGACCTCCCACTACATTCTTCTTTCTTGTCCAAAGGACAGTACTGGACTTAGCTCATTTCCAGAGCAGAGCTTAACCAGTGAACAACTGCCAACTTCCCCCCACCCCAATTCACTTTGATGGCCCCATCACCACTAGGGGAATAGTTGTCCAAAAATCTATCGCTGTAGTTTTATAATGGAAAGATGTTCTAACAGAATGCAATCTCCATGAAGACTGAGACTTTCTTTTTCTTTCTTTCTTTTTCTTTCTTTCTTTCTTTGTCTTTGTAACTTCATGACCTTTCTGGCACATAGTAGGTACTGAATAAAAGCTTTATGGAGTGAATGAATGAAAAATAGATACAGTGAAAATAACACACATTTTCATGAACATTAAGAGAATAATCTTTTTCCTCACAGAATTTTCTGTTAAAGTAACCACAGCAGATCATCCAATACAATGTCCTAAATTATGATAATCAGTGAAGTAGATGACCTCTAAAGCCCCTTCCTGACAAAATTTTGTGAATTCTACAATAGTGAACATGATCTAATGAGAACTGATACAACAAGTTTCCTCAAATAACAATTCCTTTCTCTTCAGATGAGGCGGCTTCTTTTTCTAAGTAACTATTATTGTTAATGATAATGATAATAATAGCAGGATGGCAGCTTGAACTAGGATGGTTTCTATCTAGATCCCATTAAAAATATGAAAAAAGACAATAATAACAACAATGATAATAATAATAGTAACTGAAACATGTATAAGCATTAAGCTTTACAAATGTTTAACAAAATACATTATGGCATCTACAATGCAAATACTCTATAGCACTTTGAAGTGTTATCAGTTTTAATGTTTGCATATTTTAGCTAATTAACAACATAGTAAGATCCATCCTAAGGGAAGGGTCTACTGGCAACTTATTCATTATCTTCTATTATTGTGTATCATGTTAAAGTGACAGACACTGGAGAATGTACAAGTCATCCAAATTTTAGTCCTTAGAACAAAAGATGATTTAGCTGAAGTGGTTTTCTTATTCCCAGTGATAGAAATTTATTTGAAAGGGACAGCAATTTAAAGTGTTTCTTCAATATCTTTCCACACTGTAGTGACAAAAAGATCATGTATAAGAGAGCAATCAATTAATTTTACTAAGTACATAAAAAACAAATCCAACTGACCCTGAAATGAGCAAAAACTCAGAGTCCAAACAAAGAAAATTTAATTATGTTTGTAACAAAATGTAAAGTGTTTCAGATATACTGAGAAATTTGTGAACAGTCACATTTTCTTTGCAGCTATACAATTTTTTTAATTACAACTAAATTGGACTAGATGGTCATTGAGGCTTCTTCCAAACCTCAAATTCTATTATTTTGTATTATCACAGCCATGTTGAAAGCACATTGTTATTGTTCAGTTGTTTCAGTTGTGCCCGATTCTTTTTTTTTTTGGGGGGGGGTTAGGCAGTAGGGTTAACTGACTTGCCCAGGGTCACACAGCTAGTAAATGTTATGTGTCTGAGGTCACATTTGAACTCAGGTCCTCCTGAATCCAGGGCCAGTGCTCTATCCACTGTGCCACCTAGCTGCCCCGTGCCTGATTCTTTGTGACTCCATTTGGAGTTTTCTTGGCAGAGATATTGGAGTGGCTTGCCATTTCCTTCTCTAGCTCATTTTGCAGAGGGGGAAATTGAGGCAAACAGGGTTAAGTGACTTGCCCAGGGTCACAGTTAATAAATGTCTAAGGTCAAATTTGAACTTGGGAAGATAAGTCTTCCTGACTCTAATCTGGGAGCTCTATCCACTGTGCCACCACTCTTCCAAATAAGCATGAGATAGATAGATTGATAGATAGATAGATAGATAGATAGATAGATAGATAGATAGATAGATAGATAGATAAATAGATTTATTAAGGTCCATTTTACTCACTGTTGTTCCTCATACATGATATTTTATCTCCTATCTCCATACCTTTCTATATGCTATTCCCCAGGCCTGAAATGCACACCTTTTTCACCTTCAGTCTCTCAGAAGATCTAATTTCTTTCAAAGCTCAATTCAAACACCATCTCCTATGTAAGGCTTTTCCTGATTCCCTGTAGTTGATGCCTTTACCAACACCCCCCAAAAAATGACCAGACATTGACTTTGCATATATTCTATATTTGCTGATATACATACATGCTATTTCCTTGAGGGCAATAACTATTATATTTTTGTGTTTCTAATCCCCATGACTTACATAATATTTAGCACATAGTAGGCACTTAATAAATACTGCTTGATTGAGTGATTACATCTTTTTAAATCCTAGGAAATACTTGCAAATATTTTTCAGTTATAATATTTTGAGATTTCTTATGTTTCAAAATTCAATTATTTGGTTTCATCATTGTATAGAATCTCACACAATTCCTTTTAAAAACATAAGACTCAAAACTAGATAACCAAAAACAATAGTAATAATAATAGCTAACATTTATATGAGAAGCAGCCTTGGAGCCACCAAGACCTGGGTTCATGTCTGACCTAATCACTTAAGCTCTCAGTTTTCTAGGTAACCATGTTAGAGGTTATTAATCTGGGGTCCATAAACTTGTTTTATAAAAATATTTTAATACCTATATTACAACACAATTGTTTTTTATAATCCTACATGTTTTATTTTATGTTTTTAAAAATATCATTCTGAGAAGGGGTCCAAAGGCTTCACCAGATTTCCAAAGGGCTCCATGGCCCAAAAAACAACACAAAATTAAGAGTCAAAAAATAGGGGTCAAGGACTCTATTCTAAGACTATAAGTAGCATCTGTATTGATAAAAGGAGCTTCCTCATCCCAGAGTGTCTTATATCAATGAAATCATTTCCAGTCCCTATCCCTAATATTTACATAGCTCTTTAAGTTTTGCAAAGCATTTTACATATGTCATGTCTATTGATCGTCATAACAACCCTGTGAGTTAGGTGCTATGATTACCCTCATTTTGCAAATGAGGAAACAGGCTAAGAATGGTTAAGTGACTTACCCAAGGTCATGAGATTCATGCCTAAGGCACGATTCAAACTTAGGTCTTCCTGATTCAAAGTCCAGCATTCTATCACTATGTTCCCTAGCTGCCTGAAAATATTATGCATACTTTATAACACTTTAAATGCATTCTAAAGTATTATATCCAAGTATTTGCATGCTTATTAGGAAGAGTTAACATGCTTTCCAAATGGCAGTGATAACATTTAATTCTGTGTTATTTTTTAAATTCATAATGATGAAGAAAGTAAAACCATTCTCATGCTTTAGAAGTAGATTAATATCCTCAAGACACAGATGTAGTTTTCACAAGTATAAGCTGTAATATATAATAATACTAATATGTATGCTATTTCGTTTGAAATTAAAACTGATAGTAGAGGTCCAACAACTCCTCATTTCTAGCTAGTTCTATGTGCTCCATCTACCATAATGGGAAAGCCCAGTTGATAGTAAAATCTCCTGTATTCTTCTTCTGAGAAAGTTCTCAGATGGTGATCTTAGTCAATAATAATTTCTTTGGGAAGTGTTTCCAGGGAAATCTCTTATGCTCTGGTCTCTCTTTATGCAGAACAAGTTGGCCTATGTACTTTTGTAATAGAATTTAAAGCCCAGTCAGAGTACAGACATGACTAGGGCTTCCCCTGACCCCCACATTAGTACAAGGTTCACCTGGGTATGAACTGTCATGAGCCGCTCCCTAACTGCTGTTTAAGGACAGGCAGAGAACCGGCCTTCCTGATTGGTGGAGCCCAAGCACTGGAATAATCATAATGACAACAACAATAATAACACCACACATCACACCCTGGCCACTTGCCAGCCCTGTTTCCAGCTTGGTACCCAAGTCGCAAGTGTTATGACCCTTTTCCAGTCCCATATTCTGAAATAAAGGTTATATCATCTCTGAGGGCTTTAAAGATTTGAATTGTAGGGACAACTATCAGCCCACCAACAAGTAGAAAGTAGAAAGGACAGCAACATGCTTAATGGGAAAGCCTTGACAGAGTAGACATTAACTAAGGCTTTTTCATGCACAGTTGACTTTATATAAACTGATTGACACCTTTGGGGGTCGTCTTTCCACTGACTCATAATTTTTCTCACTCTTGAAAAAGGTTTCTTGTACATTTGGTATTCTCTAGTTAAAGCTGAAAATTCAACTCATCATATTTACACAATAAAAAAAAATCCATTCTGCCTTATTTTTAATTGCAAATCCTACTCAAGGGAACAGTTCTCCTGCTTAGGAGGCAGCCCTGTGCCTTCTACAAGAGAACCAAGAGCAGTCAATTATGGTAATGAAATGTCAATAAATATAAAAATTTAATACAGTCTGCTCTTGGTGAGTGGCAGATGAGGACTTGCCTCCCAGACAAATTTGCTGCTGCTGCAAATATTAAATGCACCTGAAAGAGTAGCCCGTTGCCTGAGAGCTCTCCAAGAGGAGGAGGATGGGAGATTCAGGTACCAACTGGGCTTTCCCATTATGGTATAATCGAGCAGTAAGGCCAATACTGTTCTTGACATCCATCCAAACATCTTAACTTATTATTATAAATTGAAGCTCCAATGTTCCCATGAATAATATAAAATTGGTGCCTGACAGATTTTTTTCTTTTCTAATGAATCATGGAAGCTTTTTCAAGGCACAGAAAAACATTTCTTAAAAGTGAGGTTATTACTCTCTTGGGAGAAAACTACAAAAACATCACCCTGAAAAAAATATCACTTTGGTAGTTTTGCTCAATTTTGTGAGGTTTGTTCTTTTTTTCCTAATAAACATGGTACTTCCCAAACAAATTACATTAAAAATATTTTCTCTCCCTGTGTGACAGTGATATTTAACCATAGTTGCTAAGCATTTTAGATGGATAGTACAAATATATATAGATATATATCTAAGTAGATTGATGTCTATATGGACACATATCTTTATCTCTATATGTATAGATATATACAAATATCTATGTGTGTATGTAGATGTGTCTATGTAGACACATCTATATCTCTATATGTATAAATATGCATCTATATGTATATAGAGATATATGTCTCTGTAGACATATGTCTATATATAAAATTGCCTTCCATTTCTAGAATAAAAGAGATACTTTGGAGGGGTGGGATACAATGCATTACAGTCCGTAGAATCAAACTCATTCTATGGAAAAACATTGCCATTATTGCTTCCATTTGCTGAAATTGTTTGTATTCTTTGGCTTTTGGTTTGTCCCTTTCTGGTTCTTGTAACATTCCAATGTGGTTCTTTTTTGCAGGTGGATTATTCTGTAATTGCATCTCAAGCTGGAGCCACCCTCAACAACCTGATGAGCCATGCCCAGGAACTAGTGGCCAAGCTTCGTTCTCTGCAGTTTGATCTACGAGAGTTTGTGTGTCTGAAATTCTTAGTGCTCTTTAGTTTAGGTAAGGAATCTCATTACGTGTATTTTGAACTGGATGCGCAGTGTTTTCCTGGTTTTGGAGCTTGGGGGAAGAGATTACTATACTTTAAAAAAAGTTTTTCCTTTGATTCTTCAAATGCTGATTTACAACAATATTTATATGTGATCAATAATCACCTTGGGTATCAATTCAATTCAACAGATACTAAGCACTTACCATATGCAAGGTATTATGTAAGGATCGGGGGATATAAAGACAAAACCGAAAGTCCCTGTCCTCCCGGAGTTTACAATTCCATAAGCTTCAGTGGATATATTGTCAGGGTATGGATAAAGGGATATTAGGATAGAGTCCTGGATTGTTTTTTCCACAAGTAAAAATAGTACTCATTAAGATCATTGAGGGGTATAGGTGAAAGTCTCTAAGAAAAAGAAGCACGGTCTGCAGTCATGAGTTTCAGTACCCCTCCGTCAGAGGAAGGGTTTCTATGACCACCTTTTCAGCACTCTGCTTTCGGTTTGGATCCAAGTATATCTGTGGTTTGGGGAAGGAAGAGCCGGGGACAGGGGCAAAATATGACATTGTTACTGACATAGAAAACTCCCAGTATGGCAACTCCCTTCTTTTCTGCAGATTAAATTGGTAACTCAAATGTAATTTAGAGAGTTGCCTGAGGCAAAGAGAAGTTAAGTGGCTGCCCTGCGTCCCACAGTTAACGTGTCAGCAGCAAGTCTTGACTCCAAGGCCAGACCAATATCTAGTCCACCATGCTGCCTCTCTGAGAAGTAGATAGAAATAAAAAGCCTATTTTACAAAGCTGAATCAATGTTGGTGGAGCTACCTAAGTTAGCTATAGACAACATTCATAAAGAAACGTGAACACTTGCCCATAGGAAGAACGTTTGTCATGAAACTAGCGAGGAAAGAACCACATCTCTATGTAGTGTTGTTGTCGTTTTTTGTCATTGTTGTTAATATTATAGGAAGGGCTTTGAAGAGGAAAGATACCTATACAATTCAAATTGCTTAACTCGAAGTCCTCAGTAAATCAGTCAAGAAAAATTACCATTGTCAGGACTTTTTTTTTTAAATAAAGGATTAAGGAGATGGATTTTACTGACTTCAAAGGAACACATTTTCTGCCTGTCCCTTGCTTGATTTTTGCATTTTGTTAGCTTAATAAAGCCAACTTAAATAAACTTTTTGCCAAATGCATTTATTACTTATTGGCAGACAGCTGAGGGAGGAGACTTCCCTTGAAAGAAAAAATATGCAGAAATCAGATTTACCAACATGTGTTTTTTCTTTAGTTTTCAGTTAGAGGATAGTTGTGAATTCATATACAGCGAAATAAAACAATAATGAAATGTTTAAATTGCAAAGTAAAACAGATGTGCCTGCTTCCCAAATTGGGTCCTTAAATTTCTTAAATTCTCCTTGACAGTACAACACAACTGTTGCTAATTAAAGGAATAGTTTGAAATAATATAACCAGAGTTAATTTTTCACATGTAGTCAGTGTTAAAAAAAAAAAAAAAAGAAAGAAAGAAAGAAAAAAGTGGTAGAGTTTCATAGTTTGGAAACTATGATAAAGCACAGCAAATAGAAATGTTAAAAAAAATAGAAAGAACTTTACTGATCAACTATATTGTTCAAAGATTCTAGACTAGATTCCATTTAATGTAATTGAACACAAAACACTAAGAAATCTCAGCTTTTGAAGTTATATCTTCTCTTCAGACACAGAGGTTTTAGAAAATTTTCTCAAGTAGCATGATGTTATCTCACAAATTAACCCAAGTTTGTATATGGCAAGATTTCTGGGTTGTTGGGTTTTTTTAATTCTGGTATATTTTATCAGTAATTAGATGGTGATGTAGTAATATCTGTAGAAGGAACATTATAACAACTCAGTGATAAAATATTTAAAAAGATTCATCTCACTTCAATGGTATTTTAAATTAGCTGAATAACTGAATTTCGTTTGAAAATGTTCACATTTGCTATGAGCCAGCTTTGGTTTGCATCACTTTAATCTTTCTATTGAGTGGTCTGATTCATGTTACATAATTATCTCACTCTCTTTTATTATTTGGAAACAGGGATGGGGAGCAAACCTTCTGTAAACTCACACATTGTCTTCTTGAAAATATTGAGCCAGATTTTCCCCAGTGTCTAAGTTATTCTCTGGTACTTTCTGACATTTATAGAGATACATTAACTTTCAAGTCACCAGGCTACCAGTGCAGATAGAGCCTAATCATCTCTTTTTTGTTTAAGCACAGACTCCTCCTTCCCCATCCCCACCCCCCACCTCATACACACACAGACCTTTTAGAGCAAAAGCAAGCAGAGGTTTCAGCCAAAATTTGCTTTTCAAAGTAGCAAAGCATTGGCAACCTAATGGTAAAATATTCCAAATAATTTTTCAATAAAAATGCTTTTGATTCATTTTAGAGGAAAATGAAAGGCAAGGGGAAACTAAATAAAAACAGTCACTTAAGAGCTAAGATACTGGTGAACAGAAATTACAAGAGATTGCTGAAAAGAACAAGAGGGCTTTAAAAAAAAGAGCTCTCTTTCTCTATTTTTAAATCAATGAAAAACTTTATAGGAAGCTTCTGTGTAGTCTGCAGTGTTGGCTCCCTGATTTAGTAGGGAAATGAAAAAGCTCGACAGTTGTTCTCAGCTGAAAGGCTATAGCAAGGAATTAGAATACCGGTAACATCCACATGTGGGAAATTGCTGAGTTCAGCTCTCCTGACTCCTGAAGAGATACTCATAGTTTCTGTCTTGCAGGTGTTAGACTCTTCAAATTAGGATGTTAGCAAATGAACTATTTAATTATCACAACATGTTTCTGAGAGCAAAGGGGGGGAAATGCATACCCAGAAATTCATCACTAGGACAGCACCATCAGGACCACAATAGTGAAGTAGAAATCAACCAAATGGCAAGGGCCCACCAAGAAAACACTGATTTCCCTGTGTCTGAATGAGAAAAGACAGATTTGAAGTGATGTGGGATGCTTTGAACTGAACCTAGAAATGAAATGGATTTCTCAGGTTAAAATAAAAAGGCTAGGGGAAAAAAATAGACATCTAGAACTATGTTTTGCATTTAAATTTGCAGAACTTTTAAAATCCCAAATGGGACGATGTCCTTGGAAACCTTAAAGTTAACTCAGTAAAAATGGATCTGGCTCTGCATCCCAAGATATGTGACAGTTTATTTGGCTGTTGCAAGAACACTTCCCTCATCATAAACTATCCAGTTTCTTGAGACAGTGCTGGGTTATGCAATACTGTACAGAGACATAGGCTATATACTTGATAGGTTTTTTATTTCAAATTAAACTGCCTATAGACTGTGCCTAAATATTTAATAACCTAACTGGAACAACCCCATTGATAACTTAGGAAATGAAAAGATTTTCTAAGTAAGGAGTTGCATTGGCTCCCTAAAATCAATGGCTCCAGAGCAGGCTAAAATGTTATGGTGAATGTGCTATGTTGTCTACCACTAACAAAAGCCAAAATGAATCATGAGGACAGAAATGACTGCAGTTGGAGGAAGAAGGAAATAGTATCATTATCCCCAAGCAACATCATGGTCATTCCAGAGAGAGGGTGAATTCCTATCGACAGGAGCTCCTACAGAGCAAATGCAGAACAGAAGACAGCTTGCCAGTTTAGAAACACAGTATCCCAAATATGGCATTATGTGATCAAGCCTGCCTCATAAGGAAAATTAATATATTCTAAGTATTCAGAGTACCAAGTTTAAAATGTGCCAGCTAAGAAGTCACTTTACCTGAACACACAATGGCTAAGGCAACTCCACTCAGCTGCCAAATTGATCTTCCTAAAGCACAAGTGTACCTACTCAATCAACTTCAGTGACTCTCTATTACCTCCATGGTCAAATATAAATTCCTCTGGCCTTTAAAGCCCTCCATGACCTGGCTGTTTCCTCTTTTCCAGTCTTCTTACACCTTACACCTATCCACTTACAGTCCTGTGATACTGGTCTCTGTTGTTCTTCAAATGAGATACCCTACTTTCACTAGCTTGGAATTCTCTCCTTCCTTATTTCCATTGTTCTGTCTTCCTTGACTTCCTTCAACTCCCAGCTAAAATCTCATCTTCAACTAGAAGTCTTTCCTGATCCCCCTTAATGCTAGTGCCTACCCACTATGATTATCTCCATTTTATCCTGTTTATATCATTTGTACGTACTTATTTTTCACATTGCCTTCCCCCTCTGTCTTATGACTATGAGCAGGTACTTTGAAAGCAGGGACATATTTGTTTGTTTTTTGCCAGCACTTACTACAGTACATACACATAGTAGGCACTGTTGTTGACTTCTTCAGCCTTTCAAGTGCCTGGCTAAAATGAAAATTAACCTCTGGCTTCAGAGCTAAATTTAATTCAACAAATATCTATTAGACACCCACTATGTCTAGAACACTATAGTAGGTACAAAAGGAGACACAAAAACAAATAAGAAACTGCCCCTGAGCTCAATGAGTTTACACTCAAGTATAAAATAGATAACGAATACCCAATTAACCATAATTATAGGATCACCAAGTTAAATCTAGAAGGGGATATAATGCTATCAATTCCAACATCCATTCTATAGATAGGAAAACCAAGGCACAAATCAGCTAAGTAATCTGCCCAAGGCTGCCCAACTAGAAAAGATCTATCTCAGAATATGAACCCATCCATTCTTGACCCTATGCCGTGGTGCTCCTAATATTTTTTTTAAAGTATCTGAAAAGTACATGTAAGAAGTACAAAGTACTACCTTGACTACTATGAGTTGTTCCAAATGAAGAAGGATCAATTCAGACTGAATTGGAATTTGAACTGGATCTTGAATGACATGGGGGGTCATTGACAGGTGCAGTTTTGGGGGAAGACATCCCAGGACTAGTGAATGGCATGAGATGAGGCGTGGAGGTGGGAAAGGATAAGCAGTGTGTGTTGAACAGAAAGTAGTCTAGTTTCAAGGAACCACAGAATACTTGGAGGTGGGGAAAGAATCTGAGATAAGATTAGAAGGGTGTCACAAAATCTCCGAATAGGAAGACCTCAGAGACTATCTAGAGGCAACAACCTACATCTACCAACATCTCCAACAATTGGTTTGCCTTCATCTGAAGACATTCCATGATAGGGATTCTACTACCTCTCAAAGGAGTCCAATTCCATCTTGGATAGTTCTAATTGTTAGGAAGTTTTCCCATAGATTGAGCCCAAATCTGTCCCTCTGAACCTTCTACTCATAACTTCTAATTCTGCCCTCTGAATCCAAACAGTTCAAGTCTAATCCCTCTTCCATATATGGGCCCTTCGGACTCTTGAAGACAATTTTTATTTGCCCAAGATGGCTACCATAGGATAGCAGAATTTTGGAGGACTTTGAATGACAGGCTAAGGAGTCTGGGCTATATTTGGAGAGGAGGAAGCCCCTTTCTTATACTGCGGAGAAAGTCGGTTAATAATTTCAACAATAGATGGACAGGATCAGAATTGGATATAAGAAAGATTAACCTCGAAGTGGTATGAAGAGTGGATTAGGAGAGTGGATTAGGAGAGTGGATTGGAGGTGAGAGTCAGGATACTATTGCCTTTGTAGAGGTCTGAAGGGATTTGACTATTCACATAGCAGCTGTGGGAATGCAAAGACAGAAACAATGAGGCTTATCAGCTGTTTCAATGGGAGGGTAGAAGGAGCAGAAGAAGGCAAGGATGATGCCTAGATTTTGAGCATGCGGGCCTAGAAACCTGAAGTCAAGCTGAAACCAAACCAGATATAATAAGGGAATAGATTTCTGCCAAAAAAAAAGAGAAATTATCAAATGCCAGAGGCCAGGGATCAAGAAGACGGTTAAAAATAATTTCTATCCCAGATAAAAATAGAGGAGTTGGGGGTCATTTTGTTCCACCAAAGAAATGAGTCAAAGATTTAGGGCTGGAAGAGACCTTGTGGTCATTAAGCTCAACTCCTTCAATTCATAGACAAGGAAAATAAAATGCAGAGAGGGAGGATGCCTTGGTCCAAGATCATACAGGCAACAAAAGTAACATCAAATCTAGGTCCACTGATTCCAAATTCCATATGACCACATTGACTCTGGGACAGGTGCTCTCAATCCTTGGTGTGTGTGGCAGCCTTTTGGCAGTCTGGTGAAGCCTATATGCTTCCTTGTTAGAACAATATTAACTGAAAGAAATGCTACTTTTCAGTTAGAGGGTAGTGAAAACTAAAATGTAAAAAAAAAAAAAATCCTATCCAAACCCATGACCCATTAAAATGTATCCTGGTTAAGAACTCTTATTCTAAATCTCAAACACCTAGAAAAATTAATTGTTAAACAAGATGAACTATTTAGACTCAATTTGCACAACTAAAAAAAGTGGTAAAATGCTAACTGATACAGGCTGATTAAGCACCCACTATGTGTCAAGCATTAGGCTAGGTACTAGGGGTACAAACACACAAAACAGAAAAAATCTCTGCTTGCAAAGAGTTTACACTCTATCAAGGGGGACAAGGGGTCCATATTCAAGATATAGAGAATAAATCCAAAGTAGTTCAATACAAAGTAGTTTGGAGGGAGGGGATCACAATTGATGGGACTAGGAAAGGTTTGGTGTAGAAGGTGATGATTTCAGAGATGGATTCTTTTAGGCAGAGGTGAGGAAAAAGCATGTTCTAGGCATAGAGGACAACCTGTGCAGAGGAGTGGTACGTGAGAATAGAGGGAAAGCCAGCTTGGTTGGACCACAGAGTGTGGGAAGGTGGAGCAATGTCTGATGAGGCTAGAAAGATAGGTTGGACCCAGATTGTGAAGGGCTTTAAAAACTGAACAGAGGAGATTACAGTTTGGTCTACGCTTTAACTTTAAGAATTAACTTTGTTAGGAATTCGCTGATCCCAGGAAGTAAATTGGCAAAAGTACTAAAGTAACAGATGCCGTAGTGGCTCCAGTGCTGAGCCTGGAGTGAGGAAGATGTGTTCAGTTCCAGTCTCTGTTACTTACTAACTGTGGGGCCATGAGTGAGTCACATGAACTTTCAGAGCCTCAAGTTCCTCATCTCTATTATGGGCATAATAATGGCCCGTACCTAGAGCGGTTGTTGAGAGGAACAAATGAGATACTGAGTGTAAAGTATTTTGGCAACCTTAAAGCATTACATAAATGCCAGCTCTTATTATTGTCATTATTATTATATTAATTTACAACAAATTCTAAATCCTATGTATTGTATAATTCCTTCTTAGTTGAACAATAACATCATTAATAATAATAGCTGGCACATATGTAACACTTTAAGGATCACAAAGCACTTTTAAACCTCACAACTTGTTAGGTGCTATAATTGTCTCTATTTTACAGATGAGGAAATTGACACTCAGACAGGTTAAGTAATAATAATAATAATATGTGTGTGTGTGTGTGTGTGTGTGTGTGTGTGTGTGTATAGCACCTACTATATGGCACTAGCTAGGTGGTGCACTGGATAGAGTATCTTGCCTGGAGTCAGGAAAACCTGAGTTCAAATCCAGCTTCAGACACTTACTAGCTGTATGACTTTAGGCAAGTCACCCAACCCTGTTTGCTTCAGTTGCCTCAACTGGAAAATGAACTGGAGAAGGAAATGACAAATCACTTCAGTATCTTTGCCGACAAAATCCCAAATGAGGTCACAAAGAGTTGGACGTGACTGAACAAGAAGTAAGGTATTGCACTAAATGCTTTACAAATATAGCATTTGTTTCTCACAACAACCCTGTGAATTAGGTGCCATTATTATACCCATTTTACAGACGAGAAACTGAAGGTAAATGGTGGTTAAGTGACTTGCCCAGGGCCACACTGCTAACTAGTATCTGAGATGGGCTTCCATTTAGCATGTAGGATAGCTATCAGTTAAGATCATTGTTGATTAAGAGCTGGAAGGGACCTTAGATCGTTTCCAGGCTCCTCCTTTTACAGAGGCGGATCAAAGAGATTAAGATCTAAGAGCTGGGATTTGTTCACATTTGCACAAACAGTGGGTGGCGCAGCTAGGATTTTAACCCAGATCCTCTCACCCCTATTTACATCACAATGAATGGTTAGGTTGGGGCACTACTAGAAAGTCTTAATCAACTTTAGAGGACGATCCATATCCTCTTCTAATAACCCTTTGTGCTAAGAAGTGAAGACCCTCAGCTCCGGCTATGGATTCAGCCCCATCCCAAAGAAAGTGTTTTTAAAGGAGGCAAAACCGTGAATAAAAGTAGCTGGTGACTCCCTGAATGCGTTGATAAATTTTCAAAAGTAATTATTAGGAAAGAGAACAATTAGCCGGCATGTTGGAGGTGGGGGGCTCTTTAGCAAGTTACTGAGGAGAAAAACATGTGCCATGGTAACTTTCCAATCCTCCAGGAGATCTCTGATCTCACAGGTACAAGTATTCTCTTCAATAGTGTAGATTGCTACCCACCTGTGCCTGCTGATCCTCTTGTCCATGAGAAGCAACACTGTGTAGTGCATACAGCAGTGAAAGACTTGGGTTCCATTTCCACATTTTCATCTGCTTTGTGTCACCCTGGTCAAGTCCTTTAAACTCTGTGTCTCCCATTTTCTCAATTGTAACATAAAGGAGTTGGACCCAATGGCGTCTGAGGTCTCGTCCAGTTCTAGATGTGATGATCTTCCCACTGGTTTTCCACAGGGGATTCACTCATTCCTTCCATTCTTTTGACATTGAAAGTATATCACTGGAGTAATTGGGCTGTCCATTGGTTATCTTGCCATGTGATCAACAGATCTTTTCTCCCTCCTACCTTTCTTCAATGACATCCTCCATATAACTTAACAAGTTAACTTTGTAACTAAAGTTTTAAAATAATATAACTCTGTGGGAATGGGAGGAGTTATGGGTATGGATGTGTGTGAGTATATGCACTGACATGAAGCAGTGTGGAATAATCAGTAGAGTATGAGACTTGAGGGTCAGGGTTTTCATTATGTTTCTATGGGAGCCTAAACAAGTCATTTCTATATGCCTTAATCAACTCCCTAGGACCTTAGCTTTGGAGCTACCTGGTACCTGTTGTTGTTCAGTGGTTTGGTCACGTCTGACTCCACCCGGACTTTTGTCCGTGGAGTTTTCTTGGCAAAGATACTGGAGTGGTTTTCCATTTTCTTCCCCAGTATGTCCCCATTTTACAGATGATGAACCCAGTCAAATGGAGTTAAGCGACTTGCCCAAAGTCATACAGCAAGTAAATGTCTGAACTGTATTTGGACTCAGATCTTCCTGACTCCAGATCTAGTGCTCTATCCACTGCACCCCCTAGCTGCCCCTATTTATTGCCAGGTACCTTAGAGGCTAACTATTCCATCCCCCCTCATTTTCAGGTGAGGAAACAAAGGCCCAGAATGACTAAATGTGCCTTGCTCAAAGTCATGCAGTGACTTATTGCAGGAAAGAGGCAAGATTAGAATTCAGATCCTCTTATTCCAAAGCCCATTGACTCTTGCCCTGCAGTACACCATGATAATGAAATCACAGAATCCTTACTACATTCCTGTACGTATATTTGGGACATGTATGTTTTTTGTTGTTGAGCCGTTTCAGTCATATCTTCGTGACCTCATTTGGAGTTTTCTTGGCAGAGATATTAGATTGGCTTGCCATTTCCTTCTCCAGCTCACTTTACAGATGAGGAAACTGAGGCAAACAGGGTTAAGTGACTTGCCCAGGGTCACACAGCTAGTGTCTGAGACCAGATTTGAACTCTGGTCTTCCTGACTCCAGACCCAGTGCTCTATCCACTGAGCCACCAAGCAGGACTATGTGTGTGTGTGATATGTATATAAATAAAATAAAATGTGCTTATATGGCAGCAAAATCAAATCAAAGGCTAAAAGATATCCTATTAATCTCAGGCTTACCTTACTTTTTAGCAATTCAACCCTACCAAGTGAAATCTGAATAGACTCCAAATCTAAAAATGTTTTCAAATTACAGTGTAATTTTTCCTGCTGGGAGCAAGCGTTAAAATTATAGTCATAGAGCTGAAGTAAAGACACATTCCTACCTACACCTCACATCCCAGAAATTGCCTCATGAATTTTTTTCCCCTAAAGTTTTGAACAGAATGACTGGAAGATTTCTCAACATAAAATCTATATGGCCATGAAGATGAAGTTTAATTGAAGCTGGCAATTAGAAAACAGAGCTAAATTAGACCGGCTAATTGTCAACACATTCCAAAGCAATCTGTCATACAGTCAAACATGAGTACAAGTGATATAAAGTATTGTAATCTTCCAGAAAATGGGCCTAAAAGTATAAAGTTTTGTTTTTTGAAGCCATAAGTCCAGAAAATTCCCCAAATATTTTATAAATATAAGCAGTCAATTGAGAGGGAGTGCTGCCAAGCAGATGGTGAACCTGAGAGTCAAGAAGACCTGAATTCCAGGTCTGCCTCTTACAATATACTCATTCCAGAACCCTAAACTCTCAATGCCACTGGGCAAATCTCCAATACCTCCAGCAGGAAAACAGGGTAGGAGTTTCTATACCAGTAGCTGCCTACAAATAAAATCACATATCTGGAAGCAAAGGAGTTCACAAAGATTTGGAATAACTATTACTTGGGGCAGCTCTGTGGCACAGTAGGTAGAGTACCAGACCTGGAGTCAAGAAGACACGGGTTCAAATCCAGCCTCAGACACTTGCTAGCTGTATGACTCTGGGCAAATCACTTAACCTTGTTTGCCTCAGTTTGCTCATCTGTAAAATGAGCTGGAGAAGGAAATGGCAAACCACTCCAGTACCTCCGCTGAGAAAACCTCAAATGGGGTCTCGAAGAGTCGGACACGATAACTGAACCTAAGTAAAAACTAATTACTTAGATTGTTTCTAAGGTCCTTCTCAGCTCCAGTTCTATGACTCTATCATCAGTCCACCCTGACAATGTGTAATCCCAATATATAAATACCCAACAATGTATAACCCATTTAACTTTCCTGTCTTTTGATTTCTTCTCAGAATCACAGAATGCTAGAGCTAGAAGGGACCTTAGATGATCTCATTTAGTCCTTTCTCCTTCTTTTACAGATGGGGAAACTGAAGCTTAGAGAGGTAAATGGACATACCCCAGAGTCACACCAGAAAGTAGACACAGGACAAAATCTGGCTTTCCCCTTCATGACAGCCACATTTTTTTTTCAGTTTCCTTCCCTGTTTCATGTTGTGAGAGAGAAAAAAGAGAGACAGAGAGAAAGAGCTAGAGACACATCTAGAGGAAAAAACAAAGTGAAAATCTATAACAGCCTAAGGAAAGTAATGTCTAGAAAATGCAAAATTCCAATTTAAGTAATTGTCATTATTTTACTGTATAAAGCATGGGATAATGGTCCAGACTATGAAAGGGTTTGTTATATAAGAGAATAGTCACTTGCTAGTTTCCTTTTTCCTTAAAGAAAGAAATGAAATTTTCCTGGACGGATTTAGGTTACTTTTAGAGTTGCAACAGAAAGCATTGTTAAATGCCAACAAAATAGATTATGGTGGAAAGTTGTGGGATTCTCTTCCAGAGAGAATGTTAAGGGAAAAAAAACAAACCTGTCTGCCTGGAATGCCTTAGGTCAAATCTTGCTTGGAAGCACAGTGATGGATGAAATTATCCCACGAAGATTTAAGATTATTGGATGAAGGCACAGAAGGCCAACACTGAATTTTCAGGTGACAGTGCCAGGAAGAATATGTTAGATGACATTGTACAAGCCAAGAATAGATTTCAGCTGGATGGAGCAATAAGCCAAATTGAATAAGATGAGATATAATAAGGCTAAACATAAAATTTTACATGGGTTCAAAAAATCAACCACCAATGTCCAATATGAAGGAAGCATGACTGGACAACAGTCCCCATGAAACATATTTGAAGGATTTGGTTGACTTTAAAAGTCTAGCAGTGAGACACTGAAGCCACAAAAGCTAACCCAATTTTAGGCTAAATTTAGAGAGGTGGGTCCGGAGACAGCACCCTAGTCATGTCACATCTGGATTTTTGTGTTCAATTAGGAATACCATGTTTTAGGGAGGGCATCAACCAGGTAAAGAGGAATATGAGGGGCAACCAGGATAATGAGGGGACAGAGACCATGCCATATTGAGGATCAACTGAAGAAACTAGATATGTTTGACCTGAAGGAGGTAAGACATAGAGGAGGCATGGTAACTGTCTTCGAGTTTGCAAAAAATATATAGAAAAGAGATTGGCTTTATTCTGCTTGACCTAGAAGACAATACTTGGAATAATGGTTAGCAGTTGTAGTGGCAGATTTCAGCTAGACGCAGGGGAAAATCTTTCTAATAATTAGAGCTTCTTCAAGAATGGAAGAGAGGTGGTGAGTTTCCCAGCACTGGAGGTCTTTAAACAGAGGCTGGCTGGCTGATCACTTTTCAGGAAAGTTGTAGAGGTTGTTGGACATACCTTTTTACTCAGAGACTCTGCATTCTGTAAGTGGCATATGGGAAATCACAATATAGCCTGGCTTTTTGGTCTCATGCTTTGTAGCCCCGCCTCCTCTTTCACTTTCCTGCCTTGGGAATACAATTGCTAACACACAGAGGGGAATGTGAGCCAAGTACCTAATCCTCCTTCAATCAACCAATAAATAAGCATGTACTGAACACCTGCTGTGGGCCAGGCATACAAAATGGTAATCATCATCATTTTTATTTGCCTATCTCCCAAGAACATTTTTTCCCTAAGAACATTTGACAAACCATAAAAGCTAGATGGTGTGGTGGATAGAACGCCAGATCTGGAATCAGGAGGATGCAAATCCAGCCCCTGATGCTCACTAGCTGTGTGATCTTGTTTGCCTCAGTTTCTTCATCTGTAAAATGAGGATAATCATAGCCCCTACCTCACAGAGTTGCTGTGCGGATCAAATGAGATCATAATTATAAAGCACTTAGCTCAGTGCCTGGCACATAATAAGTGCTACACACATGCTAGTTATTGTTGTTATTATTATTATTATTGCATTAGACCAATGGTCCTCCAACCTGCTATTTTTTCTCTGAGAGTGGCATCAGGGGATATGTGCTGGGAAAAGGTAGAATAATCAACCTCAAATGATTAGGTATGTACCCTAAACATGCCTCTCATAAATAACCTATCACATATTAATTTATATATGCCTTCCCAGAATTGCTGACTTTTTGATCTAAAAAGGAGCTTAGAGTTCACCTAGCCTGAGTCCCTCATTTTGCAGATAAGAAAATCTGAGTATCAGAGAATGAAGGGACCTGTACCAGGTCCCACAGCTAGCTAGTGAGAGAGACAGAAGTAAAACCTGGGCATGCTGACTCTCAGAGCAATGGTCTTTCAATTAGGCCATACCATGCTGTCCTCTTCAGGATGCTGTCTGAATCACTAATGAATGTCTGACAATTAGTGCATAAACACTAAGGCTATTTTTGTAGAAGCAAAATGAAATGAGTTCAACTGCTCAAAACTTTAGGTTGGAAAAAAAATTCAAACCTACCTTCAGGAAACATTTCAAGGATGAATTTACATTAATTTCTAGTCTGCACCAATTTCATGCACGTAATCATTGCCTAATTTTCCATCCTCTTGGCTTTTGTAGATATTCCAGAAGTTGTGCTATTAAAATTTAGAGTTGCAGAATGTTAGAATTGCAAAGGGCTACAGAAATCCTCTAGGACTAGGCCAACCCTTAATTTAGCAGGTGAGGAAACTGAGGCCCAGAGAGTGGAAATAGCTGAAAGAACCCTAGACGTAGATTCAAAAAAGTATATACTGTTGCTCTGGCTCCACCACCTACTAATTTTGTCAGTCTAAGAAAGCCATATCTGAGTATCAGCTTCCTTATCTATAGAAAGGGAATGATGACACTCTTCTGCTGCTACTAAGAGCAGCTAGGTGCCACAGTGGCTGGAGAACTGGGCCTGGAGTCAAGAAAACTCATCCTCCTGAGTTCAAATTCAGCCTCAGACACTTACTAGCTGTGTGACCCTGGGCAAGTCACTTCCCCCCCCATTTGCCTCAGTTTCCTCATTTGTAAAATGATCTGGAAAAGGAAATGGCAAACCACTCCAGTATCTTTGCCAAGAAAACTCCAAATGGGATCACAAAGAGTTAGACAAGACTGAAAACAACTGAACAACAAAAACTACTCCTATCAACCAATAAGCATTAATTAAATGAAGTGCCTATCATGTGTCAGGTACTTTTCTAGGAACTAAGGATACAAAGACAAAAACAAAATGATCCTGCTTTTAAGGAGTTTATGTTCTATCACAAGAAACAACATGTATATATGTACATATATATATATTATATATATATTAGTTTAGGTAAAATATATTCAAAACAAATACTACTAATCATAATAATAACTGACCTTTACCAAGCCCTTCAAGATTTGCCAAGCATTTTGCATCCCTTATATGATTTGAGCCTTACAATAATATTGTGAGATAGGCCCTATAGGCATTATTATTATTCCCGCTTTACAGATAAGGAAACTGAGGCTCAGAAAGATTAAGCGATTTCCCCTTGGTTACATGCTTAGAGAGTGTCAGAGACAGGATTGGAACCAGAGTGCTCCTGACTCCAAGCCTAGCATTCTACTACTTTATTGGATCGTTGTGAGGAAAACATAGGGCAGGTAGGTGGTGAAGTGGATAGAGTATCAGGCCTGGAATCAGAAAGATTCAGTTCCAATACAGCCTCAGACAATTACCACCTGTGTGACCCTAGGCAAGTCACTTAACTCTGCTTGCCTCAGTTTCCTCATCTATAAAATGAGCTGGAGAAGGAAATGACAAAACCACTTTTTCAAGAAAACCCCAAATGGGGCCATGAAGAGTCAGACATGACTGAAAAACTAGTGGGAGCTGTGAGGTGACTGATCTCTCATTGGTATATAAAACCTATAATTAAAAATTAAGCAAATAAATTTATATTTTGCTCATCAGGCAATTAACAAGCTGAGCAATCCTTTGAATAAGGAAGCAAACAGCTGGGCTTGATCTTTCCAATAATTTTTGGTTTCTGAATATGATTGATCTTTTCTTTATGTCAGTGTTGCCCAGTAGCTCTCTGGCCTGCATGTTTACAAGAAAATGCAGGCAGGCACTGCTCTCCCATTACCAGAATATTCCATTTGTCCTGCTGGCTCCCATTATCAGGACTCACCAAGAAAGCTTTATCAAGTTTCCATCAGAACAGTTTGTAAAGTGAAATGCCAATAGGAAGAAAGTTAGACATCACTTGACCCATGTTCAGTCGCTCATCTGTTGGGGGAGCTTAACGCCATAACACAAGCAGCCTCTGACCAGAGCTCGTCTCTTATCACTGTCAGGACACAGATGAATGTATTTCATTTGAAAAATGAAGGCTTTATCAATGGGCAAATAATTGCAGAGCAACTATTGATCCCACATCTCACTTAACATGAGACAACAGGGACTTGTTGAAATGGTAAACATTTAATCATTATGCACAGCAAACAGCAGGCTCTTACTTAAACAAAGCAAAAAAGAAAACTGGGTTCTTCAAACAGACCGTGGAGTCACCTGGTGAGACAAGTGGGATTCCCTCTGGCTTTTTTTTTTTTAAGGAAAGGATGTGCCAGGAAGGGTATATTCAACCTTCCATTTAGGTTTGCATGGTTTCTGCAGAAGACACTTAGTCTTATCAATTGGCTTCTTCCAGTTTCTTGTTTCATGATTCTGCTCCCTGTCCCTTAGGAAACTCGTAACTAATCACATCGAGAATCATGTGAGACCTGATCTTCCCTCAAGCAATCAACCAATCAATAAGCATTTGCTGAGTGCCTACTATGTGCAAGGCACATAGATGTTAGCAATGCCAAGACAAAAATGAGACAGTCTTTACCCACAGGGAGCTCACATTCTATAGATGGAAACGATGTAAACACAGATAGGTAGATAGATAGATAGATAGATAGATAGATAGATAGATAGATAGATAGATAGATAGATAGATAGATAGATAGACAGACAGGCAGGCAGGCAGACAGGCAGGCAGACAGATAGACAGACAGACAGGTAGATAGACAGACTGACAGACAGGCAGACAGATAGGCAGACAGACAGATAGATAGACAGACAGGTAGATAGACAGACTGACAGATAGACAGGCAGACAGATAGGCAGACAGACAGATAGATAGACAGACAGGTAGATAGACTGAGACAGACAGACTGACAGACAGACTGACAGACAGACAGACAGACAGACAGACAGATAGATAGATAGATAGATAGATAGATAGATAGATAGACAGACAGACAGATATATAGAAAGTAGCTGTAAAATAAAGTACAAGGTTAAAAAAAACAAGGTCATGGGGAGTGAGTATGGTTAGGAGAGTTGCTAACAGTTCCTCAGAATCCTCAGATTCTAATAGAATCCTAGCTTCCTCTGAATCAGGAAAAGAACTCACATACTTGAGCAGAGCTTTAAAGGAAACTTGGTATATCAAGAAGTGCAATTGAGAAAGGAGTTCCAGGTGTGGTATGCGGCCTATGCAAAGGCACAGAGGTGAGCGATGTGTGGAATATCAAGTAGCCAAGTTTAGCTGGACCACAGGAAATGTGAAAGAGGAGTAATGTGCAATAAGACCAGAAAGATGGGCTGGAGCCAGATCATAAAGTGATTTGAATACCAACCAGAGGAGTTTACTTTGGACCCTGGAGGTAATAGGGATTATTGACTGGGAAGTAACATGGTTAGACCTTTGCTTTAGGAATATCATTTTGGCAATAGTATGGAAGATGGGTTAGAGAGAGGAGTGACCGGAGGCAGAGAGATCACCTAGGAGCTATTGCAACAGCTAATTTGTTTTTTTCAATAATCAGATACCAACACTACTCTGAAACAAAAATTATTAGGACATTTATTCTTCCGCCTAACCATCAAACTATAAAAGGAGCAACTATACTCTGAGCTTTCTAGGCAAGGAAGCTCTGGAAATGAGGTATAGTAGTGCATTGCACCCCACCCACATAGCACCTCTGCAATTACTTATTGAAATTGATGTTTAATTAATTCAAATGTTACCAGCTCCTTGAGAGGAGCAATCCCCCCTCCCCTCAGTTCAGCCAGAGGAATGCTATCATGGAAGATGAATGCAAGAGAGTCACAGATTTCAGGTTTTTCATGGGGGTGTGTTTCCAAAATGGAACTCAGTAAATTGTTGACTTCAGTTTTCTTCATTGTTGTTATTTTTCAGTCATGTCAGACTCTTCATGACCCAATTTGGGGTTTTCTTGGCAAGGATATTGGAGTAGTTTTCCATTTCCTTCTCCAGCTTGTTTTTACAGATGAGGAAACTGAGGCAAACAAGGTTAGGTGATTTGCCCAGGGTCACATAGCTAGTAAGTGTTCAAAGCTGAATTTGAACTCAGGAAGATAAATCTTCCTGATTCTAAGCCTAGTGCTCTATTCCCTGTGCCACCTAGCTGCCCCCATTTTCTCCATTATTCTCATATAAATAGATACCTTTCCAATAATTTTTTAAAAAGAGTTCCAGGCCATAAGGGATACCAAGGCAGGAACATGAGAGCCAAAAGGGATGGCAATCTGTTTTTGAAGGGTTTTGTTTGTTTGGGCAACTATATATGATAGATCAGGAAAACAAAGTCCAAAGAGTTTGTGGTTTCCCATAGTTAATAAAGTAAGTTATTTCAGCCAGAGGAAAGTGAGTACAGTATAGTGGATAGAGTGGTCAGGAAAATATGGGTTGAAGTCCTGAATGATATATATTAACTGTATGATCATAGATACAAGCCATTTAAGGACTCAGTGTCCCACTAGCTCTTTAAAATTAATGATTTACAGAAAAGTTGCTGATCTGCATAGGTGGAAGGATTTTCTACAACAGAACTTCCTGACATGGATTATATCACAGGTCCAGAAAAAAAAAAAAGAGTGAATGAATGAAGAAGCAAATAAATAAATGAGTAAACAAATGCATGAATAAATGGATAATGTAAGTTAATGGCCAAATTAGCAATAGAAAACACAATTCCAGTTCCCACATCCTGACTCCCTCTCAGAATGAATTCTTGAGTACAACGTAATCTTCTGAAAGATTTTTTAAAAATTTATATAGCACAATACGGATGTTCTGGATACTAACTTCAATTTGAATCAAATGACTTTTGTGGAATGGCATGATGTCAGAGTCTAAATGGAAGATTTCTTTCATTGTAGAATCAGAGGAGAATCCACTAATTTCATATCTATTATCCCTTCTCAGGTTATCTTGGGGTAGGGTGTCCAAGGAAAATTCAGAGATAATAAGAAAAGGCAAAAATTTATCTAGAGGAAACCTGGTGGGTTCAAATCCGAAAAATCAATGAGGAATGGGGAGTAGAGAGAAGTTGGATTTCAAGACAGAAAACCTGGGTTTAAATACAAATTCTAAGCCAAATTCTGTCACTCAACTTGGGCAAGTCAATTAAACCTTCATAGGTCCCAAGTTTCTTCAGCATACGATTAAGTAGACAGACTATCAGAGGTTTCTAACTCCCAGTATACTGCAAAATTCCTAAGTGCTGTTAGAAACTGGTAGAATATAAATTGGAAAATGTTTAACAAAACAAATTAAAAACACAATACAATATTGTTGTTTAGCTGTTTCAGTCATGTCCAACTCTTTATGACCCCATTTGGCAAAAATACTGGAGTGATTTGCCATTTCCTTCTCCAGCTCATTTCACAGATGAGGAAACTGAGTCTAACAGGGTCACGTGACTTGCCCAGGATCACACAGCTAGTAAGTGTCTGATGCCAGATTTGAACTCAGGAAGATGAGTCTTTCTGACTCTAGACTTGACACTCTATTCACTGAATCACCTAGCTGCCCAGATAATGTTAATTTGTGTTTTTTCTAAGTCAATATAGGCCCCAGAGACCAATTTCTATAAGTTTAACTTGTCTGGACTAATTAAGCACTGAGGTAGCATCCAGTTCTAAATCTATACTGTATGGTCTTTTATGATGCTATACACACATCTCTATCTATCTATCTACCTGTCTACCTATCATCGGTCTGTCTCTATCATCTTTATATTATATATGCATATTATATGTGTACCTGTATCTGTATATCACCTATATATATGTACTAGGTATATTATATGTGGAATATAGATGTGTGGGCATATATGTATATTTGTATGTTCTTATATATTTGTACATATATAGAAATAGAAATTGTATATACCTCTCCAGAACTGGGATTTCAGTGGTGTGGTGAATAGATACAGTTTGGGAACTTTTCTGTAATTTCTAACCTTAGACAATTTCCTGAGTCATTAATAGGTTAAATAATTTACCTGGCTTCACAGAGCTGTGTTAGAGGAGAGATTAGAACTCAGGTCTTCCCAACTCCAAGACTGGAACTCTCCACTATACCATGTTGCCTACATACATATGTACATACATAACATAACATAATTACGTATATACATAGTTAAATCTTTGTCTACATTAACATTGACATGCTTCAGGATAGCCCCTTGAAAATCTGGGTAATAATATAATATATTCACTTCATACTTTTACCCAGATGCCTTTGTCAAATTGTACCTGGTGAAATTAGACAAGCAAAAGCAATAGCCTGGAGTTCTTTGTACCATCAACATTCTATCCCAGCTTTTCACGCCCCATAGACAATTTTCTAATTTAGAAAAATACTTACCATACACTTGTCAAATAAATGCACATATCTTCATATTAATGTCTCACTAATGTATGCAACTGAGAATAATGCTGGCAAATAAGTATTTCGTAAAATTTATGTAATCATTTGAAATTCAGAAAGGATTGATTAGCATTCAAGTGATGCCACTGCTCAATATTTACACCACAGAGATTTGGCAGGAGCAAGTAATGGCACATAAAGTTGATGCTTGTCTTAATTAAATGTGGTATAATAGGTGTTATATGGACCTTGTTTTGTTGTGTTTTGTTTTCCAGGGAGCAAAGCAGTTTAACAATGACCACAAATAATTCATTTTGAAGTTCTGAGCTTAAACTTAATCAATATGTATTTACAGCCAGGGAAGAAGTGAATATCATTTGTTATCTGGTAGCACTGGAAGATAATTGCTTAAATAGCATTCATTTAAGCATATTTTTAAATGATAGGTTATTCCAAATATATTTACTCACATTATACTAATATTGTCATTTTCCTAAGGGCTGCTACTTAGAAGAGGTGATTTTTCAGGGATGACCTGAGATAAGGAAAAAGCAAAATGAAGTGGTAATGTCAGGCTTCACCTAGGTAGAAATCTTTAACTGCATTGGGGGATGGTCATATTGCCAAGGTCTTAAAATCAAATGATTGTCTTAGCCCTGACTCGATGTAATGTGACTCAGGGCTTCGTAGAAGCAGTTGCTTAGAGAATTTGGTCCACTCAGATCCCACCAGTTAGTGAGCTTCAGACTCCAAAGAGCTCTCTCCCATAAGCCACCAAATCAACAACTCACCTCTGAGTCATTTCCTTCTGCTTTACTTAAAATATAACACACCCAATTTGGGGCTATGGACTGCTGTTTGAATAAGGAGGTCTCTAAGTCATTGCTCAGTTGACACAGTCTGGGTTTCTTTAGCTCTGGGCCTCAGGAATATCGGGCTTCTTGAGACAATTTTTTGAATGTCTAAGGTAAGAACTGTTGTTGTTGCTGTTATTAATGAGTCGTTTCATTTATGTCCAACTCTTCGTGAAGCTGTTTGGGGTTTTCTAGGCAAAGATACTGAAGCAGTTTGCCATTTCCTTCTCCAGCTCATTGTACAGATGAGGAAACTGAGCAAACAAGGTTAGGTGACTTAACCCTATGGCCCAGGGTCACTGAGTTAGTAAGTGTCTGGGGCTGGATTTGAACTCACAAGAGGAATCTTCCTGACTCCAGGGCCAGCACTCTAGCCACTTCATTAAAATCATTTAATACAGTCCAGTTAATTTGAGAGATGAAAAAAATGGGACTAGAGGGGAAGTGACTTGGCCACGGTCATGAAACAAGTTAGTGGCAGAAACAGAATTAGTCACCAGGCCTCCTGATTCCCTGAATACCAATCAATCAATCAAGAAACAATTATTTAGCACCTGCTATGTACCAGGCACTAGGCTAGGTGCTTGAGAACACAAAGTCAAAACTCAAACAGCCTCTCCCTCAAGGAGCTTATATTCTATCAGGAGAAACAACATCTACACATATAGGAGAATACAAAAAATATACAAAGTAAAATACAAGTTTCCTTTCCACTGTAACACTCTGGTAAATGAAATACAGCAGGAAATTTTAAAGACTGCAAAGTGATGTGTGGTAACTTCACTATTTAATTTTTACTCTTTTCCTATTTTTTCCTCTTTCCCCCTCCAATATCACACACACACACACACACACACACACACACACACACACACACAGAGAATGCTTCCTGTCCCCATTTCCACCACTCAGAATCATGACATACCATGATTGGTATGTCATGTACCATATACCATGACATACAAATATACAAATGTGGGATAGAATAAAGGATGGCATGATATGCCAGGGGTAATTAAGGGCTGACTTCATCCTCATCCCTACGGCTCAGTACATGACAGCCATATTGTGTTTGAATTTGGTCTTAATAGCACAGCCAGGAGCCCTAAGCTAACCAGACCAGTGAGAGTAGCTCTCACTCCAAGATGCAAGAACCAACCTGTCCTTACATAATCTACCCAGGATGCCTCACTTCCATGGCATTCTTATACGTCCTTACCTTGCCCAGATGCAGATGACCTGGAGCCACAGCAATGCTTGGCTCTTACAGCGATGCCCAAAGAGGGAAAGTCCCCAAATCAAAGAAGCACAGAGTCTAACATCCTAAGAGAGGAAAGAAGTCACCTAATCCTGACCAATAACCCCTTCTGTGATATGTTTGACAAGTGTTCATCATGGGGCACAGTAGATAGAGTTCTGGCTTTGGAGTCAAGAAGACCTAAGTTCAAATCCAGCTTCAGATACTTGACACTTACTAGCTGTGTGACCCTTGGCAAGTCACTTAACCTCTATTGCCTCACCAAAAGGAAAAAAAAGACAAATGTCAATCAGCTTGAAAGCCTCTAGTAATGCAGGACCCACCACCTCCTGGGGCCTTCTGGACTACTTGAGGGATAACTGTCCTTGTAGCATTTTACCATACATATTGAGTCGTATTCTCTGTCTTTGCCCCGTCCATCCAGCGTTCTCAGTCTATCATCTGTGGCCAATGAGAACAAACTCAATCCCTCTTTCACATGACATCTCTTAATATACTTGAAGAGAATTACTATGTTTCCTCAAAATCTTTTTAACCACAATTCGAACATTCCTAGTTCTTTCAACTGGTCTCCATATACCACAGGCAGCTAGATGACACAGTGGGTAAAGCACTGGGCCTGGAGCTGTGAAGAGCTGAGTTCAAATCTGGCCTCAGACACTTACTAGCTGTGTGGCCTTGGGCAAGTCACTTAACCTCTCTCTGCCTCAGTTTCCTCATCTATAAAACAGGGATATTAGTAGTGCCTAACTCCTAAGGTTGTTGTGAGGATCAAATGAGATAACATCCATAAAGTGCTTAACATAGTACCTAGCATGCAGTAGGTGCTCAATAAATGTTTGTTTCCTCCTTTCCATTGTTCACTTTAACCCTTTTAGTTGACAGTTCACACTGCTTGTATTGAGCTTTCCGTCTGTTAAGACCCTAGACTTATAAAATAACCATTTTATAGCCATTTCTCCCCTATCTTATACTCATACAGTTGATTTTCCTTTAACATGAGCACAGCACTTTCTATCCTTATTAGATTTTATTCCACTCAATTTGGCCCATTGTTCTAGGCTGTCTCACTCCTGTTGGCTCCACTGGACTGTCATTCAACATGTTTCTTTATCTTTCCCAGTTGGAAGTCATTGATAAGAATGTTGATCATCACAAATCCAAGAACAGATCCCTGAGGCACTCCACTAGGGACATCCCTCCTACTTCATGCTGACCTCATTAGTGGATAGTCTTTGAGTATGATAATTCTACCAGTTCTGAATCCCCTAAGCCATATTATCATCTAACCCTTATCTCTGTATCTTCTTCACAAGGATTGCATAAAAGACTCCGCCAAGTGATTTGCTGAACTCTAAATATGCTGTCTATAGCATTTCTATAATCTACCAGTCAAGTTGGACCAGGCCACAATGGCATTAGTAGGAAAGGGACTCCCTCTACCAAAGGCAGATCAGGACCTGTTCTGCAAGTCTTTTTTTTTTTTTTGGAGGCAATTGGGGTTAAATGACTTGCCCAGGGTCACACAGCTAATATTTGAACTGACTTCCTTCTGACTCTAGGTCTGGTGCTCTATTCACTGTGCCACCTAGCTGCCCCCTGCCAGTCTTATAAATTTGCCTGTGGCACTGAGCGATTTGTTCAGGATCATACAGCTAGTGTGTTTTAGAGGCAGGGCTTGAACCCCTGTTTTCCTGACTCTGACCAACTCTCTAGCCTCTACACAGCACTGCTTCACCAGTCTAGTTACACTGTCAAGAAAAATGAAAGGAAAGGAGGCTATGGTGTGACTAGCCCTTGGTGAAGTTCTGTTGGCTCTGAGTGACTGCTGCTTGCCTTTTAAAAAGATCATCAACCATCCCTTTAACAATACATTCTAGAATTTTAGCCTATACTTCAAATGCTACACTCTTTTAACTTTTTTAAAAGTCAAGACAATCTGTGATGTCTTTTCCATTCTTCAAGTTCTTCTTCAAAGATCACCAGCAGGTGCTCAGCAATTACATCAGACAGTTCTTTCAGGACCAAAGCTTATAGTTTATAAAAGCCTAGTGACTTGAACTCATTGAGGGCAGTTAAATTCCACTGTGTAATCTCACTGATCTTGAGTTTCTACTCTGTTAACTGTTTTTTGTTTATTCCTTCCCATTCTAAAGATCATTCTCCTTAGAAGAAGAAAAATAGAAACAAAATAAATGTAATTCAACCTTCATTGGTTCTTACCATCCTATCTACCTGAGCCATAGTCCTCTATCTCTTGCGCTGGAATTCCTTTTTTGTTGTCCCTAGCTTTCATCACCAGCCCCGGCTCATTCTGGACTTTAGTCCTGTTAACGTTATTATTACAGAATAGGGCTACTCTTTTCTATTCTTTTTTTTTTTGAAAGACAATCAGAGTTAAGTGATTTGCCCAAGGTCACACAGCTAGTAAGTGTCTGAGGCTGAATTTGAACTCAGATGCTTCTGACTCCAGGGCTGGCAGTCTATCCAATGCATCATCTAGCTGCCCCTTTTTCTATTCATTCTTAAGTACTTACCTTTGCTTCCATCTTTCCTATGTGACTTTTAAAAATCTTACTTGGTTAGTGAGTTCCCTGAACACACACATGAATCTCTTCAGGCTGCTACCTCTTTTCCTCTTCATTGAAATCCCTTGTTTGTGTCTAGAATTTCATTCTTGAGAGCTACCCATCCCTCTTGGTCCTGAAAAATATTAGCCCATTGGATCCTACCTACCCTTCCTCTAAATACTGTAAAATCAGCTCTTCTCAAATCTACAATGGATGACAGCACAAACCTTCACTTCAATCTCCTTATGATGGAATGTTCACTTGCTCCCAAGGTTCTCATCATTCTCTTTGGGGCTCAAAATCACCCTCATCTCCTTGTCATTTTTTTCCACCATTTAAATTGTCTTGCTCAACACAGCACATCTCGTTAGTGACAACTAAGTCCTCCAACACTAAATTAAGAGCCCAAATGGATTTCCTTTACTCCAGTGATATGGATTAGTGTAATTGGATCTCTCACCTTTCAGTTTAAATACTCTCAATTAAATCTAAAAACCCTCCAATCAAGAAATATAAAAGACATTGCCACACGCACACATACACAAAACCCTTCAAAGGATGGGCTTTTTAAAAACTTTTCATTTCAAGCTCAATTTGGCCATCTCTCTCTCTCTCTCTCTCTCTGTCTCTCTCTTCTCTCTCTCTCTCTCTCTCTCTCTCTCTCTCTCTCTCTCTCTCCCCACACACACACAGACACAGACACACACACGTGGGGGGGTGTCTGTATGTCTGCGTGTGTAGAGACACAGATAGACAGACAGAGAGACAGAGGTATAGAGACAGAGAGATAGAAACAGAGACAGAGAAACAGATGGGGGACAGAGAGAGAGAGAGAGAGAGAGAGAGAGAGAGAGAGAGAGAGAGAGAGAGAGAGAGAGAGAGAGAGAGAGAAAGTATAAGAACTATAGCAATCATTGAACCTGGAAAGAGAACATCAGTGAATCCACTGCTCTACCATCTCAACAGGTGGATTTGGTGTTTAGCTCCCCCTTTATAATACTCCCCTAGTAAACAAGGCCACAGGCACTATTCAATTCACCCTGTGTTGTCCTAACGAGGGCCTCATGGGCAACAAAACTTAGAACTAAGTGGAGACAGACAAAATTGGCAGCAGCCTAGGGCACAGCATGCAGGCAAAAAATGCCACAACTCATTATAAATGCCAGAAAATCTTGTTTGACGTGGCTTGCAGCTATTTGTTTTGTGATAAGGCTTATAGCAAGACTGCAAAACTGGAGAGGCCAAATTGTCAAGAATGTGGCCCAGAATATTTAGGATCCCACCTCCACACCTGGAGTGCACAAACAAATTCCTCATCCTGATTTTGCTGACAGCAACCATGGTTATGAAAGATCATTGCTCTCTCAGAATCACCCAAATGCATGTAATCTCCTAGCCATCTGAACCGATATCTTGCACAGAATGTTTAGCAATATAATTCTCATAAAGAGGAAGCAACAGCAAATGAAACTTTAAGTTCTGAGACTGTAAAGAATGGGAAGAGGAGAGGTCATTACTATGGCAGTCATTACTACGTCAGCTAGATGGAAGGCTACTGCACCTGGAGTCAGGAAGACCTGAGTTCAAAACCAGCCTCTGACACTTAGCTGTGTGACCCTGGGCAAGTCACTCAACTATTGCCTGCCTCAGTTTCCCCATCTCTAAAATGAGATAATAAAAATAATAGCACTTACCTCCCAAGATTGTTGTGAGGATAAAATAAGATAATATTTGTAAAATGCTTTGCAAACCTTAGAGTGCTGTGCAAATGTTAGTTATTATTATTCTCATACTCTTGGACTTAACCTTCCACATTCATGAAGTCAGAAAGCCAAAGGTCTGTCTATGACCAATTCAGTTTGCCAAACATTCATCATTTGCCCTCTGTGTGGAAGGCTTGACTTTAGAAAAGACAATGAAAGATAACACATAGTACCTGCCCTCAAGGAACTTGCAATCTAATAGGAACAATGGTCAGGCAATTCCTCTTTTGAGATATAGTCCTATAGTACATAACATGAAAAGGGTCTTGTGGATTTCAGCTATGATGCAATTTAATCAAGCTAGATCAAAGTCTTCTTTGCTTAAAGGACAACTCTCTATCCACTATGCCATGCTTCCTCTTGTCTCTGCTGAAAACATAAGGAATGGTTGTGGCAGTAGGCAGTAAGCAACTAGGTAGCTCAGTGGTTAGAGAGCTGGATCTAGAGCCAAGAAGCTCTGAGCTCAAATCCAACCTCAGATACATGCTGGCAGTGTGACACAGGGCAAGTCACTTAACCTCTGTCTTTATATGTTATCTCATTTGATTTGATCCTCATCATGCTGAAAAACCCATCCCGCCAATAAACTGGTGATCCACTCTGAATTTTTCCAGAGTGGTCCTCAGAGGATTGACAGAGTCCGTCACTGGACCCATACTCTAAATCTTTCCACCTGGGTGAAACCTGTCCAAATTTGTGCTCCCCTGAAAAGTCTTTGAGAATTATGAGGTCACTTCCATCCTGAAATGAGGCATCAGAGTAGGACTTGAATGGATGGGGAGTAATGGATTCAGGCTGTCCCAAAAGTCCTAGTGCAACTTTAAGATGAAATAGCTTTAAGGTAAAGAGCTAAGATTTTCCCTGTTGGCTTTAATAACTTAAAACGCACTGATACTTCTGTGATACCATGTATATACCCTGAAAGAATATGACTCCCAGCCCTAACCCAGCCCTGGTTTCAGAAAAGCAGAATTTTAAAAAAATAAAATAAAATAAAGCGCTGTCTCTCCCCCATGCCAGAAATGCTTTTTCTCCTTACCTCCAATTCAACTTCTGTGACTTCCTTTAAGACTCAAGTCCAATCTCACCTTCTGTAAAAGGTTTCTCCTAATCCCCCTAGCTGCTAGTGCCTTCCCCTCTCAAATGACCGTCTGTCTATTCTGTATAGATCTCATACATGCATAGTTATTTACATATTGTCTCCTTTAGTAGACTGAGAACTTCTTGAAGGCAGGGACTATTTTTGTCTTTTTATACCTCCATCACTTAGCTTAGTGTATGACACATAGTGTGGACTGACTGAATGAAGCCTTTGAAACAAACAAATAGCAAAAGGAGTATAACTGTTCTGCAGCAAGATTCTTCTAGGGCTCCTTTCATTCCTCAAGCATCCAAGGTTTAATTAGCCATATGTATATTCAACTTACCAACAGCTTCTCAGGAACACACTTCTTACAGGTACATTCCACTTTAAACAAATGACTTTTTTATTTTTGCCAAAATGGAAAATGTAGGTCTGGCATTCATTTTACATGATGATCTAGCATAGGATTCCTGTAAAAAATAGAATAAACTCCTGGGGTACAGGCTTATCTAGGCGACCTTGAGCAAATTGCTTCACTTCTAGAGGCTTCCCTTTTCTCATGTGTAGAATGACAGAGTTGGACTAGATGACCTCTGAGGCCCCTTCTAGCTCTTCATGTATGACCCCGGTAAGATGGCCTCTGAGCCTCCCTCTAGCTTTAGTTTAACTTCTTATAATTTGATTTCTCTGGAGAACATATTGTGTGATAGAAAGAGCTCTGAATTTTTAAATAATATTTTATTTTCCCCCAATTACATATAAAAATAATTTTTAACATTCACTGGGGTTTTTTAACGTTTTGAGTTCCAAATTCTATCCCTCCTTTGAGTTCCAAATTCTATCCTTCCCTCCCTGAGGTGGTAAACAATCTGCTATAGGTTATACATGTGCAATCATGTAAAACATTTCCATATCAGTCATTTTTGGGGGGGGGGGGAACAGAAGGGAAGGAAGGAAGGAAGGAAGGAAGGAAGGAAGGAAGGAAGGAAGGAAGGAAGGAGGAAGGAAGGAAGGGAGAAAGGAAGGAAGGTAGGAAAGAAGGGAGGGAGGGAGGGAAAGAAAGAGAAATATAGTATACTTTGGCCTGTATTCAGATGCCATCAGCTCCTTCTCTGGAGGTGGACAGCATTTTTCATCATGAGTCCCTTGGAATTATCTTGGATCATTGTGTTTCTGAGAATAGCTAAGTCATTCACAGTTGATCATCGTACAGTATTGCTGTTACTGTGTACAATATTCTCCTAGTTCTGCTCACTTCACTTTGTATTAGTTCATGGATGTCTTTCCAGGTTTTTCTGAAATCATCCCAAACAGCTCTGAATCTTGAGATAGAGGCCATTGGTTTAAATCCTAGTTCTGTACCTTATCAGCTATACAAACTTAGCAAGTCATTTAAGCCTCAGTTTCCTCATCTGTAAAATGAGGCTTCTGGATTTCATGATCCCTAAGATCTCTTCCAGCTCTGTCTCTAAACCTGTAAACTTTTTAGGAATACATAATATCCTATATACATCTGTGCACATATGTAGAGTTAATTCCTGATTAGTTATGGTCCATCCATACCATCACAAAGAGAAATAAATGAATAAATAGATTATACATTTAAAATCTTGATCTCTTTCAATGGACACTCTTTTTCCAAGCTCATTTAGTGCCACAGAAAGTGTCTATGTGGACAGGCATGAGGTAATGTTTCATTCACAGAAACACAACTGTGATTTTACCAAGCTGAGTAAATACTGCTTAGTGTGCAGTCCTGAGACTATCTGACATTCCTTAACTTTGTCCTCTTCGTTTTCCCAGTTGATTCCTAATGAATTAAAATCCCATTTTCTAATGGTGAGATTCTAAGTGTTTTTTAAAGGAAGTCAAACCAACAAATACATGTTGAATTCCTATTATAATAGTTCACATTTATACTGTACTTTGTTGTTCTTCTTCTTCTTCAGTAATGAGTCTGACTTTTCATGACTCCATGTTCCATATTGTCCATGAAGGTCTCTTGGCAAAAGTATTAAAGTGGTTTACCATTTCCTTCTCCAGTGGATTAAGGCAAACAGAGGTCAAATGACTTGCCCAGGGTCACACAGCTAGTAAGTGTCTAAAGCTAGATTTGAACTCAGGTCTTCCTGATTCCAGGCCCAGTGCTCTATCCACTGAGCTATTTAGCTGCTTCAATATACTGTACTTTACATACATTAAATCATTTGATCCACACAACACCCACCTCTAAGGTCCACACTATTATTATCCTCATTTTACATAGGAGAAAATTGATGCTCATAGAGATTTAGTGACTTGTCTGGTTGTATAACTTAGTAAGTATATCAGCAGGATTCAGACTCTAATCCAGCACTCTCTCCATGATACTATGCTTCCTCTAAGACATAGATCTGGGATCTGGAGGGCTGATTCTGCACATTCTCTGTTATGGCATAGAACATAAAGAAAAAATATGAATGGAAAACAGGGCAAGTGAATTTGGCTCACTAAAGCAGGAGCAGGTTCTAATGGGAAACTACAAATAAACTGGGTAACAATAGCTATTGGTCAGTTGCATGTGAAAGTCACATTATTCTTCTTATTTAGAATTTGTGAATGCTAAAAGTATCATCTAATCAATAAAATCAAAATTGGCTTTTCAACTTATAGAAACTGGAAGTCGAATGTAAAGGGTACCATGTTGTTGCCTTTTTCTGTTTGTTGTTCAGTCATTTTTCAGTTGTGTCCAACTCTCCATGACCCCATTTGGAGTTTTCTTGGCACAGATACTGGAGTGGTTTCCTTTTCCAGCTCATTTTACAGCTGAGGAAACTGAGGTAAACAGGGTAAGTGACTTGTCCAAGGTCACACAGCTAGTAAGTGTCTGAGGCCTGATTTGACCTCAGGTTTTCCTGACTCCAGGCCTGGTACTCTATCCACTGTGTCACCTATCTGTCTCTGAATGTCTGATGGACACAGTAATTCACGCATTCATTTAACAGTCATTACTGAGTAACCACTACACACACAACTGGAGCCATTGTAGGCCTTGGGAGAGATACACAAGTAAATTAATCTCCACTTCAAGGAGCTTCTACTACAGTAGTAATCAAATAAATGAAGTAGATCTCTTCTTCTGAAGGTGGGGGAGAGGGCAGATTCTATTGTAATTTTACTCATTGGCTAATGTCTAAAATGTTGCTGTATACTATCTTTCCTATTTGAAGTAATCATCACTGTACATGTGTATGTACATGATCAAAAAAACTGCTTTGTCATCAGAATTTTCCACAGTGATTCCCTATAAAGCCCTGACCTTCAGGCCCTGGTGTGGTTGTTACTGTTGTTTAAGGAACTCAGGGTTAAGTGAATTGCCCAGGGTCACACAGCTAGTGTCTGAGGAAGGATTTGAACTCAGGTCCTGCTGACTTCAGGGCCAGTGCTTTATCTACTACTGTACCACTAGCTGCCACCAGTGAGTTTTGATATTACCATTTTCATTCTACATTCTTATGCTTGATGTTTTAGCTCAAAATAAACACACTTCACTTCCTAATTTGGGCACACCAGGCTAATCTACACACCTTCTTATTTCCCCAGCAGGATACAAGTGGGCTACATCAGATAAAGCCATGTTTCATGGTGCCTGCCTACAATAGAAAGGGGTAGACAGTGGGGAGGTAGCAAGAGGCAGTGGAAAGGAGATCTGGACTTAATCCTAACTCTGCTACTCTCTCCCTTTGTCAACGTAGACAATTCACTTCATCATTCTGGGTCCAGGTTTTTTCATCTGTGAGATAAAGAAGTTAGACTGGAAAATGTCTCAGGCCCTTCTAACTTTATGATCTTATGGAGGGCTAGCCCAAAGTAGCAATTCATTTCCATTTTAACTATTCATTTGGAAGTAGGGACATCCAGAAGTAGGTTCTGAGAAGGTCACATACCTTGGCAGGTTACACACACCATGATGACATCTACACATACATTTTAAAATCTTTCACAGAAAGAATGTCTCAGATTTTTTTTACATCTCTCCCCCAAGTGCCCAAATGCCTAATGTAGAAAACAGAGATCCACCCATAGAGTCAGAAAGACTTCAGTTTAAATCCCACCATACCTACAGGCAGTGTGACCCTGGATGAGTCACTTAAGCACTCAGCAAGTTTCCAAGACTATAAATCACCAAACAGTTGCTGATCTGCATTGATAGGAGTTTATTCATAGAGAACACCCCACATCAACTAAACTGAGGGAAAAAATGTCTACCACAAAACCAGTTATATATTGATTATTACAGAACTTTAGAGTCGTAAGGGACCACAGGGCAACCTTGTCTAATCCATGCCAGAAAAAGAATCTTCTTTATAAACATGCCCAATGAGTAGAAGTCAAGGCCCTATTTGAAAACTTACAATGAAGAAGAATCCACTCCTTCTTGAAGGGTCCACTCCTCTTTAGGATACTTCTAATTGTTAGGAAGCTTTTCCTGGCACAAGCCTAAATCTTCCTTGGCAATTTTTTATACATTGATACTACTTTTGCCCTCCATGTCAAAAAAAGAACAAGTATTATCTTTCTCCGACTTGGCAACCCTTCTGATACTAGAAGACAATTATCATGCCTAGCCTCAGTCTCTTCTTCAAGCTAAACATCTCCATTCCATTTAACTGACATTCATTTGGCATAAAATCAAGATTCTTCACCATCCTGGATGGGTCTTAATCTATCCTTGTTCCTCAGAAGACACTTCAAGGCGATTCTCCTTATCAAGACACACCAAATAAATCAGTTTATATATGTGTGCGTATTATATTTACAGAGCATATCACACTGGTGTCTACCCCAACACTGCCTCTCAAACTTGATATGTAGTTGAGGCAGAGAAAGGAAAGGTGGAATTGTGCTCCTACGTACAAGGAGTAAACAAGAAAATCACATTTATGCTCATCACTAATTTTATAGCGGGAGGAGGAGGAGGAGGAGGAAGAAGAGGAAGAGAAGAAACTCTAGAAACATTTTATTTAAAGTGCCTGTACTTTGAGTGATAAAATTCTATTATTCTCCACTGATTCTTCATATAACTTAAGAATATGCATCCTTGATAATCAATTTTAGGGAGAAGCTACAATGCTTTAAATTTTACTATTTAATGGACTGTCTGGATGATGCTTATACAATGTTTTGAAGATAAAAAATGCCATATTGTTGTAATTGCATAAATGTCCTGTCTTCGTAACTGTCCTATAAGTGTTGAGCTAGGTGTGTATATAGACACACCAACATAAAGACTTTGATGGCATGGTAGTCTTAACCATTCACATAACTATAATGAAACTAGTTAATGAGGAGAGGAATGAGATGCTAAAATTATTTTTGGTAAAAGTTCATTCTTTAGACATGTGGGATGTAAATATTCCTACCACACAGACTATTTGGCAGGCACAGTCCTATTCGCGTCAAACTATGACCAATAATTTCTTCCATAGTAGATTACAAGTTCCCTGAGGGCAGGCACCACTTTAATTTGGGCTTTGTTTTTGTTTTTGCTTTTTTATCCCAGTACTGAGCACAGTGCCTGGCACCTAGCAAGTGTTCATAATTTTTGTTTAATTAAATTGAATCAAAGTTAGAGGATTCCCAATCTCTTCTTGGCATCATCGGATTCAAAATTGGCCAGTGGGGGGTGGGGGGGGAAACAATCAATCTATTTGTTTTTTCCTACCTAAATAACTAAAATATTTTTATCAACACCATAATAACTCAATCCCCCAAGGGTTTTGTTGCTTTTCACTGGAGGTTCCTGGGAGTTTAGGATTAATGGCAGCTCACTTTTATCATGTATTGCTTTCAGAAAATAGCCTACAAGCATTGAGCCCTCTTGAATTCTGTAACAGTTCTGCTCCAAAGAAGAAATGGTAAGATGACTGGAGAAGAAAGGAAAGAAGAGACAGACAGACAGAGACAGAGATTGAGAGACAAAGAGAAACAGAGAGGAGGAGGGGGAGAGAGACAGAGCAACAGAGACAGAAAGTCACAGATAAGAGGAGAGAGAGGGAGGGAGGGGGAGAGAGATACAAAGAGATACAGAGAATAGGAGAGGGGAGGGGGAGAGAGAGAGAGAGAGAGAGAGAGAGAGAGAAAGAGAGAGAGAGAGAGACAGATTCCCCTAACAGCAAACCAGCAAGCTAAAATGCCAAAAACCTTACTTAGAAGATGAAACATTGTGCTGTGTCCTTTAGCACTATTATGGGCAATCAGTCTGTTAGGACATATTGTGCGATTATAGGGCAGTCTTTTCAGAGAAAGCCATGGGTTTCAACTTAGCAGTAACCATCTATCAATTCCTAAGATTATGCCATGATTTACTGTCACAGCATCATGTATTTTCTGATTTTCTGCCTCCCATGAAACATTGTGCTTTCCTTTTCTATTGATGTATCAACTATAATAGTTACAAGCAGCTACAGAAAAATCAATAGTGAGCTTTCATTACTGTGTACATAAAGTAAAGAGACCATGCTGCAAGGGAATGAGGGGCCTTGCCATTAAATAGTCACCAACATAAGGCAACCAAGAAATTTTACCAGTTATTTTAGTCTGGAGAAAAGATGGCAGAATTTTCAATGCCAATTTTTTAGATTTTTTTTCCTATTTTTTTCTTGTTGTTCTTTTTTCTTTTCATTTCTTTTAAATTCATCTCAAGTAGAGTACGCCCCAAGAAAAAAATATTTTTATGCATTGAAAAAGTTTTTCCCAGGCTGTGCTGTTAATAGAGCCAAGGGCTTCCTCCTCTGATTTCCTTAGTCATTTTCCAAAGTCAAACTGGCATTTTCAAAGCCATCCTTGTGTGCTCTGTTTTGCAATCATTTTGCTAAGATCAACTGGACTAGGGCAGTGAGGGTTGCCTGTGTTAATGTTCACTTAAGCCAGTCCATAAACAGAAATCTCCCACTGATTAAGGTAAACGGTGCAATAACCTGTGTGTTAAAATACCCAGATAAGCGATAGCAAGGAAGACAAAAGAGTCCGTTCAATATAATGTCATATTGCCAAAGCCTTATCTGACTCAGATGCAGCCCTGCATGTGTGTATACACACACACATACGTATGTGCATACATATTTATGTGCACACGTGTGTATATACATATGGTTGTACACATATATCATATATACATATATTTGTGTGTGTGCGCGTGTGTATGCATGTGTATGTGTGTGTACAAAGTTGAATTCCCTGACAAAACAGCCCTTGGAAAGAGGTCTGGTTCTTAAGCAATAAATCTCTTTATTCGCCTTTGGGAATGCATTAGCGACCAATTAGTGAATGTAAATCAAGAACGCTGAAAAACAAAATGTATGAGCAGATAGTCTCGGATATGGTCAAGGCCCCTGGAATTCTCTTATGTTTCAGTAGCAATTTGTACAAAATGGATATGACGATTCCAAAGCAAATCTTAATAAGGTTTTTATAGGCTCTATGGTATTTTTGAGCAGGGTTAAGGTGAGGAACTGATCTTAAGCATCCACATTCTCAATGATCTAGGGACATATGCAGTCAGTGCCATTTGTTTGTATGCCCAGCTAAGTATTTAGTAGATTTTTCTCTGACAGCAGCAATCCATAGAAAGGTTTTGTACCTTTTGTTGTTTTGACCTATTTGTGAAAACACCCATCATTAAAGGGGGCACTATGAATCTGAGAAGCACAAATAATCATTCGAGGACACAGATCAGCTAGAATTTAGGAATTTTTGCCTGTAGCTAGTTTTAAAGCTTCTTAACAAATATTAAATAGCCCTAAGGAGAAATTCAACTTTGGTGGGGGTGAGGGATATTAGGAAGGGAGATAAAAACTAGACTCACGTTAGAAAACTGCCCCCCATCAAATAAAAATCTCAAAAAGAACCATTTGAAAACATGATACAGTCGGAGTCAGAGGCATTTGGTTTAATTCATTGGAGACTGAAAGCATTTTCGTAGATCTGTTTCTCAAGTTTTCTATCCATTTTGTTTATTCTACCTTTTACCCGCCTTTTTTCTTTTCTTACATTTTCTCTTTTTCCTAACTTTCTCCCCTCTCCTCTCCCCCATGGATCCACATGTCTCAAAACCATGTAAGCATTTGGAATTACCCTTTTGGCATAATGCCATTATGATGGTCATTCAGAATAGGTAATATGTTTAGTGATAAACATTCTAAAAGATTTGCTCTGTAGGAGTAGATCTACGTGAAAAAATCAGTCATCCCAAACCAGACACACCTTAGAGGAAAATGTGAAATTTTCATCAGGTGAACTTTGATTATGCAATTCTACAATCAAAAGGAAGTTCTTTAATGACCTCAGCCAATCAGGATCTGGTCATAAAGGTAAGGATCTGATTAGCCCTTGTAATTAGCAGGCTCTGAATAATGAATACTAGCAGTAAGATTAAAAAATGTCATTTATAGTGATTAAATTGGCTACATGGTTTAAAATTGTTCTGATATTTACTAAGGAATATTTTCCAGGATAATTGTGTGTTCATTAAGAATTGGGGGGGGAAGGGGAGATTTTACATCTGGTTCTTTTTTGTTATGATGATTTTCTTCTTGCTATATCATAGAACTAAATAAAATGGTTTGCATTTGGGAGTTTTTTAATGGTCATTCTAGAATCTACATTATTTATATGACAATATTATATATCTGTTCTCTATCTCACTCATCTTGGTACATTACACTTTAAGCCAAAAAAAATTTAAAAAAGCTTTCACCTTACCAGGAAAGCCCAACTGATTTTCCCCAAGATAAACAATCTTTCTCTGGCCTCAATGAGCCACAATACAGAATGCTCCTGGCTTCCCCAGGGCTGCTTTTGGAAATATGTCCTCTTGCATCACTCTCAGCATTCCTCGGCATCCCAGGGCTTTCTTTGCATGCTATAGTGTGCACTGCAAACTCGTCTGTGACAGGAAGACGCAGGACAGGATGTTATACACATTATGGGGCTTTCCAGCTGAGTTGTTCCAAGCACTTTAGGATCAAATGAATGGGAAAATCCAGTAACAACAAGTTTGCCATAAATTCAGATAGCTCCCCAGCAGAGGAGTTGGTTTTCAAAAGCCTGTCTCTATAATTTGTGTGTCTATGAGGGAGTGAACACCTGCGTACAGCAGGCACTTAATAATTGCCTACAAACTGAATAATGAAAGGCCCACAATATACAGTGACAGTAGAATATTATATACCTTGTGTCAATGAGAGCATAGATGGGCAGATGAATTGAAGAAAGTAGTGATAGTCATCGAGACACTTAAAAGGGCCTTAGAGATCATCTAACCCAGGGATTCTTAAGCTGAGGTCTATAAACTTTTAAAATATATGTAGATAATTGCATTTCAGTATAATTGGCTGCCTTTGTAGTCCTCTGTATTGTATTTAATTCATTTAAAAATATTATTTGAGGAGTCCATAGGCTGCCAAAGAGGTCCATAACACAAAAAAGGTTAAGAATTTTTCATCAAGACCTTCCACTCCTACTTTACAAAAAACTAAAATGAATGCATAACAGTTAAATGACTTAACCCCAGCCACAAAAATGGCAGCCAGCTGGAATTACACCTCAAGTATTCTGAGTCAGTGTCCCATGATAGTCCCACTCTGCCTCTACACAGAGTAGAAACAAGGCATCGGTGCACCCTAGGCAAAGTCTGAGAATTCTAACTCCCCATTTGAAAATTGAAATTCCACTTATTCATTCATTCAATAAGTATTTATTTAGCCCCTACATGCCTAGCACTGTACGAGGCACTAGAACTACAAAGACAATACAAAGACAGAAATGAAACAGTCCCTTCCTTTACAGACCTCACATCCTCCTACATTTTTCTATGCACAGGAGGTTCTATTCACAGCTTCACTGGAAACCACTAGATGCAACTTGATTTATCACAAAATAAATACAGATTTGTCAAAGAAATTATAATGTTCTGGCATTAAAAATATGTGCATTCAAAAATTATGTTGTGATTTAAAAATCTCATTAAGAAGCCATCCTCATGCACCACTCTGCATGTCATGCCCCCAGCTGCTGACTACCTTTCATATCTCTAGTTTGGTCTTTGCCTCTATCTCAATTTGAGCTAAAATACTAGTAAAGATTATGCATAATTATAAGTGTCAATAACTGATAGCATTTTGTTTGGTGAATCATGTATGAATAGAAAAAACTAGTCCTCAAAATTAGTAAAATTATATGGCAATGTCTTTAGTTGACACTTGAGAAGTGCCTTTATTGTCTTGACTATTTCCTGTGATTTGATCCAGATAGCCTAGCAAATGAGTACTTTAAATATTGCCTTCCTTTCATGAATTTGTAAGAAGTTCTTATCAAGTAGTTTTTTTTTCTACTCATGAAACATACTCTGCAGGAAAAGTGAATTGTTCTAAGTTGACATTCTATATGCATGCTCATGTATGTTTCACACATGTGTAGGAGACTGGCAAAGAGTGGCAAATCAAATATAGTTGGCATGGGCAAGTCTATCTTCAGATGACTAGTTACATGACATTTGGGTCCCTGGTAACTTTAAAAAAAAAAACAATAAAACTAAAGTACTGAAAGAAAAAGATTGTTTGAGATATACATTGTGATATGAAAGAGACAGTGTGACAGTGGTCTTAGGGTCAGGAAGGTTTGGGTTCAAATCCTACCCCTCACACTAGCTGGCTATGTGACCCTGAACCAGTCACTTTACTTCTCAGTGCCCCATGCTACTCTCTAAAACCAGAAATTATAGATAAGTTGCCCATCTGCATAGATGGAGGGAATTCCCCATATAAATAAAAAATCAAAATCCAGGAAATAAAAAAAATAAAATAAAGGAAAAATCCAAAACCCTACAACTCCCCATACAAAGAGAAAAGGGGAAAGATATGGGATCGAGGTGAAGTATGGCTCAAAATTTTTTACTTGAAACTAAATATTGAATATCAGCATCACCAAAAAAACTTGCTTAGTAACTATTTACATATAAGCTAATTATGATGTATAAGATATAACCACTTTTCAGTTGACTGCTCCAAATCTCCATCAGGAGTCTTAATCCATCCCTTCTCATTCAATTCAATATCAAATTTCAATTCAATTCAATTCAAATTCATTCACTTTTCCTCTCACTGTGGTCATTGTTAGTGTGCACTCTATCCTGTTTCTGTTTTTTTGGTTTGACATTGCTTTATAGAGGTTTTTGCTTTAGATTTCTTTAAATTCATTTTTTCCATCTTAATTACATTATAACATTCCATTATATAAATGGGCTATATTGTTTAACTATTCCTCTCTTACTGAACATTTTAGGTTGCTGCCAGGCCTTTTAGGAATGACACAAAACACTGCTGTGAAAACCTTTGAACAGATAGCTCTCTTTTTTCTATTGCTTTTAATAACAATTGTTTTCAGGGCATTTTCCCACAGATGGAATTATAAATGAATCAATGTGAATTATTTAAGTTGCTTCATTGCTAATTGGGTTTGAGACTTGTTTGGTTTGGTTTGGTTTGAATAATCTCTCTTCTGTATCTTCATATTTACACTAATGAAAATTACACTGAAATGCTTTCTGTATTATTGCCTCTCAGAAAAGTTGTTCTGCAGGGTCCCTGAACATTTGTATCCACTCTGAAATGTGCTGAGGCAGCGGCTAAGCCTGGGAGTTACTGTGTCTAGTCTTTACGTCACAGATGGTGTTATTTCCTATGCTGGACTTCCCACTGATAGCAGCATTTACTCATGCTACATTTATGAAGGCAACAACTTTGCAAGGAACTAGCTATCCACTCTTCCTCAGAAGTCTGCATGCCAGGAGGCATGGCAGGGGTGAGAGGGTCCACTCTGCAAGTCATTGACCCTCATGAGTGCTCTCTGAGGTAATTAGGACAGCAGACACCCAACAGCTGGGTTATGCTTGTCATCTCTGGCAATCCTAGCAATCCTAGCCATTCTCCAGAACTGAGGTTTTTCTGGTTTTTTGTTTTTGTTTTTGTTTTTTAAAAGTCAGCATAGCTGTGCATTCATTCAACCAAGTAACATATTTCATTATGGGAGCACAAATATATGACAAAACAGTCCCATTAGCATACCTCAGAGCAAAACCTGTTTCTGCCATTATCTTGCCCATACACGCATTATTCTGCATGCATATCTTATCAATCGGGAGCCACTTTGAAAGTCAGAAAAAAGATGTTTCCTTTTGGTGACCCATCAGTGACCTCCCTCCTTCCTTTCCCTAGTTTGATAGGCAGTAGCAATCATTCCAGGGGAATAGCAGGAAATTCTCTTTATCCCTCCAGTATTCACTTTGGAATTCTAATGAATCAACATTCTCTACCTACACTATGGTCCTAAATCATGAGTCCACTCATTGACCAGCTCCACTGAAATTTGATTGCATGTTGCTACATCAAACACCTCATACCTCTGGGAAAAAGAGCACAATTTTACCAAGCTTCAGGTTTTACTGTGAGGTGGGTGCTGTGTGTTGTTCAGCCATTTTTCAGTCATGTCCAACTCTTCATGACCGCAATTGAGGGTTTTCTTTGCAAAGATTCTGGAGTGGTTTGCCATTTCCTTCTCCAGGTCGTTTTGCAGATAAGGAAACTGAGGCAAAAAGGTTTTAAGTAACTTGTCCAGGGTCACACAAGTAGTAAGTGTCTGAGGCCAGATTTGAACTCATAAAGATGAATCTTCCTGACTCCAGTACCAGCACTCTATCCACTATGCCACCTAGTTGCCCAGCTAGCTATGAGGTGGCATCAAATATAAATTCTTCTGTTTGGCTCTTACAGCCTTTCATAACGGTGTCCCTTTCTGCCTCTCCAGTCTTCTCATACTTTACCCAGCCCTAGGTACTCTCCAGTGACACTTGGCTCCATCTCCCAGCTCTTTACAGTTTTCACTGACTATGCCCCATTCCTGGAACTCTCCCTCCTAATCCATCTCATGACTTCCCTGACTTCCTTCAAGACTCAGCTAAAGTCTCACCTTTTGCAAGAAGCTGTTCCAGGCCTCTTTAATACTGGTTCCTTTCCCCACCTTGAGCTTATCTGTAACTTATCCTCTTTATATCTTATTTACACATTGTTTATATGTTGTCTCCCCATTAGACTGTGATCTCCTTTAGAACAGGAACTGTTTTTGCCTTTCTTTATGTTCCCAGCACTTAGCATAGTCCCTGGCACCTAGTAGACACTTAATAAATGTTAGTTGACTCACCGACTGAGAAAGAATCCTTGTTCGGGTGCAGGCTTGCAATTTTGATTTGGGGACTCTTTGAACTGTGACACACATTAAATCTGAGACCCATCTGGTACCATCCTTGTTTATGCCAGTGTTTTACACTTAGCACAGTGCCAGACACATAGTAGGCCCTTAATAAATGATGGTTAACTGAGACACTTCCAACAGACAACCACAAAATTTAATCTAGTGTCCACTTGGAGAATAAAAAGGGCATCTGCCTACTGTGTCTTTGCCCTCAAACCCCAGCCAGCTGCTTGTCTTCTGAGCTCTGTCCACATATTTCAGGGTAAAGATTCCCAAGAGCTTCATGGAGGGTGAAGGAATCCCCAGAGCAGTTATAATACCTTTGGGCGATCTCCAGAACAACCCATCCCTCACTCAATCCCAGGAACTCTGGCAAGCTACTGAAACATTTGCAAGCAAAGTGGGAATTCCCAATGACAAAATTCAGGACCTGATGGAAATAGGACACTAAGAGAAAATGCCTCTTTTCAAAGTGAATGTGTTTTAGATAGCAATCAGGAGACATCACATGCACACAAACGTACCACAAATTTTGCTTTTCGCAAGAATAGAAACTGTTCTTGAAGTGCCACTTTTCAGGTGGTGGGACAGAGCTTTGTATGATTTGAGATTGTTCAGGAGGAAGGAGAATAAGTAGACCTGGATAATTCATGCACTGGATAACCCAGAGTTGACTGTGAGACCACAGAAAAGGCCACCAAGCTTTCTTGAAATTTAATTGGTAATTGCTAAGTGTAAGAATATTCAATCTATTTCTTTTGTCTCAACCTCAGTCGCAGCTACACACCACAGTGTGTACAATACTCTACTCTACGATAGAATTGGCAGCAGGAAAACCTGAATGTAAATCTTGCCTCTGACACTTACCAACTGTCTCACGCTTAACAAGTCACTTAACCTCTTCTTCCTCAGCTTTCTCATCTGTAAAATGGGGATAATAATAACATCTACCACCCAAAATTGTTGTGAGAATCAAATGAGATAATGTTAGTAAACCACTTTGCAAACCTTATGGGTATCTAGATGGTGCAGTGTATAGAGGGCCAGGTTTGGAGTCAGGAGGCTTTGAGTTCAAATCTGGCCTCAGATACTTACTAGCTGTGTGACCTTAGGCAAGCCACTTAACCCTGTTTGCCTCAGTTTCCTCATCTATAAAATGAGCTGGAGAAGGAAATGGCAAACCTCTCCAGTATCTTTGCCAAGAAAACCCTAAATGGGGTTACAAAGAGTTGGACACGACTGAACAACCCCAATCGAAAATCTTAAAAAGCATTAAACAAATGCTATTGTTTCTGCAGCACTTAGCAGAATGCCTGACAAATAGTAGGTACTTAATATATATTTATTAACTGAATGACCTGTAATTTGAATGCGGAACCCTTTTATGGAATACCCTGCAACAGACGGAGATCACCAACTCATCAGACATTTAGGAGTTGTAGCCCTGCCTGGGATGTCGAGTGGTTAAGTACCTGCATTACAGTCGTAGATCATAATATCACCAGAGCTGGAAGGAGCCTCTGGGGCCATCTGGTCCAATCTTTCATTTTATACATAGGAAAACTGAGGTCTAAGGAGATTAAGTATTTAGGTAGATTTTGAACACAGGGCCATGGGCTCCAGAGCCAGTGTTCTCTGATGTTCCAGGGTCACATTGTTATTATTTGCCAAACACAGAGTTTGAACCCAGTCCTTCTTGACTCCAAGGCCACCATGCAATTCTCTCTTTCATTCTATGTATTTTATTTCCTAATATAAAATTTCATATAACCTGAGTTGCTTATGCTATTTCATAACTTATGTATGACAACAATGGCTAGCATTTATTTCACACCTTAAGGTTTCTAGAGTGATTTACAAATATTATCTCAGTTGATTGTCACAACATCCAGATAGGTGATGTTTTTATCCCCATTTGACAGATAAAGAAACTGAGTCTGGAAGAAGTTAAATGACCTGCCCAGTATCACATTAGAGTCTGAGGCAAGATTTGAACTCAGGTCTTCCTGACTCCAGATCCAGCTCTCCATCCACTGTGCCAATCAACTGCATTGTGTATGAAACTTTGAAACATGACAATAACTCATGTTTATAGCCTGCTATGATTTACAAAGCATTTTCCTCACAACAAAATGTTATTATTCCCATTTTATAGATGATAAAACTGAGAGAGATTAAATGGAGATGGGCTTAAACCCAGGTCTTCCTGACTTGGAATCCAGTGAAAATTAATACCATCCCATGGGAAATACCTTTTTTTTTTGTATAACATAGCTTAGCCTTAAAAAAAATAGCTGTGGGTACAAAAATAAAGATAGTTTTGGGGATACAATATGCACACAGTTAAAGATTGACTGTTCATGATATTTGTTCTACCACATGTTCAAATGAACACAAAACAAATTGGTGCTATGGATTTGCTGTCTTTCACATAAAAATACATGTCCCTAGGCAATTGGATGAATTATTAATTTAAATTATGTCCAAAAATTGATAAGAACTTCGCTTTAATGACCTCATTAGATAATCAGTTTTCACCAATGAATTTCTCTTTGCTTCCACATCTTTCCCTTCCCCCCAATCCTAGGACCTGTCATTTATTTTCTTTCCTTTTTTTTTCTTAAAGCAAGTATTGGACAATCAAATGATTTCTTTCACTCTAACCTCATCTTAACCAAGCAGAATTTTCTATAAGATAAGGGAAATGATGTCATAACTAATAGAAATTCTACTTTGCCCTTCAATGGCGCTTTTCCATACTCTACAAGATAATAAAGTCCTTTGTCTTGGGGCGGGGGCGGGGGAAACCCATACATAAAACTTATTCCGTCATAGGATTATAACATACCAGATGCTTAAGGGACTTTGGAGAGTATCTTGTTGAAATCCTTTCATTTTAGGAAGAAACTGAGAACCCAAGTGATTAATGCCAGGTTCAAGGACAGTTAGACAAGAAAGCAGGTCTCCTTGCTTCTAATTCAGCATTCTTTCAAATATATCTGCATAAAAATGCATACATTATGTTACTACTAGAGTAAATGTGACTAAACTGAGTGCAACAAACTTGCCTTATTCAGAATAATCCAGGCCATTTTGACAGTGAAAATTATAAGTTATAAAAATGTTTTAAAGAAATACAATTATACTATTCAAGTACAGAACATATTGTAAAAACACAAAGAACAATAATGAGTAAAAAATGATAAAATAGCCATGTAGTAGAGGGGAAATGACAACAGATTTAATCAGGAAGCCTGGATAACTAGTCCCACCTCTGACACTAATATTAGTGTGTAACCTTGGGTAAATGCTTAGGTCTCCACTTTCTTATCACTAAAATGGAGAGAATAATACTGTTCTTACCTATTTCACAGGGGTCTTGTAAGAACTAATCTAAAAATATGTGAATATTCCTAGAAAACATAAAAAGTATAAAAAACATGAGGTATTATTACTTAGAAATTATTAGTAACAAAAAAATTGCATGTCACATTTGGAAAAGGATCTGTCATATCATCAGTATCAGGGTGAGAAACTCCCCCCATTTTGGAATATTTCATTAGGACCATTAAAGAACATCTGAAAATCTGTATCTTTTATTTTTTGATTAAAAAGTTATCATCTTGAACATTGCCATAATAACTAATGAACTAACTTCCCTCTTTGGCTAATGACTTTTTTCCCTTCTTCCACTCTCTTCTGCCAAAGGAGGTGGTAATGCATCCACAACTTAGGAGATAAGTTCTAAAGAGACAGAAAAGCAAAACTTGCCCAAAGTAATTCAGTCAGGAAAAATTGGAGGTAGGATTTGAACTCAGTTCTTCCTGAAGCCAAATCTGGAGAGCTCTCTAATGTGTGGCACTGCCTTTGCAATTTATAATCATATACTGTAAATACAAAAAAAAATCTACTACCTTCATTTTAGCATTTTTCTGGAGAGCAAACTGGAACCAAGAGAGATGCCCATTGGTTTAGGAATGGCTTAACATATTTTGGCACCTGAATGGAATGGAATATTGCTATACAAATGCCATATATGAAGAATTTAAAGATGAATGGGAAGACACAAACTGAGTCTGAGTAAAGTAAGAAAAACCAAGAAAATAATATGCAGAATGACTCAGATAACATAAAAATAAAGAACAAAAGACAAAACTGAATGCTATAGAATTACAATGACCAAGCCAACCCAAACAAAAGATAACATCCTTCCCCTCTATGCAAAGGTGGGAGACTACTAATGTTAGGTAGTCAGATAACTAGTATTTATTAAGCACCTACTGTGTGCCAGGCATTGTACCAAGCACTAAGGCTATGAAGAAAAGCAAAAAACAAAACAAAAACAACTCGCTATTGAATAAGGGAGACAACATGCAAATAACCACATGTAAACAAGTTATGTAAACAAGAATAAATTGGAGATTATCTCAGAGGGAAGGTGTTAAGATTAAGGAAGACTGAGAAAGTCTTGCAGAAGATGAGATTTCAGCTGAGTGTGAAGAAAGCCAGGAAAGACAGGAGGTAGAGATGAGGAGGCAGAGAGTCCCAGGCATGGTGGACAGTCAGTGAAATGTTCACAGTTGGGAAAAGGAGACTTGTATGCAAGAAAAACTAGGCGAACAGTGTTACTGATTACAGGATTCAGTACAGAGAGTGGAGACCAGAAGGAACCAAGTTATAAAAGTGTAAGAGCCAAACAGATGATTTTATATTTGCTCCTATAGACATTATGAGGTAACCAGGTAGCACAGTGGATAGAATATTGGATCTGGAGTCAAAAAGATCTGAGTTCATATCTGACCTTAGACATTTACTAGCCATGTGACCCTTGGACAAGGCATTTGACCTCTGTCTGCTTTAGCTTCCTATACAATGGAGGTAGCACCTATCTCCCAGGGTTATTATGAAGATAAAATGAAAAAATATTTGTAAAGTATTTTGCAAACCTTAAAGTGCTATATAAAATGATAGTTACTACTGCTACTGCTGCTGCTCCTGCTGTTGCTTCTACTACCACTACTATTACTCCTTGGTCTCAGAGGTTGAAGGAATATGAAAGGAATTCCTAATTTCCTGGGTCCTCAGTTTTTAAAACCCACTGATTTTAGACTAGAATTCCCCTTCTTTAGTAAAGAAAAGTTTCTAGAAGAAAAATTATTTCATACTCCCAATCAAAAAAACCATATCCAAATAATCACAAATTTCTGGTCAGTAGAATCCTAATTAGTGAGGTATTTTTGTGAATTTTCCTCACTATTTATTTATTCACATGATCCTAGAATATCAGAGCTGGAAAAGGCCCTAGAGAGCAACTGCTTTGTTCCTACTGCACTGAAGACAACACTTCTTGCCCATCTTCTCTTCTTTAGCCTGGCCAGTTTGTGGTTTGTTTATTTTTAATTTATCAATATTTTTTTTCTACTACTCTAAGATAGCTTCATATTCTGATTTAAAATTGGCTATGGAATATTTAGCAAATGCTTGTCAAATTGAATTCAGTCAATACTGCTAAATACCTGTGCCCATCACTAAAACTTCTCTGTTATTTGGCTGGGATAAGACCTAGAACCTAGGACAACAACTACTTTCATTTTAGTTAATCCACTGTTAATCTAGCCAGGAAGCTTTTCTCCTTTCCTAGTCCATGCAAGTTTTCTGCAGTTATCATTATCATTGAATATAAAGATGTTGGTACAACAGATGATTTCCTTCATACCATACACTTTGGGAAAGCAGGTCCAATACTGAGCCACCCAATTGCCAAGGAATTCTTCCATCACTGCATTCTTCAACAGTTATTGGGGTAGGGGGAGGAGAGAGAAGCAAGGATTTTCTTGGGGATGTTTGCACATCCTGTAATGTTGAACCTTCCTCTCTGGAAACTTGACTGTATTTGCTACCAGAAGGGTGAATTTGCCTGGAAATCATATGATATGGACTGTCCAATCAGCTACTAGAGAAAAGAGGGTATCAGGGCACTCAACAGCCAAGCCAAAAGGATTTTCTTCCATGCCAGAAATGGGCTCATAAATGTGCCAATAGAACATAAGCATGTGAATCTGTCTATGTCAACCTCATTTGTCATCTGCGGAAGGAAGGAAGGAAGGAAGGAAGGAAGGAAGGAAGGAAGGAAGGAAGGAAGGAAGGAAGGAAGGAAGGAAGGAAGGAAGGAAAGAAAGAAAGAAAGAAAGAAAGAAAGAAAGAAGAAAGAAAGAAGAAAGAAAGAAAGAAAGAAAGAAAGAAAGAAAGAGAGGAAGGAAGGAAGGAAGGAAGGAAGGAAGGAAGGAAGGAAGGAAGGAAGGAAGGAAGGAAGGAAGGAGGAAGGAGGGAAGGAAAAATATATTTTTATATTCTTTGGACTCATGTTAATTTTTTCCCAAAAGGAACTTTACCATTCTCCTTCATGGGCTATGGGCACCAGCTAGTATTCTCCATGCTATAAAACCTTAGGGATGAAGAACAGCCCATTCACCCACCCTTCCATGGAAAAACCAATTCCAGAAACAGGAAGCTGCTGTTGGCAATCCTAACTGCATTACAGACTGTGGACTAACATGCACAATTTAAAGGAAGAGGTTTCTTTAAAATGCTGAATTATGAAGGAGTATTGATTATGTTGGCAGAAATATTCAGAAGACTGTATCTGTGGAGGCTTAAAATTTGAAGAAGGCTGAAAAAATGTAGACATGTTATAGTGACTCTTACCCTATTCTAAGAATCACATCTTTTCGATTAAGCATAGATTCTTACTATCTTTTCTTCTGATAAGAAGTTACTTAGAATTTCAGCAAGAAACTCAGAGAATTCCAAATATGAGTAAGGGAAGCTGAAGTCAGCAGTTATGCACAAAGAAAAATAACAATTTAATTGGCTAAGCTAATATTTTATCCAAATTCATAAAAGTTTGAAAAAGAATAATTAAATGCAAATACAGTCTTTATCCCAAAGACCATAAGAATGCCTTTAAGCTAATATTTTTAACAAGAACTGCTCGACAGAGCTCTCTTGTAAATTTTATCATACCTGAGGCAGTTTTCCTCATTCGATTAGCTGGAAAGCTGAATTTATCCTGAGGCAAACCAGACACCTAGTACAGGCTAAATTCAACAACTGGAGCTTAAATTTGGCTTAATATATCCCCACTTGGATCTGCCTGTTTAATTCTCTTTCATATGATAACGTTGGTTTATTCATAGTCTGGACTTGCCACCTGAACAAACTGAACCCCTATCTTATTCTAATAGAATAAGAAAACTTTGCAGAAACCGCAAAAGTTCTTGAATAGAAATCAAAAGCAAACTTGGGTTTCAAAAAAAAATGTTTTGTGAAGTGACTACAAGAATGGATCGGGCAGTTTTTCTCTGGGACAGAACTGTTTTATTGTGTTTTTTTATGAATGTGGATTTTTCATATTCTGTAGAGACAGATGGTCTTTGGATATGGCTCACTCCTCCAGAGGCTTTTCGGCTTTTCCCGGCAGCTGAACTTGAAACTTTATATGCCACCTAGTCCACCAAGAACCATTTGTATTTGCTCTTATTATTTCTGCTTTAAACGGCAATCTATTTAAAGATTGGAGGGGGGAGGGGGGAGACCAGGAAATTATTCCTACATCCTACATCCTTTTAGGCCATCTATTCCTGACTGAAAATATTCCATCCATATACTAGCAAAGGAATTTATTTTCTCCTTTCTTTCTTCATGCGATTTTTTTGGGGGGGTTGTTTTTTGGGGGTTTTTTGCAGTTTTCACTATTGTTTGATAGATGGATGTTGGGGCAACATATGATTTGCTTCAATCCACAGTTCTGAAACCTTAGCACGGCCTTCCCTCCCTAATCTCATCACTAGGGATTCTGGGAAACAAATCACTGATTTGAACAATATATATACAATGGAATGATGCCAATGCATGTGTCATTTGATGCATTGCCAGGAAGAGGCATCAGTTGGAAGAGAGACCAAAACAGAAATGGCAAAATTACTGCTTTGGGATATCAAATCCAACTTTTCACAGAAAAACATGCCACCTGCTATTTTTTTTTCTCCTCGCTTATCTGATGTTATTCAGCCTTGATTCCAATGCCAATCTTTCCACTGTTGAAAACCTATAGTTGCTGGGTTATTTTGTCCCATTACACTTTGGGCTGGGTGGGAATAATAGTAAGTGCTCACGTTTGCATGGCGCTTTCCAATTTACACAGTGCTTTTCTCACAGCAGCCCTGTGAGGTGTTCATAGCAAGCATTAGTATGGCCATTTTATAGGTAAGTAAACTGAGATTCTGAGGGGCTCACATGCATATCACTACAAAGGGGCTGGAGTCAGATTTGAACTCAAGTCTTCTTTACTCCAACTAAACATGATATCATGTTAGCCATCTTAAGTTCCCTTTGCTATCCAATTCAACATAAATTAATTAACTCTCACATATGCCATACAACTGTTGGTAAGATAAAAAGTTTGGATAAAGCACATTCCATCACTGCCTTCGTTTTGCTTATATTTTAGGAGAGTCAAATGGCACGTACACAGGGCATATATGGCTATTAAAGTTCAAAGCAGCACTAAGACTTCTGGGATACCCTATACAAATAATTTCTTCCTTCAATACTTCAAGGATCTTTAGTTTCTTCAACGTGAGTTTTCTCTCTAATATCAGCATAGTAGAGTTCAAATGCTTGTGGGTCATCCTGATTTGCTGTGGCCAAAAATTGTCACCCTCTGGCAAATCTGGCTATGAGGCTCTGTGAAATCAGCTAGGCTGGTCTTCAGATAACAGGTACACAAGCATGTATAAATGACTAATTCAAAATAACATGCATTTTTTTTGTTTTTGTTTTTGTTTTTTTTGCAGTTTTCATTATTGTTTGATAGATGAATGTTGGGGCAATATATGATTTGCATGATATCTAAGGGAGATCATGATCAACTCCCAAGAGGAAATGGTGACATTTAGCTTGGATTTTAAAGGATGAGCAGGAATTAAACAAGCAGCAGGGGGGCAAAGCACAGTTTAGGTAAAAAGGAATCTGTACATAAGGAAGATAAATTTGGCAGCAGTGTGAAAGATGGTTTGCATGTGGAGAAGCAGAAGTAGGAAGACCCATTGTGACTGTCTGGGCAAATAGTAATGATAACTTGTTTTAGTGTGTTAATAGTAGGAAGAGGATAGGGCATGGATGTGGGATAGAAGGCAGGATCAATAGGGTTTGGTAACAACTTGGATATGAAAAATGAGGAAGATGAAAGTTAAAGATAACACCAAAAAATCTGAACATGGAAGAATGAGTGAATGGTTGTACCACTAGCAGAAATAGTGAGATCAAGACAAGGAGCAGGTTTGGAGAAAAAGATAATAAGCTTGGTTTAGGTCATTTTGATTTTGAGATGCTGATGGGAAAGGTGGGTAGAGGTATGCTATAAATAGTAAGAGATACAAATCCAGAACTCAGGAGAGTGGCCAAGGCAAAACACATAGATTTTTAATTTATCTGCATAGAGAGTTTATCACCCTACAGGAGTGAAAGAGATTGCAAGGGAAGAAGTAGAGAGAGAAAAATGAGTGGAGGACTGAAGTTTGGGGAATTTTCTCCTTAAGGTGTCATGTAGAAGATTGAGAGCTAGCAAGGGAGACAGAAAAGAAGCAATATGAGAGGTAGATGAGCCAATAGGATATGGTGCCTCACTTTTATGGGAGCCCAGTACAAGTAAGTAAATCAAATGAATTAACAAGTATTTATTGAGCTCCTGACAAGTCAATGGTACTCTGGTGCATGTTGAGCAATATATAAAGTATAAGACACAATCCCTGTCCTCAGAGAGCTTAGAATGTCATTGGAAAGACAAGACATCATGACTGAGGTAGCCAGGGAAGGCTTTTATTCTTTAAAAGGTGAGCTCTGTGCTGGATTTTGATGAATGTATAAAACTTAGATGAGCCAAAAGGAAGTGAAAGGATATTCTGGAGAGAGCGAAGAGAATGAGGGAAGAGTTAGAAAAGGGCTGTTGTGGGAGCGAGATGGATCATAGACTTAAACTGGAAGCAACTTTACAAGTGATCTCATCCAACACCCTAATATTTACAGATGAGAAAACTGAGGTCTAGAGAGATGGTAACTTGCCCAAGATTACATAGCTATTAAGTGGCAAAATCTGAATTTGAACCCAAGTCCTCTGACTACAAATCCAATACTTTCTTTCACTGAATCTTGCTGCCTTTAAAGCAGAACTTTATTAAAGAATAAGGTTTATATAAGAGGATAATATGAGATGGGAAAAGTAAATTAGGACCTGATTATGGAATATTTCCAACTCTATCAATAGACTTTAAGGAATACATTCAACTTCCCTAGATCTGTTTCTTCATATGTAAAATAAAGGGATCAGAGAAGATGATCTCTAAGGTCCCTTTTAGCTTTAATTTCACATACCTATCCATTTAATAGCCATTTATTCATTCAACAAGCATTTATGCACCTTCTTTGTAACAGGCACTGTCCAAGGTGCTAGAGGTAGACAAAAGCAAAATAATCCCTGCCCTCAGGGAGCTTACATGCTCCAGGGAGTGGGAGGAGAGGGGATGACAACATGTACATAGGTAAATCAAAATTAGATATCTATAAATTAAAGACAAAATAATGAGGTAGTGGTGGGCACTATTGTTGACTGCTGTTGATGCTGGACATCTTTTATCAACAGTCTAAAACTACTTTCCAAAGCAAATCTCTTTATATTTTAGAAACTCAATCAATAAATATTTATTAGCACCTATTATATGTCAGGCACAGTGCCAAGCACCAAGGAAGCAAATTTTAAAATGATACAATTTCTTACTCTTAATGGTTTAAAAGGCCCAGTCCTAAAAATATTGCCTCCAATAAAATGCTAGGGGAATTGTAGGTCCTACTCTTAGAGGTTCCCTATTTCTAGAACTTGAAACACCCCATCAGTATCAATAGCTTCCTTAGTCTCATCCTCACCTCCTTTCTCTCCTTCTCCAAACTCTCGGTCAAAATATCCAGCTTTCTCTCAGGCTGAAGTTGTTGGATCTTACAGTTATGTAGATCAATCAATCAACAAAGCAATCAACAAACATTTATTAAGTGCCTACTGTGTGCCAGAGATACAAAAAGAGATAAAAGACATTCTCTGCCCTTAGGGAGCTCACAATCTAATGTGGGAGGTAACAAAAAACAAATATATACAAACAAGTTATATACAGGATAAATAGGAAATAATTAAAAGGGAAGGCACCAGAATTAAGAGGAGTTAGGAAAGGCTTCCTGTTGAAAACGGAACTTTAGCTGGGTCTTAAAGGAAGCCAGAGAATCCAATAGGCTGAGATAGAAAGGAGCATTCCAGGCATGAGGGACAGTCAAAAGAAATACTTGGAGTAGAAAGATGGAGTGTCTTGTTGGAGGAACAGCCAAGAGATCAGTGTCACTGAATTGAAGAGTGCATGTCAGGGAGTAAGGTATAAGAAGACTGGAAAGGTGGGAGGGGGCTAGGTTATAAGAGGCTTTGAAAGCCAAACAGAGGGTTCTATACTTGATCCTTAGGTCAATAAGGAGTCACTGGAGTTTGTTGGGGTGACATGGCCAGACCTGCACTGCACTTTGGAAACTGGTTTGGAGTGGGAAGAGACTTGAGGCAGACAGACCCACCAGCAGGCTATCCCAACAATCTAGGCATGAGGTGATGAGGGCCTATACCAGAGCAACAGCAATGTCAGAGCAGAGAAAAGAGTATATTTGAAAGATGTTGAAAAGGTGAAATCAACAGGCATTACCAAGAGATTGAAGTTGGATCTGGGGTGAGAGTCAATTAGGAGTCAAAGATAACTCCTAGGTTTTGAGACTGAGAGCATGGTGTCGCCTAAACAGTAATGAGTAGGTGGGGGGAGGGTAGGGGAAATGATAATGACTTCTGTTTCGGACATATGTAGTTTAAGATGTCTACCAAATGTCTACTGAACATCTCTGAGATATCTGGAAGGCTATTGGAGATGTGCAGTCAGAGGTTAGCCCAGAAGTTGGGGCAGGATAGGTAGATTTGGCAATCATCAGCATAGACAGAAGTTGATGAGATCACCAAGTAGTATAGAGGGAGAAGAGAAGATGGCCCAGGACAGAACTCTATAAGACATCTACAGTTAGAGGGCATATTCTGAAGGAGAACCCAGCAAAGGAGACAGAGAAGGAGCAATCAGATAGGTAGGAGGAGAACCAGAAGATAATGGTGTCCCAGAAACCCAGAGAGAAGAAAATATCGAGGAGGAGAAGGTGATCAGTAGTGTCCAAGGGTAATGATGAGAGAAGGGTAAATAACTCTTAACATGGCCCTAGCTGAAGGCTTTTAATCTCAGGTAGGACCCTATACATATGGCAGAGTATAGATATATACCTCCCATAGATGAAATATTCTATAGCTGTCCTTAATCAAATATGTTACAAAGCTTTTATTATGTATGTTTGCAGCAAGAGATAAGAAAAACTTCCACTAGAATCAAGGGTTCTTCTCCTTTTTTTGTATCATGGACCTACTTGGCAGTCTGGTGAAACCTATATAGCCTTACCAGAATAATGTTTTTAAGTTAATAAAATAAAATACGTAGGATTACAAAGGAAAGCAATTATATTTGAAATTCAGTTATGAAATTATTTTTTCAAAGTTCAGAGACCAGATTGAACATCTGTTGACCAAGCCAAAGTTGTCCCTTAATTCTCCTTTCCACATACTGTACTTGCTCAAAGAATACAATCATCGTTTTGAATTCATAAACTTTGCTATAGCTGAAATAACCTTTTCTGCTCATAGTATAGCTATAAAAAGGTTAAACTCTATGTCTGGAAATGGATTTTTTATGTAAAGACACATCTCAAAGAGAAGATAATTCATTTATTAAGTGCTTACTATGGATATTGGGAGTTCTACTGGGGGATGCAACATTTATGTGAGTGAGTAAATCTGAAGTATATTTACAAAGTAACAGAAGGAAATTTCAAGAAGGAAAGATAACTGATAAGTGGGAGAATAAGGAAAGGTTTCTGGAAAACCCTACAAGTACTTAGCTCACAAACAAACTATAGATAAAAGTATGGTTGGGTTGGATTTGTTTTCACAGACAGGGTATTGGAAAGAATGGGAAATATTTTTTGAAGGCAGCAAAGTGTCTTTTCACCATGGAAAATTAGCTTCATTCTGTATAATCCCTGAATGACAAATTCCTCCCTTATTTAAATACCAAAACTGTCCATTTGTGAAGAGGAAGGCAGACACCAGATGTGTTAAAAGCTGCAATGTGCTGGCAGAAACTGCCCAGATGTATAAGAAAGAAGCAGAATCAATCTCATAAATGAATAACTACCATGCAAATTCATTTTCTAAGGTTTTTTCCCCTTTATTCCAGAACTGTCCCAGACAGCTATTATGATCTTGAACTGTTACGTTAACTCCTTATTGTCATTTAGAATACACTTCCCTTTTTCCCAATTAGATCATAAAGTACTTGAGGGCTGGGTGCTGCCCTTTACAGAAACGTTTGGATTCAAATTTCTTTTTCCAGGATGTCCTTTATATGAGGCCCCATGGAACCAGAAGATTAGTACATTCCCTCCACTAGTTTTCACCAATTTATCTTGTATATAACTTTTTCATACATAGTTGTTTTTATGTTGTCTCCCAATTAGTCTTGGGGCTCCTTGAGAGCCAGGACTGTCTTTTGCCTTTCTTTGTATCCCCAGCACCTAGCAAATTGTAGGCACACCATAAATGCTTGTTGACTCACTGACACCCTAGTTCAAATTCAAAAATCCAAATCTGAATGAAAACACAGAATTTTTCCACTCAAAATAAGACCTGGGGGAAAATTCACTAAAAGGTTTGTCAGTAAAGTTGTGAGTTTTTCATGCTGGTGATTTTTAATAACTATAGTAAAAAAAAATTTACCTTGTTTCAAATGGGAGCAGGGGTACATTGGTGAGAAAGAAACCAAGAGGCAAGCAGATGTTTTGGTAACACTGTACTTTAAAACTGACATGAGTCACAAAACAAGCTCATTGGTTATTATTTCTCTGGGTTATGGCACAGCTAGGCTGTTTTCATGTTTTATTTTTCACCAGAAATTGTTACCCATGTGTGAATAATAACCAATTTCTTTTGTTTGGGCTAGCTAGATTCTGACTTGTTCTTTTCTAAATTATTTACCCTATTTCCAGTGTTTCCTCCCATACTTGACAGTTTTTTAGTGAAGAAAAAAATTGATGCCTATTTTTCTCTTTTATCCTATGTAGCATTTAACCAAGTTGTTAGTTGCTTTTGTTTCTGGTTTTGGTTTTTTCAGTCACATCTTAGTTCTTGACTAAACCAAAATAACTGGATGTGTGATTTCTTTAGTATAGGGAACTCTGTGGTAAGGAAACTTCCTCTACCAATGCAAGTCAGCATCTTTCTATTCAATTTTTAGTATTAATGAGCTGTCTAAGAATAATGAGAGGTTAAGTGACTTGCCTAGAATTAAACTGAAGTGAATAATATAGTGAATAATCTATAAAAATGTCAGAAATGGGGAGGGGAGGAGAGAGAATTCAGTGTTTACAAAATTTTGGGAATCTGCCTTTTCTTTTACATTGTAAACTAATGCAAACTAAAAATGAAAATCTGTGTTCAGTAGATGTTTGGAAACTGCCATGGAATTCAGACCTAACTTATCTAGTTCAAAAAATATTTATATAAGACCCTTCATTTCCAACTTCCGATATTTTCAATGGCTGTCACCCATGCCTGAAATTCTCTCCCTTCTCATCTCCAGTTTGGTATTTAGTCTCAGCTAAAATCCCTCCTATGTTCTACAAGAAGCCTTTGCTGATTCCCCTTAATGCTAGTGCCTACCCTCAGTTATTATCTCCAGTCTATCCTGAATATATCTTGTTTGTACATAGTAGTTTATGTATTGTCTCTTCCTTTAGTCTCTTGAGTTCGGGAACTATCTTTTGCCTTTCTTTGTATCCCTAGCACTTAGCACAGTGCCTGGCATGAAGTAGGCACTTAATAAATGTTGACTGACTGACCCAGTTGATTTTGCATAGACAAATTTCCCACTGATTTTCATTAAGAGCTTTTCTGGTGGAAAACTTTAAGGATTAGGTCCTGGACATCTTGTCTTGAAATTTTGAATAACACCATTTATGACTATAAAGTTCTTATTTTAGCACTAATATTCATAAATGAAATAATCAGGATTTCTTAAAAGAGAATAGCCATTATTGGGAGGTCTGTATTTGGAGATGTGTGTTAATGGTTGCATCCAAGTGAACAAATTATTTCCTGACCTTAATGCAAGCCAACTGTTAGGCAACCTATAGTAGATGGGACTCTGTTGTCTATGAGTTGGCCAAGTATCGATCATTCAGAAAATATTGAAGAAAAATGATTCCTGTGCATGCAGAATTGGAAGCATTTTAGCAAGACACACACACACACACACACACACACACACACACACACACACACACGCTCAGGGTTATGATGACAACACACAGCCCTAATTCCTGTTTGGATAGCCCTGCCAACAAAGAACAACACACAGCAGGGGTTCGGCATTCATTCTGTTTCAAAACAAACCCCTGTTCAACCAAAATAGAATCAGACGTGGAGTTGATAGGAAAGAGAAACATAGGAGAGGGAAAAAAATAAAAACTTGAGTTAATTGGGAAGAAGTCATGTGTATCAAGCTACAAATTCCTACTACTTAATAGAAACAAACCAAGACTAAGATTCTATTGTCAAAATATTTAAGTACTTATATTCTGGATTTTGAGATTCCAATAGTATATCCTGTTCATTCACTGAAAAGATATGGAACACAGCAGAGTATGACCCTTAAAGGTTTTCACCAGTGATTAAATTCAGCCTTCCATGATAAATGTGGGGCTCCCTTTGAAGGGTCTGCATGCTTCCTTCATATACTTACTAGAATTCTAAGTGTGGGGAGTTCAGACTACACAGGAATGCAATTAATTCACTTGCCAAATTGCAATGGCCAATGGCAAGATCAACTGTGACCATAAAGAAAACAAAACATAGCAAAAAAGCAATGTAATTTTTAGTGTAAACAAAATGGACACTTAAAAGAATTCAGGTAATTTATACATCAGCAAAAACAGGAGTGGATACTTGTGGGCATAAAAAGTCATAGAGCCTAAGGGTGCAGGATCACAGAGTAGTACAACTATTTCTTAATATTATTGCAATGCAGGCATTGATTTGGATTTGGATTTTTACTTTCTCTTTTTTCTTATTAGTGCATTTTAGCTTTTTATGCCACTATCACTTCCAAATAATCCCCTTCTCCTGGTACTCTCTCTTATAACAATAAGAAAAAAGCAAACCATCATTAAAACAAAACCATCCGATGTAGCAACCATGACAGCATAAGTAATATTCCATATTAGCCAACCAATACCTCTTTACCAAAAGGATGGAAAAATGCTGTGACATCTGCCAGTTGGAACAGATATTAAGCATAGCATTTGATCTGAGTTTTTATCCTCTTTTAATGTGGTTCTCATTTGAATTATTATAGGCTTTGGTTCTCTAGCTTCCCTAAGTCTGATATCTTTGCTCTGCATCAGTTCATGTATGTTTTCCTAGGTTTTTCTAAATGCCTTGTGTTTAGCATTTCTTATGGCACAATAGTACCATTCCTTTACATCTACAGACCATCATTTCTGCCATTCCTCTCCTCCTTCCATTCACAGTCCCACCATAGGTACAGAATGGCAAATTAGGAAGGGATCTTAGCAACGTTCTTCAGTCTTCTCATTTTACAGAGAAGGAAAATGAGAAATAAGATGAAGTGTTTTTCTGACTCTCAGTTCAGTGCTCTAACACATGCTACCTTGAGGGACATTCCTTGATTTGGGCTCAAATACTGATATAACACTGTAGGAATCTGCAGTATTTTGTATTCTGTATCATTGTGACATGGAAAAAGTTGTCCCCCAAATTAGTAATATATACGTGTGTGTGTGTGTGTGTGTGTGTATACATATACACACACACATACATATGAATTGAAGCTTGGAAGGTGACCTTATCATCTCAAATATTTTTTGTGATTGAATCAGGCATTCTTGTTAGATATTACAACATTAAGTTCTCTCTCCCACTAATACTTACGAAATCACCTACAGAAATATTCTTCTACCCAAGGAGCACATGCTGCAAGAAAGTAATTTTCTTCCAAGACAACGTACATACACACACACACACACACACACACACACACACACACACATATACACACACACATTGTTGTTGTTTAGTCATTCAGTCGTGTCCAACTCTTCAGGACTCCGTGGACCATAGCATGCCAGGCCCTTCTGTCCTCCACTGTGTCCAAAAGTCACACTGTCCATGGGATTTTCTTGGCAAAGATACTGGAGAGTGTCATCTCCTTCACCAGTCGATCACCTTTCGTCAGAACTCTCCACGATAACCTGTCTGTCTTGGGTAATCCTGCAGGGCATAGCTCATAATTTCATTGATCTATGCAAGTCTCTCCACTACAACAAGGCAATAATCTAGGAGAGGGGTGTGTGTGTGTGTGTGTGTGTGTGTGTGTGTGTGTGTGTGTGACACAGTGGATAGTCTACTGGGCTTGGAATTAGGAAGACTCATCTTCCTGACTTCAAATATGTCCTCAGATGCTTACTAGCTTCATGACCCTGGGCAAGTCACTTAACCTTGTCTGCCTCAGTTTCCTCATCTGCCAAATGAGCTGGAGAAGGAAATGACAAATCACTGCAGTATCTTTGCCAAGAAAACCCTAAAAATGGGGTCAAGAAGAATTGGACACAACTGAAACTACCAAACAACAAACACACATACACACACACACACATATATATATATATATATATATATATATATATATATATATATATATATATATATATATATATATATATACACACACACATATGTGTATATATGTATGTGTGTATATAGATATGTACGTGCACACATGTATAATATATGGATGTATGTAATAAGTGTACATGTATATATATTATACTTTAAGATTTGCATATCTGGATAGATCCTCCTAATAGCTTTATGAGAAAGATGCCACAATTTTTCCATCTTACAGATGAGGAAACTGAGGTTCACAGTGGTTCTGTAACTTATCCAAAGTCACATGACCAATCACAAGCATTAATTAAGCTACAACTGTGTTCTAGGCACAGGAAATACACAGACAAAAATGAACTGTCCATTCTTTCAAGAAACTGATTGCGTCAGAGATGGAATTCAAAACCAGAGCTTCCTGCCTTCAAGACTCGTGCTCTCCCCACTATACCATGCTTTCTCTCTATGTAAACATTATACAGCCTCCCCTAAAGTCCCATTTTTATACCTCATTAGGGAGTAGCTACAACACTGAGTTCTCAAAGGTTTTGCCAATAGGAGTGTGAGCTTTGGCAGGTGCTACCAATCTGGAAAGGCTTCAGGCACCCCCCTAGAACTAGACCAAATGTTTGTAGTCCTAAGACCAGCTGAGCTAAGTATGGAGAGGCTCATCACACAGTGATGGTTTTTTTAGACACAGCAATTCCCAGATGTAATTTGTGAAAACTTAGAGGACCCTTTAACAGCTTTAGTTAAAGAAATGCCTCTAACAAAATCACCAGTCCTTAAAATATTAAATTCACTGTACATGTCATTTTGTGGATGGATCTGAGCTAAAGTTCAAACCTGACTCATCATCTAGGGCTAGATAATGTTGACATTAGCTTGATATTAACTAAAGTCAGAATGGAAACAAGGATAAAAATTTGTACCCAATCTTATTCCACATTCAAGCCTACCAAAAAAATACTTGATAAATGTTATTCATGAAGGGAAGCACCACAGCGAAGTCACAGTAACACTAGATTTGAGTCCGGGCTCACCCCACTTGTAAGACATGGAAACCTGCGCAATTCTCTTAGCCCCCTGAAAACTAAATGTTCTTATTTGTGAAGTAGTATATTTACTATCTACTTCACAAAGTTGTTATGAAGAAAGCACTTTCTAAGGCTTAAAGCACAGAATGAGTTACATTTTTAGAGAAATACCATGATGTAATGGAAAGAATGCAAGATTTTTCATCCAAATTCTGACTCTGACACTTACCGTGTGACCATGGGCAAGTACTGTAACATCTCTGAGCATAGTTATTTTATCTGTGAAATGGGGATAATATTACTCACCTGCCTAGCTCACAGGGTTGTCATGAGTGAAAGTGTTATAGAGGGTGTCCCAAAAGTCTGAGGGCAGTTTTAATAGCTTAAATAGTTTTAATAGTTTAAAACTGCCCTCAGACTTTTGGACACTATGTAAAGTTGCGTTATAATTGTAATTATTGTTATTAATTCTAGATTTAGTCAGTAACCATCAACATCAACTGGTTTGGATTTCAAAAACTGTGTGTGTGTGTGTGTGTGTGTGTGTGTGTGTGTGTGTGTGTGTGTGTGTGTACAGCATCTATAATCTAGAAAAGATGGTATGAAGTTTTATTTCCCATAGCGTATACTCAATAGGAGATAATGTAGCAGCATTCAAGTAGAGATTTCTTAAATAGTTTAAGAAAGTTAGCTTAGATTTTGTCTGCCCTGATTAAGTTGTAAGAATTTTTTCATCCTTTTTACCGCTTAGCAATTAAATTCTTATTTTCCTTTTACGTGAAAATTAGTTCAGGGAAAGCTATGCCATCTATGACTCTAAGCTTCAAAAATAATGCACCTTGTACCTTGAGAATTTCATGTCTATGTGGAATAAAATAGGTTCAAATACTTGCATTTACCTTTCATGATCATACACAGTCAACACACCATGAGAGGTAGCAGGCCTAGTGGATAGTAGGTCCCCCTCGTCCTCAGTCAGACCTGGGATCTAGTCTTACCTCAGACACACACTAGCTGAGTGCCCGTGGACAACAGATGGCGCTCTGAAATTCTGAGCTACAGATTCATTTCGTGTACACTTACATGTGTGCACGTTATCTCCCCGCGTGAAATGTAAGTTTCTCGAGGGCAGAGACTATTCGTTTTTGTCCTTGCGCACCAAGTGACCAGGGCAGCGCCTGACCAGTAACATGTGCTCATCGACCGACAGCTCGATTGGTGAGTCTTCTCTGAACATCGGCAGATAGTTTTCAGGTTGGCAGTTCCCTTTACCAATGGAATTGGAGGTCAAAACCACAAACAATCAACCAATCAACCAATGAGCATTTGTTAAAGGGCTAATGTGGACTAGGCAGTGAGATGAGCACTGGGCAACTAAATCAAAAAAAAAGAAAAAACCCTCAACATACAACAAATTCTACAACATAGCACCACAGTTACCAATATGAATTAAGAGCTCTCAACTTCCCTGGGAATCCAAATATATGATTATAATCATGTAATCTTCTATTAATAATATAATCCTTTAATCATGTAATCTTCTATTAATATAATACTTTGGTCCTCCCAATAATAGAAAGTGTTCTTGGAAGAACTGGATCATAGGTAACACACAAATGATTTACAGCAGAATTTTTAATCCAAAGGACATTATACATGAATATTTGAAGCCCTGAGTGTGAAGATTTGCTGTGAATGAAGGAATAATCCATGTATGTAAGCACATGTATGTGCTTTGCCCTAATCATTAAAGACTATCTGAAATTACTTTGATTTGATTGGAAATAGCTATATGGAGCTAGACTAGCAAGGGAAAAACAGTGAAGTGAATAGAGAGATAGTCTTGACCTCAGAAAAGCCTGGATTCAAGTCTTGCCTCAGACATATGCTCATTATATCGCTGTGGCTGTTGTTATTCAATTGTGTCAGTCACATCCAACTCCTTGTGACCTCATTTGGGGTTTTCTTGGCAAAGATAATGGAGTGATTGGCCATTGCCTTCTCTGGTTCATTTTACAGATGAGAAAACTGAGGCAAATGGGGTTAAATGACTTGTCCAGGGTCACACAACTAATAAGCATCTGAGGTCAGATGTGAACTCAGGAAGATTAGTCTTCCTGAGTCAAAAGCCAGTGCTCTATTCACTGCACCACACTCTCATTGTGTGACCCTAGGCAAATCATCTAACCTCTTAGTGCCCTCAGGCAAATAAAATAATAAGTTATATATAAATTTCTGAAGTCAGCATTGGTAGAAAGATAGACAAACTTTTATACTAGGAGTTCCCTATGCCAATGAAATCACATTTCAATACACCACCACCACCCCCAAAAAAGAAAAAGAAGAAAAAGGAACACTTCAAGAGTATAGAACTAACATTACTCAGCACACACACACACACACACACACACACACACACACACAACACACGCATGAAAAAAAAGAAAGGAAAAATTACTTCCCTGGAAAGTATTTACATAATTTATTCAGAACAACCACTCTTTAACATTAGTATCCAGGTCCTTACAGCGATGTCATGGCATTTCTCTCCCACTTCAGGAGTTGTCAAATCAGTGAGCCTTCTCTGGGGACAAATTACTATTTGTCATATCTTATTCTTCTGAAAGTCTCACGAAGAAAAAAAAGCTTCACTGTCTTTATACATTATAGAGCTTATTTTCAACACAACCTTGGACTGTATTCATAGAAATGTAATATCCAGAATGAGAGAAGTTAATGGTCTTTAATTCTAGTGTTTTCCCTTTGTGGATTAATTCCATTTTATTCTGTATGATCTTGTTTCTATGTAATTGTTTGCATATTGTCTCCTCCATCGGACTGTGAGCTCCTTGAGAGCAGAGACTCTCATTTGCCTTTCTTTGTATCCCCAACATTTAGCGTAATACCTTGCATGTAGTAGGTGCTTAATAAATGCTTGTTGACTGGTCCTACCATACTCTACCCTGGTGGGACCATACCTAGGATGTTGTATTCATTGCTGAACTCCTCATTTGAGAAAGACTGAAAAGTTGAAAAACTAGGGCATCCCCGGAGGACGGTGACCAGGGTGATGAGAGGTCTGTAAATCATAATGAATCAGTGAAGTTTCATCAGGATAAGAGAAGACTGGAGGAGAATATAATAGCGATCTTCAAGTATCTCAAGGGCTGTCAAGAGGAAACAGGATTAGACTTCTTTTGCTTGGTTCCACATGGTAAAACAAGAAGCAGTGATGGAAGAGAGACAGGTTTATTCTCAATGTTGGGGGATAGGAGGAGTTCTAACAATTATAGCTGTCCAAAAGAATTGGGCTGCCTTGGGGGGGGTAATGGACTCCTCTTACCTGGAACTCTTCAAAATGGTGACTGACTATTTGTAAAGGATATGCAGAGATTTCTGTTTGTACAGGTTGGATGAGATTGCCTCTGCAAGTTCCTTTGAAACTTGACATCTCATGATTCTATGAAACGCACTTTTTAGGTGGGCAAAGCAAGATATTGCGCTTTCGGAAAATTTGTGTATATGCATATATGTGTGTATATATACACACACATATATGTATAAATGAATTATGAATCTATCTTTTTCAGCTGAGACTCTGAGAAGTTTCAGGCTAAAGGTCCTTGTTTCAACGCAGAGGTTCCAACCGGAAAAAAAAAAAAAGAGCATTGAATGGGCATATTTACAGGCTGTGCCAGCAAGAAAAATGCTGCTACTGACCCCTCTGGAGCCAAAAAAAAAAGTGTCTTCATCTTCAGAGAGAACATAAATTCCATGCATGACAGAAGAGCTAGTGCAATGCCTTGTAAAACACGTAATATATTCAAGAAGACCTAAGGGTTTACTCTCCAATAAGGATGGAAAAATCTGCGTGCCCCACTGTGAGCTCATAGTAAGGCTGTTTCATGTAAAAAGTTGGTAATTAGTCCCTGAGTGAATAAAGTAGAATAGATGATAAGGAATTGTTACCTAGAGTAGCAACACAAAATGCTCTTTCTAGTTATCAAAATTTAAAGGCTGTAGAGATTGGTGTGTGGGTGCCTATTTCTACTTATGGACAATTTCTAACCTTTATAACTCCGAATGTGTAATGCTATAGTTCAACAATCTATGCTTTCAATTTGTATTAAATAGAGCATACATAAAATTCAAAGGAATGTGCAAAGCCCTAAGTGCAAGAGACTTGTGATGCTGGAGAGAAAAAAAAAACCTTCCATGCAGGCTTGGGAGGATTTGGGTCCTGTAAAAATCAATAAATCACTGCTTCTCGTGATCATGAGTCTCATTCCCCAAGCCAGATGTGATACACCACAGTACCAAATGGAAACTGCACACTGAATGCTCGTCAGCCCTTAAATTTATTTTTCTAAGGAATCACCACTATGTAATTAGTTTTCCAGAATTTATGCTTTTGTTTTCTCAAACAATTCATTGTCAGTTCCTTTGAGAATTTCTCCTCCTGCCGGAATCCTTTTCTAGATTAGTTATGGTTCCCAAGGATCTCAGAAACCATTAAAAGGTTAATGCCACAGGGATTTGATTTGGAATATGGACAATTTAAAGGAAATCATTAGCATTTTCAGCTTCTACAAAAGGGGGTACATCCAATCGCGTCCTGTTAGCAGTTCTAGAGAGGGGGAAATCTGGATTGAAATCCTGACTCAGATACTCACTGATGTAATCCTGGGCAAGTCATGTCATCTCTTTCTACATCAGTTTCCCTTTTGTTAAATGGAGATAAAACAGCACCTATCTCCCACGGTTGTTGTGAGTTATAAATGAGATAATATGTGTTGCTTTGCAAATGTTATGTAAGTGCAATATTATTGTGATTTGTATGTTAATGATAATTCCAACAGCATGCAGGCTTAAAGAGTTGTTAGATTCTAGGGGAGACGAAGCGAACAGCTTAAAAAAACTATATTGGAAACCACTTCACTAGAGATGATATCTGTGGGGTGGCACTTTGCCCCTCATATTTTTAGGGTTTTACATGCCATCTAGATAGGAGTTGAAAGTCATGACTTTTCCAACACAAGTTGCCATTCTACACTGACCCACCCCAAAGAATCTGAATTATGTAATTTCCAAGTGATTTTGGCCAGCATGCCATGTCAGGGTACATACAGCGCTTTATTCAAAACTGATGTGCAAAAAAAAATCCACTTTTTTGAAACAGGTAAACAGAGATGATTCATCATGCAAAAGTGTTTACTTTGAGGATTCTTTTGACTAACAGGAGTCCCTTTCTTCAAAACGTCCATGACTTGTTCTTTTGTTAGTGTGGTTATGCCTTCCACCAACACAGATCACAGCTATTTGCTTATTACTGAATGAAGTTCTAGAGTTGCCACAGCCAAAACAATCAATCACTCTGTAGTCAGTCTGCTGGTAAGTCTCTCTGATTTTATCTACACTAATTTGGGCAAGGGCAGCTAACTAGGTGGCACAGTGGGTAGAGTATGGGGCCTGGAGTCAGGAAGACCTGAGTTCAAACTTGGCCTCAGACACTTACTATCTGTGTGACCCTGGGCAAGTCACTTAACCCTGTTTGCTTCAGTTTCCTCATCTGTAAAATGAGCTGGAGAAGGAAATGGCAAATCACTCCAGTATTTCTGCCAAGAAAACTCAAAAAAGAATGGGTCACAAAGAATTGGACCCAAATGAAACAACGGAACAACAACAAAATTGGGGCAACAGATTGAGCTCACTGCTCAAAACTCTTCCATGTTGCTTCTCTGCTCAATAAACTGTAAAAGCTCCCTATGAATCAAAGACAAGGTCTTCTATTTGGCGTTGAAAATTCTTTATCGTTTCACTCCAACTTTCCTTTCCAGCTTTATTATACATTTTCTGTTGTTTTTCAGTCACTTTTGACTCTGTGATCCCATTTGGGGTTTTATTGGCAGAGATACTGCAGTGGTTTGCCATTCTTTCTCCAGCTCATTTTATAAATGAGGAAACTGAGGCAAACAGGGTTAAATGACTTGCCAGAAGTCATATAGCTGGTGTCTCAGGTCAAATTTGAACTCAGGAAGATGTTTTCCTGACTTCAGCCCGGCACTCTATCCACTGCCCCACCTAGCTGTCCTTATTATACATTACTCCCCTTCAGATACCCTTCAGGTTGAGTCAAACTGGCTTTCTTGTTTGTTCCTCACATATCACAGCATCCCATTTCTCGTGCCTTTGCAAAGGCTTTCCTCCAAGTCTGGAATACGTTGCTCTTCCTTCTCATCTCCACCTCTTCAAATTAATTCCTACTTTCCTTCAAAATTTCACTCAAATGCCACATCCTAAGATTTTTCCTAATCCCATAGCTGTTAATCTCCTAAAAATTACCTCTCCTAAAAATTACCTAGCTGTATGTACAACCAGGTACTGATTAGTGAGAATAATGAATCCCATGAAATGGTATTATGTATTCAAATTCACAGTATTTGAAGTTGTAACTATGTAAAATATGATAAATATATTTGGTAAATAACAGTAAATCATTTTGGTAAATAATATTTATGGTAAATAATGAAACTATATCTTGGAAATTTAAATAATGCACCTTCAATATGATTGGTTATTAGCACTAATCAGAACCTGGTTGTATTTATTTTGCTTATTTGTGTATGTGTTATTCCCACTTATTCAATGTGATTTCTTTGAGGGCAGATTTTTGTCTTTGCGTCTCAGGCTCCCAACATGTTACATAGCAATTGATTGACTGATTGATTGATTGATTGATTGGCAGATGCTTGTGCATCACTCTTGAGAACACAGAACCGCCTCCAACCCAAGATGAGGCTTGAAGGAGGACATCAGTAGAGCAGATTGCCCCATTGCATTTTAAGTCTGTTTTATGAAATTTTGATTTATAAGCAACTTTTCAGGAATGGATCTATTATGTAAAATACAGAATTTTCCAAGAAGCCCTAAATGAAAATTTTTTACATCTTGTTCTTACAAGATAGGAATAGTCATATATCTCTTCTTCCCAAATGATATGAGAACTGTTCCAGACATTTAATTGAATGTAGCATGAGCTTATTTCCATCCAGATAAAGTTAAGAAAAAAGTAGTTATCCAACAAATTTAACTCTTGTAATCAAATAATATTCAGAATCAAGACCTAGCCGTGTTTTTTCTCTTTTCCCCGATTGCTTGAACTTTGGGATGGATGCCTCAAATCCCAACTTCCTTAACCTGTGGAGACAGAAAGAAACAGCCAAAGAGTACATTCAGCCAACATACCTGTATGGTACAGTTAGCTCCATGATTCTTATTATAGGTAACAGAAAAGCCATGGCAACTGCCTGAGAGTGAAGACACACAGTTGTGCATGAGCTCAGGTCAAAAGGATTTCAGTGGAAATTGAATTGAAGAGAATTTGGCTTCAGTGGACAGAAATTGCATGTTTCTCCTCGAGTAATGATGTGAAATCAGAGTACCTGACAAATATTAGACACTTAATAAGTGCTCATTGATTGCAAAAGAAGGAAAAATTGAATACTTTCTCAGGCTTTGGAAGTAAAATCACCAGGCCTGATCTGCTTGTCAGCCATTATTCAAACAAAAATTTAAAAATAGATTTTTCAAATGCCTATTAGTAAATAATTTTTTAAACCCAGAGTTCATTTACTAGTGGAGTCCTTTTGTTTTCTTCTGTGTGAATTTAAGGTTGGCATGAAACCTGTCCCCTCTCCCCCAAATGCACAACTAATCCTCAGAGTTACATTTGTCAAAGAAAACATGTTTCAAATGCTCACTTTTAAATGGGCCACTATTCATTTATCTCACATGTTCCGCTGAACAAATTCCCACACCCTCCCAAGTCGCCCATTTGACTATTCTTCTGTCTTGCCTGTGAGAACTTCTTTCATTGTAACATAAACCATTATTTCACTTCATCATTAAAAGTAACTCATTTCAAAGTCACTGTAGCATTTGATATTACTTGTCTTCTTTTATATCCTCCCACAGACAGTTCTTAAAAGTTAGTCAAATCCTGTCTCCTGTAGGATGGGTGAAGAGCAGAGGAGTGAATTTTTCTGAGAAGGGAATCAGAACTTCAGCTGGAAATTTCAAGATTTCAAAGTCACATTTACCCCTTCTACTCTCACGCCATGTGACTGTCCTATATCAGTGATCAGCAAAGCAAGACTTTATAAGCATTGTAGAACCTGCTTGTAATATTAGTGTCAAGAGCCCAAGGAGAGCCATAGTTTAGAGTTTTTATATTATACCTAGAGCAGAAACATACTAACAAGTATTTTTTTTTCCTTTATCACTTACATTTGACAGTACCTAGCCAAGTAGAACTCTGGTGTGTCTTTGAAAACACACATACTTAGAAAAATTAAATCTTTACAGCCTTGCCTACACAGAGGAACCAAATGTAAGATGACTAATTCTAGAATGCGTGAGAGGTTTCATTTTGCAATTAATGAAGAATGAAATATGTCTTTAAAAACTGTACACAAATTTCATATTATGTGTTGAATTGAGGATTCATATATAATCAAGAAGAAAATATTTAATTGAAAGAAAAAAATGGTATAGGGAATCATTCATAATCAGAAAGGCATCTGGATCTTGACAATATCTTTTTTTGTCTGCTGGAGTTAGCTGAGTATAATTATGTGCATTTGTCTCTAGTAAGGGATATAGGTGTGAGAATTCTTCAGGCTTCCTGGCATTTTGAAGAATTATAAATACTGTTTTATGTCTTTACTTCTGGAGAATTGCATTGTAGAGTGAGGAGTGACTTTTGTGTATCTGGATAAACTGAAAGTAGGATGAGTAGGAATAATACATTTATGGTGTACTTTAAGGCCTGCAAAACCCATTCACATATCTTATCTGATCATTTAATACAGTGGTTTTATCCTGACAATGCACTCTGATACTTGTCTGTGGAGTTTAAATACCATACTGAGGTGCAGTCATCCTAATAGTGGACTTTGTTTGCATCAGTGATTATTTGAGGATCTCATTAATCCACTTAGACAACAAATTTGATCCTACCATCCTGGCTTTGAAATAAACATCAACTCTGCATCTCACATTACTTATGTTTATTTACCTTAATACTCAATTCCCTCACTGTTTTTAATTTGAGGTGGAGAGTTGAAGAAGAGGGATGGAGGGCACATTGATGCAAAATTATAGCTAAAAATATAAACACCCAAATCATTCTAGACACATTTCTCCAGCAACTGTAAACCAACCCTGTTGTGTATGGATACAGAGAAAAGTAAATGCACATATATACATACACAGACATGAATTTAATGTCAAATAATGCAAAATCATGTACAAGAGAGTAATGGTTCCTTTGACAACCATTAACAGAGTTGATTGGATTTTGTGCATTTCAGCTTTCAACAAGAGCCCCACTGATCTTGCCTCAGGATCAGATCACCCTAACTCTTACCTATTTATCTTTATGTAATTGGAAGGAGAGAGGGCCTGCATCTGCTTACTTCACACACATGCATGTTTGGATTTATTTGCATGTGTATATAACTACACATCTCTTGCATACTATATACACACTGGATGCAAGGGGTGCTGTTTGCATAAATAAACAACAGAAGTGGTGTTTCATCAAAGAAATTTTCAGTGAGCTAGTCTTACTCTGTCTTTTATTTCAATATTTATAGTGTCCCGCTAAGACAGAGATGCCCTAAAACAACTATAGATGGCCACTTGGATTAAGGCAAAATGAACTTCCAGGGCCCACATTCCCTATACGAATGCTGAGGTGCTCAGAGAGAACTGGAGAAGCCAGTATCAGGTTAAAGGGCACTGTCCTGTCCTGTTATTTTGCCAAAAGGACAAGGCTTTCATTTTGCAAAGATCATTAGTCACCAAGATACATATTTTAGAGAGTTTCTCGTAGGGAAGATTATGTTGGCAGTCACTGGAGTGTACCAGATGGTTCATTAGCATGGGTTAGACAAGTCAAAGGCTTTCAGAATCATTTAGAAAATGTCAAACAGAAACAAGAACCCTGTCACTTTTTATTAGAATTAACTACATCATACCCTGGCCACAGATTTCACCTTGGGTCAGAAAAATTAATACAGAATTATATGAATTGTGTAATATACTGGGTTAAGATGGGTCTTTCTCTGGGGACTCATTTGCTGGCAATATATTATGGTCCCTCTACTTTAGGAATCCACAAACCTTTCCCTTTTGTAAGATATGAAAAGAGTTGACCTTGCTCAAAATCCATTGGTGTCTAATTGATTTGAGGTATATGCAGAATTTCAACAAGATACTCTGCTCCACTTCTTTTGTGATCCTTTTTCCCCCAAGAAGCCTGGTGAGTGGGATTTACTGAATATTCAGCAGCATGTAAAGTATGCTTTATGTCAGGAGGAAAATACACCCATTAACTGAACACAAGGCTTTGGTAAACAGGAATTAAAATGCAATTGAAATGGTGTGACTTTTTTTTTTAATCCAGATGTCAAAAACCTTGAGAACTTCCAGCTGGTGGAAGGGGTTCAAGAACAAGTGAATGCTGCATTGCTGGACTACACAATGTGCAACTACCCACAACAGACGGACAAGTTTGGGCAGCTTCTCCTCCGGCTACCAGAGATCCGGGCCATCAGTATGCAGGCTGAAGAATACCTCTACTACAAACACCTGAATGGGGACGTGCCATGTAATAACCTCCTCATTGAAATGCTGCATGCAAAGAGAGCATAATTCTCCCCCGCCCCCTAAGAGCTTATTTCTGCTTTCAAAAAAAAAAAAGCTGAAAAAAAAGAAAGAAATACTCTGAACTGCTCCAAGCAACACTAATTAAAAACTTGGTTTTCAAACACTGAGAAAATGGTATAATAATCAAATACTTAATAGTAAATAACTGATGTATCAGGGTATTTGTATTGCAAACTGTGAATCAAATGCTACACATCCCCAAAGGAATATAAGACACTACAATTGAAACTGAATGAACTTTGCAGGTGGACAACATCATCATGTCAGATGGGAAAGGACAGAACAATTCTTGTATATTTAAACTAATCTCCACTAAATGAAGAAATTTAGGAACAAATTGACCTGTGCTATTAAGCTATTGTAATGGGGGGGGGGGATTTGCGTGCACTGAATTCCTTCACCAGATAGCTGAAATAAAAAACGATTCTAAAGGATGCAAGCTGTACCTTCCGGCAGCATCCTTTGCATTATCCTTCCAAGGACCCAACACCTACTCTCTTCTGTGATCATGGATGTGTTCTCTATGCAGAAACCTATTTTAAAAGAAGGAGGAAAGCAAAGACCTGTGGAAGGCCACACACGCAACAGCCATGCCACCAAATCATAAAAAGCCTACCTGTCAGGCCTGCAAACCGCTAGTATGAACAGTCTAGGAATAAGTTAGCTTGCCATTCTTAATATGTTCTGAAGTTTGTTTTGTCACGTGTACATGTTGTTAAAAAAATGGAGGCAGTATCCCTCTTCTGGTCATGTCAGCATGATACAGGAAAACATGCTTTCACATGCTTTTCAACTGGTCCAAAGCTAAAGCTTTAAGGAGACCCATTTCTGCTGCTGTAGTGGTGATGCGGCATCTGGACATCACCACGTGCTGGTATCCACAAAGTTTTTGTGCCAAATGGCTTGTTAGAGCACATCAGTCTTTTCAGTATCATGTTTGTAGTTCATTAAAAAAAATTGTTAAAATAAAATCTGTGCTTGGGTTTCAAAGAGCATTTCTAGGTTGTTCAAGCTAACACACAAAGCCAGTGGAAATCAAATCATTTAGTCTCATAGCAATTGAACATTGCCAAAAGGTGGGAAAGAAGGAATTTGTTTTTAATATGTGTTGGGGGTGGGAGTGAGAGAGGTGAAGACTATGGAAAGTAACTAAAAGCTTGACAAAGAGGACAAAAAGAAGAGTGATACTGCCATTTCTAAGTAGACCAAAGTCTGCTGCAGAACAAATATTGGTGAAAGACAATTACAAACAATCTCTTTCCAAATGAAGATATCAGTATTATGACATGTAAAGTCACAGTTATGAAAGTCTTGCCTTATTTCACTATCCCAAGAGTTAACTGTGCAGGTGTGGATCAACAAATGTTTAAAATAAAGTATTACTACTTTTGCATTCAAAGAAAACCTAGTGTTTACATTCTTTAGGTCCTGTGGGGGGGAACTGTGATACTACACATCACAAACGCAGTTGTTCCCTTGATGTCGCTTTCTGATTGGTAATTATTTTTTACCAGTTCTTAATTACTGTATGTCGTGAGACACTAAAATCAAAAGGTAATCTCATTTAAACTCTAATTTTTAAAAGATTATTGGCTGCACAATCACTTGCTGAAACTGTAAAAAAAAAAAAAAGAAAAAAGAAAAGAAAAAGAAGAAAGAAACCTCCTAGTCCCTTAATTTTTTTTTCTCATAAATATTGCTGGCTCTCAAATAGTTTATTTATATTGTATATCATAGTTTCAACTGTAGACAATTATGATGCTAATTTATTGTTCCTTAGTTTCCCCTTTGTATAAGATATAGCCAAGAATGAAGAAGCCAAATATATGTGTTTACTGTAGCATGTCTTCAAGTTGGTAGAATATATAGTTCAGGGACATACAAGAGTCTTAATGAATGAAAATCAGTCACTTGACTCAATGCCTGTAAATCTTCCTAATCTTCAAGGTAGTTTATTTAAAATCTGTTGTAAATTTTATGAATTGTAGCTTCCTCTGTTTCAAGTGATCTTAACTTAGAGAGGTGGGCTCTTCACCTTAAATTCTTTTCCAAGCATTGTACATTGTATACCAAAGACATCAGTCCCTGCTTCTCTAGTCATTCAAAGCTGTCCATTTCATCACCTTCATGACTCAGATCAAATATTTTGTCCGTGAGTAGGGTACAAACTTAGCAAAGTATAACATCTGTGACTCCTTGCTGTATTTCTACTGCCAATTCAAACCACTCATTCTGATCTAAACAGTTCAAAGGACCCCAGAAAAATAGCTCAGCAAAATGGCATATCCAAGAGACGAAAAATGAATTTTTTCTAGTTATACCAAGTTGACCCAGTCACATATGGAGACCAATTGTTTTATCAGTGAGCTGTAAAGTGGGTCCACTCATATATGTACAACATGGGTGAGGGGTTTATGGATTGTTTCTGTTTTGAGCTGTTTTGGTTTCTTTATTTCAGACAAATGCATTGCATTCTGTAAATTCTATTTTTTCTAACAGTGCTCCTCACTGAATATTAAAACCTTTAAAAATGTCAAATATAAGTGTGTTATAAACTATATACAAAGCGCTACAATCTCACTAGAGAGGAATGTGACAGAAGGGTTTGTTAAAACAGCGACAACAGCCACCAGTCAAATTTTGTATCCACCCTGATGGAAACAGAAAGTTCAGAAGCAGGTAAACTAGAATGTATGTTTGCCAGTGTCTGTGGTTCTGAGAATCCCTCCAGCTTGCCAAAGTTTGTGAACTCAATTTCTCTAATGTTAATTGTTAACCACTTTGTAACCAGACATTTACTTACTTAATGACTGCCTTATCAATTACAGGACATATTAGTAAAAGCAGACTAAAATGAAAAGGTTTGGGCTTTGGCTGGTTTACCATAGTTGTTCTATGTTTGTAAACAGACAATCTGTAATGTCTGAATATTTGTATTACAGATGTTCTGCAGCTGCCTTGGGTAGAGTGTGCAGTTAGTTACTTGTTGGAGTTCTCTTACTGTATCAGTGAAATACATATTGTCATGTCAGTTCTTTGCCAGGAGTTTCTCAACACCAATGGAATTTTTTTTCAGTATTTCAATAAATATTGATATGCCCAGCCTGATTATTTTAAAATTGTTTTTATGAAACTTTCATTGCATTAGACACCTGAAAGATCAAATTAATTGAATAGGATTTAAGAAGAGGGAAAAAAAATATTGCCCTTTCTGGATACTATTTTTGTATGGAAAAACCTATTAACTTGGTCAGATATATTCAAACCAATTCTACAAGCATTTATTAAGCACCTACTATTTGCCAGGCATTATGTTAGATGCCAGGGATTCAAAGATTAAAACAAAGTTGTCCTCAAAGAGCTTATGTTCTCCTGGAAATGAAATATTCAGTGCAATGCAATAATGTAACAACCATCCATGAAACAGGGCATGAGGTCTTCAGGTGACAAATGAATGGACATATGACCCAGCACCTACCCAACATAGCTTCCTGAAGAATTTGCTGCTCTGTGGAAACAGAGTAACACACACACAAAGACACGCATGCGCGCACGCGCTCGTGCATGTGCACCTCCCTACCCTTCTAGTGGCTTACTAAGCTTTAGATCATAGGACAATAGGATTTAACACTAGAAAGAACCAGAGAGATCACCTAGCTCACCCTCTTCATATGACTGAGCAGGAAACTGGATGACCTTTAACATAACAAAGTTGTTTCTCAGACCCTTTTAATTGTTGGTGACAACCTTTTTATTCTTGTGTAACCGATCATCAAAGAAGCACAAAGCATTCTATTTAGTTTGTCCCAGGAGTCATCAGGGCAGCCAGGAATGACAGAGATGAGCGCCGGACTGCTGGTAGCTTCCCCTGAAAGTAACTTTTATTGGAGTGACAGCAGAGTAAACTTCCTGCTGGTCGAACAACACTAAGCAGGCACTTACTGAGGCTAGCACAACTTCATCAGGACGGGAAGTCAACAGGAAAACAGGGTCCTGCTGGTTGGCTTCCATACTTAGAGTTCTAACAGGGTTTTCAACGTTGCTAAGGATTGTTAAAGTCATTTTCCAAGGAAGATTATTCAACCACAGGGGCCATCGAGTCTAACCCATCCCTGAATAAGACCAATAAGTGGGCACTCTTTGCTCTAAGACCTCCAGTATGGGGCAATGCACTCATTATTCTCTGGGGGAACCCATTCTACCTGGAATGTCCCTCATTATTAGTAAGTTTTCCCCTACATCATCAAGCCTGAATATGATTCTTTGCTTCTTTCACTCAGACTCTTTGTACCAGGTTTCTATTCTGTTCCAGTTGTTCAGTAGCCTGAAGGCAGAAAGTAGGTAGAGAGGAGGGGGAGGAAAAGAAACCCCAGAACATACAGAAATGATTATGTGAAACCCCCATATGAAAACATAACTAAGGCAAACTAAATTTGCCCATGTTCAACATATATATGTGTAATATATATGTATATATAATGCACATTATATATACAGATACAATACACACATATTTATACTGGAATTTTATTATGATTGAAAATAAATAAAGTATGTGCTATAAATCCTCTGACTCTTTTCTCCCATTGGCTCCAGGCAGAGGTGACTATTACTATGGAGAGCTGCCCCAGAATAGTACTCAATGGGGATTATTTGAAGCTACAATGGATGTTTAGTTTGGGAGAGAAAAAAAGCCTGAGAATGGAGGACTAAGGCTGCTATCTTCAAGTATCTAAAGGATTGTCATGGGAAAGGAGAAGAGACTTATCCTTAATAATCCCAGGGGAAAGAACTAGGAGGATGAGGAGGAGTAGCAGAAAAACAGATTTAGACTTGATGAAAAGGGAAATGGTATAGTAATTAGAGCTATACAAAAATGAAATGGGCTGTCTTAGAAGGCAAAACTCTTAACAAAGGCTTGAAGAGGGGAGCACTTTTTGGGGATTCCCCCCCAAATCACACTTACAGATTGGGTTCCACAGGGGATGAAAACCCTACATTCAAAGTAACTATGGGTCCATACTCCTTAAAATTATAACTCAAGAGCCCCCACTGATGTGTTTACTGTTCTACAGTCAGTCAAAGAATGCAATTAGTCACAATAAAGGTACTTAATGAAATAACATAGTAAGAAAAACAGCAACAAAAAAATCTTGTACTCTCCCAAAAGTTCACACAGCACAGTGGGAAGAGTGGAGACATTCTTAAAGTTCACCTGTAAAGGGGCCCACACACCTGTTGGGAAATTGTCTTCTAACTCTGAGGTTCTGGGGTGCCATGATTCCATATATACAATTCAGCAAACCTCCCCCAGGATAGAACGGTTCATTAATTCTTTTTCCCAAAAAGACAAGCATTTTAACCAAGCAATTGTTATCCCTATAACCTAGTCAGAGTGAGAACACAAGATTTCCTATCTATTAGTCCCAGAAGTGAGGAATATCTTTTTTTATTAGAAGTTCCAAAATCACTCTAAGGAGTTCTTATCACAACATAGACAAACCTAGAGGATAGAAAGTATATGCCCACTGTAAAAACAAAAAACAAGAATTTCAGCTTCACTAGAACACGTATATTGAAGTCATCTCTCCCCAGAAAGCCATACTCCTTTATTTACTAAATTTTGCTTCCTTTTTTTTAAAGGCAGGAACCATGAGTAAAAGTTACAAAGAGGATAATTTCGGCTTGATATCAGGAAAACCTTCTTAACAATTAGAGCTGGCTGAAAGCATTATGGGTTACCTTGAGAGGTAGTGGGTTCTCCATTCTCCTTAGAAATCTACCCTTAGAGGCTAAACACCCCCTTATCAGGTATGAACGGTAGAAATTCTTTTGGGGGCGGCTAGGTGGCGCAGTGGATAGAGCTCTGGCCTTGGAGTCAAAAGACCTGGGTTCAAATGTGACCTCAGACACTTGACACTTACTAGCTGTGTGACCCTGGGCAAGTCACTTAACCCCAATTGCCTCACCAAGAAAAAAAATCCTTTGACATAAGGGATGGATTAGATGTCCAATAAGATCCTTTCCAACTCTCATTTCTGCCACTGTGATTCTGGGAAAGGAGAAACTATCATCTAATTGTTTGGGGTTATTTTTGGCCTCTGTCATCAATTTCAATAGACCTTCAAAGTGAGATCCTATCCTCTATATTGGCAGGCTCATGTGTGAAAATATTATTTCACAATAGAGTTTTTTAATACTTAATCATAGCACCTAATATTTATGTAATACTCGTGGTATCATCTCTAAGCACACAATTTCCTTCACTCATTCTTTCTATCTTCTGCTGCTCATTGAAACTTGCTTTTCACCTGAAGATACTGCATCTCTTGAAACCTTCTCCAAAACTAACTGCTCTTTCTCTTGCACCCCCCGACACAGGTTAAGAAAAGAAGTTAGCAAACTTCTTCCCTTCCACTTTCTTTCTTTTTTATAGTTTTATTTTTAATTTATGGAATAGAACAAGGATTCCCATAACACAGTACATTTCAAACCCTCTCTCTACTACCATTGCACATTAATAACAATAATAACTAGCATCTATATAGCATTTTTAAAATCTGAAAAGCATTTTACATGTTGTCATTTCATTTGACCCTAACAACAACCCTGGAGGTAGGTGCTATTATTATCCCCATTTTACAGATGAGGAAACTAAGGCAGATTGAGATTAAATGACTTGCCCAGGGTGACATCACTAGTAAATACCTGAGGGTAGACTTGAACTCATCTTCCGTATTCCAGGCTTAGAACTCTATCTACTCCACCACCCAGCTGTCTACCCCAGACTACCACTCCCATAACCTCTGTCTCTAGATTACCTCAAATAATCACGTGCCAAGGAAGGGTCATATCTTTGACACCTAATCTTCCAGTGAAATTGACTCCAGGTGCTGGAATTCCTTCTTAACAGTTCTAATTGCATCACAACTACTATAGTCTTGGTAAGGAGTAGAAGAAAAAACATATGTCTATAGTAAATTACAGAAAAAATCCAAACCTTTTCCTTTATTGTATATCTACAGTCATTCATAAAATTGCATCCAAATTTGTGTTTAAGTAGAGGAGAAAAAGCTCAAGTAGAGGTCTTTCTTGCAAAAGGCAGCATGGCTACTTTCCTCCACTGGACTCAAATAACCCTAGACCAAATTCAATGCCTGATGCCTAATTCTCTTACTTGAAAGAGTATATGAAACTGTTTTTATAAATTAAGAAGTAATGATGGGGGAGGGGATTCCAATCCAGTCTTTTTCTGCTGTCTAACCACTCTAAAATAGCTACAAATACAAAAGGTCATTTAACAAACCAAACCACCTGAATTCCATCATTCAGAATAACACCCACATAGATTTTCAAATCCAGCAGCCCCATTACCCAAGGGAAAAAAAATCCCTAACACTGATGTACATTTTATTGTTACAGTTAATGTCCCCATAACTTTGAAGAGGTTTGTACCTTTAACTAAGTTTGACATTTGGTTTGAAGCGACGTCTGAGGTATATTTTTATTAGAAACATACAGAGAGTTTGTTCCGCATAGCACAGGTCGACATGCTACAATACTTAGTGATCTTGACATTTTCCTGGAATACTAAAGAACAATTTTCCTCAACTCAGAGCAGGAAGTATGTAGTTTGGTCACTCAACATAAATATTCTAGCAATACTTTAACTACCTCACATAAGCATTTGTTTTACCTCAAGTTAGGTATTAATAATCCACGGGTACATCAAACCTTTCTTGTGGTTTAGTCTGTAGAAAAGCTAGGAACTAGCGGTGCCCAGTGGTATTGCTGAAATAATTATGAGGCATAATTAGATTTTTGAAGTTGATATGGAGAAAGGTAGAGTTTGCAGAGAAACCTGCTTATTAACCAAGGGCCATACTCCAACAACCCCCGCCAGTCCCTTTGGTTAGCTGATTCCATTTCAGACAGTCAACAAACATTTATTTAAACACCTACGTGTCACCTATGTGTCAGGCACTGTGCTAAGCCCTAAGGGATACAAAAAGAGGCAAAAGATAGCCCCTGTCCTTACGGGTCTTTCGGTCTAATGGAGAGACAAAATACATATAACTATATAAACAAGATAAATACGAGGTAAATTGGAAAAAATCAACAGAGGGAAGGCAACAGAATGGTGGGGGATCATGAAAGCCTTCTTGCCAAAGGTAAAATTTTAGCTAGGATTTGAAAGAAACCGAGGAAGTTAAGAGGTGAGGATGAGGAGGGACAGAGTTCCAGTGAAGATGCCTGGAGTCAGGAGATGGAGTTTCCAGTTGGAGGAATAGCAAGGAGGTCAGTGTCACTGGATCACAGAATACAGGGGTAAGGAGTAAAAAGGCTGGGGAAATAGGAAGGAGAAAAGTTATAGAGGGCTTTAAAAGCCAAACAAAGAGGTTTTTATTTGATTCTAATTAAATGGGGAACCACTGGAGTTGATTGAATAAGGGTGTGACATGGTCAGACCTTAGCTTTAAGATCACTTAGGTAGCTAAGTGGAGGAGAGAAGGGAATGAGGACAGACAGGGCAGGGAGACCAACCAGGAAGCTATTACAATAGACCAGGCTTGAGGTGCTGCAGTTGATGGTGGCCATGTCAATGTGAGTTCAGGTCACGTATGGGAATGACCCCAGGCACAGTTACCCAGACGTACTCCAGGAAAGCAGGTTTTTTTCCTCAATTATTCAATTCAATCAGAAAGTCAGTGAGTACTGTAAATCACTCTTACTGATAGATCAGGTCATCAAACCTAGGATAAAGTCAAGAGAAAGGCAATAAGTTAGAAAATTCAGGAAACATAGGCAATTTGAGGAACAGGTCACATTTTTTCCACCAGTCAATCCACATTTATTAAGTACCTACCATGTGCCAATTATTATGCTAGGCACTGATGATATAAAGAGCAAAATGAAATGATTTCTGCCCTCAAGAACCTTACGTTCCATTATTGGGAGATCAAAGTACAAATGAAACAAATTAAAATACTTTTTTAAATTATAAAGGAAACACAGTAGAAAGGAAAACACTGACAAACACATACATATATTTTGTCATTCAAATGCTGGTCAACTTGTTTGCCTACTAAATATATTATTTTATGTCAATATAGAAAATCAATCCATGGGGGGAAAAAATCCTCCAAAACACAAAGCATACTGACCTGACTATCCATTGATTCAGGTTCTGGTCTTAGATCTGCTATTAATGAAGACTTGCATCAAAACACAGAGACAAATAACCCTGGGTTGGGGAGGAGAAACTAATAAATAGATGAGTCTAACCATAATGCAGATGAGCAGAGATCCAAGTTGGACATAAGGTCATAAAGGTAAGTCAGGGCCACAAATCTAATTTAAAACAAAAACTGAAAAGGAAGGGTAAGAAAGAAAAGTGCTTATCTATATGCATCAAGCTATATGCAATAAAACGTAGCTGCCATGTAGGGAGAAAAACCCAAAAGTTTATGAAACAAAATGTAATTAAAAAGCCAGTTTTTTAAAAAACTAGCTTTAGATGGCTATAAAGATGCACAAGGGGCAGCTAGGTGGCACAGTGGATAGAGCTCTGGCCTTGAAGTCAGGAGGACATGAGTTCAAATCCAGTCTCAGACACATGACATTTAACCCCAATTGTTTCACCAAAAAGCTAAATAATTTTAAAAAAAAAAAGAATGCACAAAATATGAGTAACAAGCAATATAAGCTAGAGGTGCTAATACAAGGAGGCAAATTCATACCTCATGGATTTCACCTAGACATGGAGGGATGAAACTCATGATAGGACTATAGCTCTGGAAGTGTATACCATATGCAAAAGGAAGGGGGAAGAGGGAAATTAAAGGGAAGAGGAATAATATATATTTGGAAGACATACTTCTGTGAGGAAGTCTAAGAAACAAAGAAAAGAGGCATAACAGAAAGCATTTTATTAAAGATCAATAGGAATAGATACTCCAGCAGAAAAGGATATCCTCATCATATAGTCCAGCACTTCTTAAATTGTGGGTTGCAACTCTATATGTGGTCAGAAAAATTTGGCAACAATAAAAGGTTTCTGAACGCAAAATGACCAAAAATTGATTAAAAATCAAATGCATAATGAATCCAGGCTGCTTCTGGTAGCACTTGCCTATGTTGCATCACGCAACTTCACCGTAGCCTTGGTTCTGAACACAAGGCATGCACACTTTGCTCTGTGCATGCCTTCGCTCCACACTATGCAATGTCAATAAACTCTGCCAAAATGTGAAAAGGGGTCACCAGTGAAAAGGCGTTAAGAAGCCCTGAGTAGTCCACCTGCACGGAAAGAGAAAAAAAAATGGGTTTGCAAAGGGATGCTACACATGAAATTTAATAAGGGGAAATTAGCAATTCTTATACCTGCATTCAATAAATTAACTTTGCTAAGTACAAGACAGGAAAGGCATGATTAGAAAGCAGTTTGTCTGGAAAAAATAGCTGGAAGTTTAGCTGAATATGAGTCTACACTGTGATGCAACTGATAAAAGAAGCCGTTGCCTTGCATTGAGATAGAGCTTCCAAGAATGAGGTTAAGATAGTCCTATATTTTACTCTGCTCTGGTCAGACCATACATGCAGTATTGTGTCCAATTCCCAGCATTTCTTTTCAGGAAGGACATTGGTAAACTGGAGAAAGTCCAGAGCAGTGCAACCAGGATGGCGAAGGGTCTCAAGGTCATGTCATAATGAAAACTGAAGGAACTTGGGACATTTAACCTTGAGGAAAGAAGACTCATGGGGAATATGATGGCTGCATTCAAGTTTTTAAAGGACTTCTATGTGAAAGAGATTAAACTTATTCTGTTTGGCCTCAGAGGGAAAAACTAGGAACAATGGATAAAAGCTAAAAAGAGGCAAATTTTGGCTTGATGTAAGAAAAAAAAAATTCTTAAGAATTACAGTTTTCTTTGAGAGGAGTGAGCTGCTTCAGGAAGCTCTGACTTCCCCTCTAATGCAGGTCTGCACACAAAGGCTGAATGACTGCTTGTTGGATGTCATTTTTTTTCACATATAAGTTGTACTAGATGGTTGAAGATGCCCCTCCAACTCTGAAATTCTATGACTCTATGTTTCTGTGACATGCCTTGCCTCAGTTTTAGCAAAGCATTTGATGCAAACCTCCCAGGCTATCAGATAGAAAAGATGGAGATATGTGGTGCTGGCAATAATATAAAATGGCTTTACAACTGTATAGATGGGGGCGGAGCCAAGGTGGTAGAATGAAAGCAGTGACTTGCTTGAGCTCTCCCCCAAACCCCTCCAAATAGCTATAAAAAATGGCTCTAAACAAATTTTAAAGCAGCAGAACCCACAAAAAGACAGAGTGAAGCAAATTTCCAGCCTAAGACAATCTGGGTGATTGATCAGAAAGGTATATCATGCCAGGCAGTGAGAAGAGCGCAGTGCAGTGTGGGGGTGCAGGCCGTAGCGAACCTGGAGTAGGCTTCAGAGGACTGAATCATGGGCAGCTGTGGTGGTTTCCAGACCTCTCAACCCACAAAAGCCAAAGACAACTTAGAAGGTCAGTGGGAAAAGTCTGTTTCTGTGGTGAGAGAGGAGCTAGGTCTCAGAGCCATTCCAGAGCACAGAGCACAGAGCACGGCGCAGGGGGTGGCTGAGTCCTGAGCTTCTGGCCCACAGACTGAGGGGGAATCCAGTGGATGATCAGAGAGGGATTGCAGGGATCTCTTTGCCAGTGCTAAGGCAGAAATCTCTTGCTTTGCCTGTGCTTGGATCTGGGTCACAGTTCTGGGCGGTGGTCCTGGGGCGAGGAGGATCGCTGGCGTGGTGGAGCTTGTAGTGGCTTGTGGACAGGAAACCTTCCTCACAGTTCCAGGACAGAAAGGAGTGCTTGTAGTCACTAACAGACCAGAGCACAGGCCAGGAAAGGCGTAACCACCTTACCCCTTATCATACCACCTTGCAAGAACTGAAAATTTACAGGTCCCTACAAGTATCTCTGAAAACAGCTATACAAACCCCTGAAGCTTGGGACAGTACACTTTCCACACTGGAAGCAGACTCTTACCTTAACAAAGAGTTCAAAACTCAAGTAATTGGCCGGGAACTTGAGCAAGCAACGCAGAAAGAGTCAGACTATATTATCTTACTTTGGTGACAAAGAAGATTAAAACATACAACCAGAAGAAGACAACAAAGTCAAAGCTCCTACATCCAAAGCCTCTAAGAAAAATATGAATCAGTCCCAGGCCTTGGAAGAGCTCAAAAGGGATTTTGAGAAGCAAGGAAGAGAAGTAGAGGAAAAACTGGGAAGAGAAATGAGAGTGATGCAAGAAAATCATGAAAAACAAGTCAACAGCTTGCTAAAGGAGACCCAAAAAAATACTGAAGAAAATAACACCTTAAAAAATAGCCTAACCCAAATGGCAAAAGAGGTCCAAAAAGCCAATGAGGAGAAGAATGCCCTAAAAAGAAAAATTGGCCAAATGGAAAAGGAAGTCCAAAAGATTACTGAAGAAAATACTTCCTTAAAAATTAGAATAGAGCAATTGGAAGCTAGTGACTTTATGAGAAATCAAGACACTGTAAAACAAATCCAAAAGAATGAAAAATTAGAAAACAATGTGAAATATCTCATTGGAAAAACAACTGACCTGGAAAATAGATCCAGGAGAGAGAATTTAAAATTATTGGACTATCTGAAAGCCATGATCAAAAAAAGAGCCTAGACATCATCTTTCAAGAAATTATCAAGGAAAACTGCCCTGATATTTTAGAACCAGAGGGCAAAATGAAATTGAAAGAATCCACCAATCTCCTCCTGAAAGAGATCCCCAAAGGAAAACTCCTAGGAATATTGTAGCCAAATTCCAGAGTTCCCAGGTCAAGGAGAAAATATTACAAGCTGCCAGAAAGAAACAATTCAAGTATTGTGGAAACACAATCAGGATAACACAAGATTTAGCAGCTTCTACATTAAAGGACCACAGGGCATGGAATATAATATTCTGGAGGGCAAAGGAGATAGGATTACAACCAAGAATCACCTACCCAGCAAAACTGAGTATAATCCTTCAGGGGAAAAAATGGTCATTCAGTGAAATAGAGGACTTTCAAGCATTCTTGATGAAAAGACCAGAGCTGAATAGAAAATTTGACTTTCAAATACAGGACTCAAGTGGAACATGAAGAGGTAAACAGGAAAGAGAAATCATAAGAGACTTATTAAGATTGAACTGTTTACATTCCTGCATGGAAAGATGATATTTATAACTCATGAGACCTTTGTCAGTATTAGGGTAGTTGGAGGAAAAAATTATATGTATGTAGATAGATAGATAGATAGATAGATAGATAGATAGATAGATAGATAGAGGGCACAGGGTGAGTTGAAGATTAAGGGGTCATATCTGGAGAATAAAATTAAGGAATGAGAGAGGATTATACTAGGAGAGAAGAAAGGGAGAGGTAGAATGGGGTAAATTATCTCACAAAAAAAACAGAAAAGAAAAGGCTCTTACAGTGGAGGGGAAACGGCAGAAGGTGAGAGGGAATGAGTGAATCTTATTCTCATAGGATTTGGCTTAAGGAGGGAATAACATACACATTCAATTGGGTATGGAAATCTGTCTTACCCTACAGGAAAATAGGGGGGAGGGGACAAGAGAGCAGGGGGATGATAGAGGGGAGGGCAGATTGGGAAAGGGGGTAATCAGAAGCAAATACTTCTGAGGAGGGACAGGGTCAAAAGAAAGAATAGAATAAATGGGAGGGGCATGGTAGGATTAAGGGAAATGGAGTTAGTTTTTCACAACATGTCTACTATGGAAGTGTTTTGCATAACTGCACATGTATAACTTATATTGAGTTGCTTGCCTTTTCAATGAGGATGGGTGGGGAGGGAGGAAGGGAGAAAATTTGGAAACCAAAGTTTTAAAAACATATGTTTAAAAAAAATGTTTTCACATGCAACTGGGAAATAAGAAATACAGGAAATGGGGTACAGAAGTCTATCCTGCCCTACAGGAAAATAGAAGGGGAAGGGGATAAAAGATGGGGGGAGAGATAGAAGAGAGGGCAGACTAGGGGAAGGGATATTCAGAATGCATGCCATCTTGGGGGGGGGAGTGGCAAGATGGCAAGAAAATTTGGAACTCAAAATCTTCTGGAAGTAAATGTTGAAAACTAAAAATAAATAAATTTATATTAAATACAAAAAGAAAGAAAGAAAGAAGAAAGAAAGAAAGAAAGAAAGAAAGAAAGAAAGAAAGAAAGAAAGAAAGAAAGAAAGAAAGAAAGAAAGAAAGAAAGAAAGAACTGTCTGGATGACCAGATAAAAAAGAGTAGTTATTAATAAATATTTCTATGTCAATTTAGTTTGTTTGGTTTTTGGCTAGGCAATGGGGTTAAGTGACTTGCCCAGGGTCACACAGCTAATAAGTGTTACATGTCTGAGGCCAGATTTGAACTGAGGTGCTCCTGACTCCAGGGCTAGTGCTCTATCCACTGTGCCATCTAGCTGCCCCCTTCTATGTCAATTTAGAAGGAAGTCTCCACTGGAGTATCCCTGAGATCTGTGTTTGGCACCATACAGTTTAGCTTTTTTATCAACAACTTGGATCAGGGCACAGATAGCAGGTTCATCGTATTAGCAGATAACTCAGTGGTATATTGGTTGGCTCCCGAGGTTCCTTTCCACTCTGAAATCATATGATTCATTACCTACTCCTGGGTTTTAAAACTGTTAAAATAGTATAGTTAGTATAGGATAGTTGACTCTCAATTATATGCACTAATGGAAGAGCAAAGAGATTCATAGAAATAACACCCAAATCTTTTCTGTTTGAGTTTCAGTCATATGCTGGAACCAGCGCAAGCTCACAAAGGCTAATTGTTCAATTTATACCTCAGAAATCAGCAAACTAAATCAGGTTTGATTTATTGTTTTGTTGATTTCTAGATTTAAGAAAGTGATGGAGAAAATATTAATGACACAGATTCAACTTAAAAGTTCATAATACATATTTTTTTGAGAACCAGTTATAAAACATTTACCAGGATACATCTCCAGTGCGTGTATATACATATAGGTACAGAGAACAGTTCATACTGAGCTATTCTACTTTTCCAGTTGTTGGCAGCATAGGTCTCAGTATTGGCAGTGTAAATATTGCAAGCAATCATAGATTTTAGTGCTAGAACAGACCTTAGAGGAGATCTAATCCAATTCCTTTATTTTATAAACGAGGAAATGGAGAACCAAAGAAATTGAATAACTTGTCTCAAGTCACAGAGGTCACAAGTGGCAGAGCTAGGACTCAAATCCAGGTCTTTAAATCCAGAATAGATTCGAATGGCCCGTTTGCAAAAATTGAAAATCGACTCTTCTCTCATCAATAAAAGTCTTGGCACATACTGAATACTATATAAATGTTAGTTATTATTTATTAGTTCAAATTATAGGATGCCTATTCATGAAGAGGATATCGTGATGCCTTATATGCCTTCTAATAGTATGTTATGTAACTTGAATCTCAAAGTCCTTTGGTATGGGACTCTCTCCTCCTTTGTGGAGAGAGAGAGGAAGAGGGAGTTCCAGCAGCTCTTCATGTCTCTTCTAAGCTCTTCAGGCTTTGGAAGCATCTGACCTCCAGAGAAAAAATGGATGATGTCAACTTCATTTCAAGTTGCTGAGGGGGAAATAAGACTCTAGGAGAAGCTGACATGAGAGGAGCTAAGTCTCTGTTATCACCCTATCCCCAAAAGAAACCTCAGGCTACTTTCCCTTAGGTAAGATTTAGTTTCTCTCTCTCTCTCTTTCTGTCTCTGTCTCTCTGTCTCTGTCTGTCTCTCTCTGTCTCTGTCTCTGTCTCTCTCACTCTCTGTCTCTGTCTGTCTGTCTGTCTCTCCCTCTCTCTCTCTCTCTCTCTCTCTCTGTCTCACACACACACACACACACACACACACACACACACACACACACACACACACACCTTACTCCCAATGGGGGAACCCCTTCAATCTGATTGTCTGATATATATTCTCACATGTATACTTTCTCTGATTTCTATGTTGCTCTGGACTTGGATAAATGGGTTTCTCTGCTACTTGCTGCGTGTGTTCATTGTGGAATTAGTATTTGGTGGGAACGGAATCAAGCTTTGGATTACAGAAAAGTGATCAGAAATTAACTAGAACCTGAAAACTATATCCCCTGAACTAAGAACATTTTAGGGAGCAGATAGATATAATTCTAGCCTAGTACCACTTCTCTCTCAGGAGAACAGAATGGCCAAGCTTCTCACCCCAACCTCCTAGTTCTCTTCTTGGCAGGAATTCATTATCCCTTGGAGTAGGACGGGGGAAGAAGAGGTTAGAGATATCTATTCCACCTCCTATTTTTTTTTTTTTTGGTGAGGCAATTGGGATTAAGTGACTTGCCCAGAGTCACACAGCTAGTAAGTGTTATGTGTCTAAGGCCAGATTTGAACTCAGGTCCTCCTGACTCCAGGGCCGGTGCTCCATCCACTGCACTACCTAGTATTCTGCCCCCTATTGAGCCACCCAATGATGTCCTCATGTTACCTATGGGAGATGCTATGGATAGAAATGGAAGCAACCTTAGAAATATAGTCTTGCTTGCCTCATTTACAAAGGAGGAAACTAAGACAAGAGAGGTAGGATACTATCAGATTGTACACCATCTTGGGGAAGGGGGAGGCTTAAAACTCAAAATTTTACAGAAGTGAATGTTGAAAACTAAACATAAATAAATAAATAAATTGTTTAATTAGAAAAAGAGAGAGGTAGGATATCTTGATTAAAATCACATAGCTAATAAATGGTAGGATTAGAACTATAACCTAGATATCCTGATAGTGTTAATCCTGCCAACAATCACTTATTTATGAAGTGTCTTCCATGTGCCGGGTGTGGTGCTAAACACAGGGGATACAGATACAAGCAAAAGGAGCGACCACCCCCTGCTCTCAAGATGTTAAAGTTCTGATGAGAGAAGATGACACATAAAAAGGAAATGAATAGGTAGGGTATCACGGGGGCAGGGAAAGGGAAGCAAGGTGACAAATTTCAGAAAGCCAGAAGCAGACCTGGAAGAGGAGTGAAGGATGGCTAATCCTTCCTCAAAATGGAGGGTCTAGAAGGAGCTCACTAGTGGGAGAATGGAGCAGCAGGGACAGATGGATGTCCTAGGGAACTTCCAGGGGGAGAGGGCAGCTTAGTCATGATGGCAGTGTCCAGAGAATAGAGATCGCACCACATAGCCCACGTGGTATGAGAAACAAGAGTTGAGAGAATCAACCTGGGAAAACAAATGAACAGGTGCTGGTTTCTTGTATTATTGTTGTTTAGTCATTTTCCAACTCTTTGTGACCCCATTTGGGGTATTCTTGGCAAAGACCCTGGAGTGGTTTGCCATTTCCTTCTCCAATTCATTTTACAGATGAGGAAACTGAGACAAACAGGGTTAAGTGACTTGCCCAGGGTCACACAGCTATTCAGTAACTGAGGCTGGATTTGAACTCAGAACTCATTTGAGGTCTTCCTGACTCCAGGCCCGGCACTCTCTCCACTGCACCGCCTAGCTACCCTGGCTTCTTGTAATACAGCCCTCCCCCACCATTAGAAAGGCCCTCTATAAAACAAAACGTCAATTGGATTCTCTCCCAAACCTATGCTCCTGTCTATTTCCAATGACTAGCTCTCATTTTGTACCAGATGAGGAAACCATTTTGCATTTCTGTAGTCAGATACAACATGATCAATGGGGAGAAACTGGGGAGGGGGGCACAGTGTGCTAGACAGGGCACTGGATTTAGAGTTCAAGGTCGTGGGTTCAAATTGGCCCTCTTTGGGACAGCTAGGTGGCACAGAGGATAGAGCACCAGCCCTGGATTTAGGAGGACCTGAGTTCAAATCCATCTCAGACATATAACACTTAGTAGCTGTGTGACCCCGGGCAAGTCACTTAACCCCATTGCCTAACCAAAAGAACAAACAAAAAAACAAATTGGGCCTCTTTCTCTTACTACTTTTGTGAGTTTGGGTACAATATAACCCCTCTGGGCCTCAGTTGTTTCCTCTGTAAAAGAAGGAGGTTGGATGAGATGACCTCTAAGCTCCCTTAGAGCTCTAAACCGGCGATCACTCATCCACTGCTTTGCATCATACGTCCACCTTCTGTTCTGTTTTCAACAGTGTAAAAGGGGGTACAGGGTTGCAGAAAGAACTCTATGCTCAATGTCAATCATTCCACTTGTGACTTCTGAAACAGATGTTTCCTGCTTGTGATTAAGAGAGAAGTGTGAAATTAATTGCATGACAAACTGATAAGAAGTCACTGAATTGGGGGAGGATTGATGAGGGGGAGGGAGGATGCAATTCGCCATATGCCACCTGGCAAAACATAAATGCAAAAACAGACCTATTATAGACAAGCTCGGGAAGCCCAAGTGGAGCGACTGCAGAGGATCACTATTCACATCGTCCAACCAGCATTCAGCTAAGCCCATGAAAGGAGGCAATGGTGTCAGGTACAATTTTAGAGGCTCTAGTGTTTTTTAAAAAGGACTTGGTTTGCAACCCCGGTGCTGATTGTTAATGAGTACAGACCATTAAAAACCTTTTGACAGCTTAAGCAGGTGCCAACTTGTGAGTGCTTTGGGAATGTCTACAAGACAAACATCCTCTTCTCACTGTAAGAATTTAGGGGAGTGACCAGTGTCCACATGGCCCTTTGACAGTGCCTCTTCTTAATATAGTAAGTATGCCCCCTTCTTCGCTCTATTATTAGCCTGGCCATATCATACCCATAGGAAGTTCTATAGACCAGCTTTGTTCTAGCTCAGTTAATTCACATGTGTGATTTGTCATATACTATCTGTTCTATCACAAGGCCACATGAAAAAAATATTTTATGTGGCTAAATTCTTAGGCATTGTGTAAATCAAAAATAATGCTGTTTAAAAAGAGAAAACATTTTGTCCCATGGAATCCCCTATCCCACCCTCCCCTAAAAAAATGTATATAAAATGTTAAGAATCTTCAGCAATAAAGGTAACACTACTATAAATAAGTGTGGAAACACATGTGCTACATTCCCCCTGAGTGTTGCCTTAGCAGGTTTTATTTCCCCTCTGTTCCGGCCTTGTGGCTTTGTGTTGTGTGAGTGTCAAATGTTCCTAGGACCATTGTGTGGACTGCATGGAAGCCAAGTTCCCTAGGTAATGCCCCAGCCCCATTCTCCCATCCTCCCTTGACGATGCAGCCTTCAAGATTATAGCCTGTTGTGCTGGAATGGCATCAGTGGAGGGAGAAGAATGGAAAGAGAATGCTCAGCTTCCCTGGGGACCCTATGCCTCAAAGAAAATGGGTATCTTGGGGCAGCTAGAAAGTGCAGGAGATAGAGCACTGGCCCTGCAGTCAGGAGGACCTGAGTTCAAATCCAGCCTCAGGCACATAGCACTCAATAACTGTGTGACTCTGGGCAAGTCACTTAACCCCAATTGCCTCTCCCAAAAGAAAAATGGGTACCCACCCTTGCAACAACTGAATGCTACTGTGAGTTACTGTGAGTGAGGTAAATCCATCGCTAGCAAGTTTTGCACCCAGGACAAATGGCATGAAATGCTCCTTCAAACACAAGTGAAGAAGATTTCATGCATGAGAAGAGGGTGAGCCCGGCACTCTGGGGAGGAACTGACATGGGATATTTTACCTAATTAAACTTTCAAATCATATGCTAAGTTCAGTTGTTTTAAGCTAAAGCAAAGTGATACAGGTGACTTCAGAGTTAGAAGGCCTTTCAACTGCTGGCTCTGATGTTCATCTGAGTAAACCTGGGTGAGGAGCACCCTCCCTGGGTCTGTCTCCTCATTTATGTAACAGTGACTACTCTGACCTTCATTGTCTGAAGGCTAGGTATGCTACATTTTGTCCTTCCCACAGGATTCTCTGGGACTCTCAGAGGGGCTTAGTATCTCTGCCAATAGCTCAAGCTCCCACCAATTGTATTCTCTCAATTTCCCCCTACACTCCAGGTCCAATTAACCACTTAAGTCATAGTAGCTTTTACAAGGAAATATTGGCTTCAAAGGTACAAGAAGAACAAATATTTAAACATCCTTCCAGCACCTGGGGGAATAATCCTCTCTATACTTGGGGAGCAGAAGGGATTAGGTTCACAGTTTAACTCAGTTCCTACATAGCATCAGTCTCACTATGTCCCAAGTTCAAAGCCCCCTGGGCGTATGTCCCAAGACAGTAGATTTTCAAGACTTCCCCCCTGGGCTAACAGCAACATCCGGCCAAATCTTGGCTCCAAGGTGGCTACAGCTCAAACTGAAAGGTCCACGTATTCTCCTGCCTGTGCCTACAACTGAAAAAGACAAAAGTAAAAGACCAAAACCCCAAGCCCAGTTCTCAGGGGAGTAGGACTTAAAAGGTGGAAGGGGGAAGGTGATCCATTCCCTACACTCAGCTAAGAGCATGGCGCCCATGCCTTCAGGTGAATGGGACCTCTACTCCCTTGAGAATGTGTTTGTGCCAATCCCAGGACCACTTCTGGCTACACAGCCAATGGAAAGAGGCCATATAGTAGCAGAACTCAAGAGGTCTTCTCCCAGAGGCAGGTCCCTGCTATCTCCCACATGGGGGTCTCCATCTTAGATGGTCTGAGCATACAGCAAAGCCTAGTTACAGTTATAATATGAAGAAGCTGGTCTAAATGGCTTCTGCAATGCCATCTTTCTCTAGCTCTAGGATCCTAGCAAGGACTGCAAGTGCTCTTGGTGCCTCTAAACTTGACTCCTGGAGTGAAACTCTGCTTTAGTTATGCCCCTGAAGAGAGAAGCTCCATTGGGATTGCTTCACTCCATCTCCACCTTCTTGTTCGCTGTCTGTATCATGTTTCCTTGTGCCATGTTTCCTTCCACTTTGAAAAACATACCATACTTTATTTCTTTCGAAACAGAACAGGCAGGGGCGGCTAGGTGGCCCAGTGGTTAGAGTACCAGCCTTCAATTCAGGAGGACCTGAGTTCAAATCCAACCTCAGACACATAACACTTACTAGCTGTATGGCCCTGGGCAAGTCACTTAACCCCATTGCCTAGCCGAAGAAGAAGAAAACAGAACAGACAACAAAATCCATTATCCATTGCAGCTGGATCCATCCTTGCTCAACAAGATGAGAGTTCAGGTCTATCAAATAGCAAAACTGATGGTCTTGTGCTCTGTAAATAATTCGTCCTTGTGCTCACTGAACAGTTTGTTATTATTTCTTGTATTCAGTTTTTTTAGTGGATAACACTTTTGGACCATCATTTGAGTACTGGCTATGAGTCATCCTTTATGTCTGTAGAAACCAGTAAGTCTTTCACACTAGACATTTAGATATGATCATTTAGCTCGGGAGTTAACCAGTCCTCCCCTCCATCCTGCTTCTAGGAGGGATGAAAAAAGAGCAAAAGGAACAGCAGGCTTCCTGGCAACATCATTATCATAGGGGTTGGGCCAGCCACATGTTTCCAGCCCACCACACCAGGTGGGGAGAGCATATTGTTGGCACATGATAATAACCTACCTCATATTTGCATAGGTCTACTTTGAGATTTATAAAATACTTTACTACAACAACCAAGTGAGGTTATTATTAGTATGAATAAGTTATTTCTATTTTTTAAGAAGAGGTAAAGACAACCCTGTGAATACAACCCTGACAGTGGACTGAATGTCTGCTGTCCAAAGACCAGCCTTGCCATGTTTAAAGAGGCTTGTCAACAGGGTAGCTAAGGGGTGTGATAGCAAATGGTTCAGCCTCAGGAAATACAAAAATCATCTCCTAAAGTAAGAAGTTTCTGTGACTGTGATGGTACAGTGAAGATCCACGCTGGTGAAATCATGGATGTTTGAAGTCATGTTGATTAGGAAACTGAGGAACAGAGAAGTAAAGTGACTTGTTCATAGTCACATAGTAAGTATATGTCAAAGACAGGACTCATGATGCCAAGTCCGATACTCTTCCCACAATACCATGCTGCCTCTCCAAATCCTTTATCACTAGCCTAGTACTAGAATTGGAATGTGCTCCATTTAACATATAACCAAACACAAAAGGAAAACATCACTTTGGTTTTCTATATTTTGGTTTAGGGGTGTTTTGTTTATTTTCAGGTTTGGGGAGTGTTTTCTGATGTTTGCAGGGTGTTTTTTTTTAAATTCTCATATTGTAAAGACTCACATGGACTGATTCATTTTTATCACTAAAATATGGATATCAGAGGCAGTAACCTTGCTGAGGAAGTTTTGTTACTAAGCTAAGAATTTTGGGGAGGGAGGGAGTATACTCAAAGGAAGAAACCAAAATAGCCATAGTAGTCATCTGTATGGTAATAAATGGCAGGAAACAAAGTGGGTGCACAGTGAGTAGGGAATAGCTGAACAACCTGAAGTCTATGAAATGACCCCACATTATGGTACTCTAAGTAAGAAATAATGACTATGAGGAATTCAGAGAAACATGAAAAGATCACAAACTTGGAACTAGATATGGCCTTAGAGGTCATGGAATCCAACTCCCTCTTTTAACAGACGAAGAAACTGAGGCACACAGAAGTTAAATGATTTGTCCAGGCTCATACAGCTAAGTGGCTAAGGAAGGATTCAAACTCAGTTTTTGCTGACTCCATGTCTAGCACTCAATCTACCTGCCTTTTTTCAGGACAATAAAAAAAGCAAAATGAAAAGAACAATATTCACAATGATTATAATAATGTAAATAACACTGAAAGTGCTTAGCATAGTGCCTGGCACATAGTAGGCACTTAATAAATGTGTATTGACTATTATTAGATGACATTGGAAATCATATTTTACTGAAAAAGAAGCAGTTTCAGAAAAACCTGGGAATACTTACGTGAATTGATGCAGAGTGAAGTGAGCAGAATTAGATCATTGTACACAGGAACAGCAAAATCATAACAATGATCAACTGTGAAAGACTTGGCCACTCTGATCAATACAATAATCCAAGACAATTCCAAAGGACCCATGGTGAAAAATGCTCTCTACCTCCAGAGAGAAATGATGAGCTCTGAGTATAGATTCAAGCATACTTTTTTCACTTTCTTCTTCTTTCCTTTTTTTTTTTTGCAACATGGCTAATATGGAAATATGCTTTGCATAATCTACATGTATAATTGACATCATATTGCTTGCCATCTCTGGGGGGGCTAGACATTTAGAACTCAATTTTTTTAAAAAAGGAATGTTAAACATAAATAAGTCAAAAATATTTTAAAATAAATCATATTTAATGCAATGGCCAATCTTGGCTACAAATGATGAAACATATTTCTCTCTGCTGGGGTGAACAATAGGTATGAAATATAAGTGAACTATGGGTGTATAATGTTGCAAATATATCATCAGACAAAGTCATTGTTGGTTGGCTTTTTTTTTTAAACCAAAGTTTCTTTGATATAAAGGAATATTCTGGACATGATATTAGGAAGTGATTGTGGAGTAAAAAATGAAAATCATCAACAAAGTATTTTTAATCTTAAAAAAATTGAAAGGAGGATGCAGATTGCTTGGGGAAAATAATATCTCAATCACTTCCAGGCAGGGGAAGCAGAATGTAGAGCGCGCGCACACACACACACACACACACACACACACAAGAAATGGGAATAGGAAGGACAGAAGACAGAAGATGAATTTGTAAGGAAGAGAGGAGGAGGAGAAAAGTGAGGTAGGTAAGAGAAGAATGAATGACAATGCCTTAAAAAATGACAAAAAGTTTTAGTTGAAAGCAATACAGGAACACAAAGGGATTGTGTGATGAGGCTGTCACATTGACAAAATACAATGATTTTAGAAAAGGCATTTTGTATAAACTGGGTGAAGAACAAATGTAATTCCTTCTAGTCTAAAACTTGTCACTTTGTTATCTCCTTTGGGAAGTGAGCTTTGCTGCCAAGTCAAGTGTCAACTCACAGGTTTTGAACTGCTCTCCGGTGTACTATGCAATTTTCTGCTCGATCTTTATCAGCATAGCTACTCTGTCCCTAACTTCTTGTACTAACATTAGGTAGAGGAAGCAGCTGGCAGGGGATCTTAAGAGTTATTTTAATGCTGCTTAACGTAGGTGGCACTTTGAGAGTCAAAAGAAGGGGTTTTCCATCCACATTTTGATTTATGCTTCATCTAGATGCCAATTTCCTGTTTTTAAGCACTGCGGAAAACTTTTCCAAATGGGATCTGAAATACAACAGGGCTTCCTAGCAGAGGAAAGACAAGGAAGGCAACAGAAAAACAAGCTAAGCGAATTGTTGCTCTCACAAATGAAGAATTTTAGAGTAATTCAAGGAGCGCCTAGAGATCCTAAATGGCATTTTGTGTTCTTTTGAACTTACTAGAGTCATGTGCCTTCACTGAAATGGGCAAAATGCAGGGGGTTTTCAGGTGTAATCTTGATTTTATTATAAAGTAGTTGTCAAGAAACATCTATTAAGTTCCTAATGTAACAATCACAGTGCTATGCTCTGGGAATAAAAACACAAACAGAAAGAAAGCTAATATCAGATACTTCTGTCCCTCCCCTCAAGAAGCTTACATCCTAATGGTTGGGAAGACAACATATTAAAGTAAGGGGGCAAGGTAGCCAGTGCAGGGAGGGGGCATTGTTGGAGAAGGTCCAAGATGAGAGTCAGGAGAATAACCTGGGGAGGAATAAAGATGGGTGGCCTAAGTGTCCTACTTAAAATGGAGATTCTGAGAGGAACCAACCAATCAGAGAGAAGGGCCATGTGGGTGGAGCCTACTTCCAATGTGAGATCCAGTAATAAGTGTTCAATCCCAATTGCCACATTTAAGGAAGCTGACAAACTAGAAACCATCTAGATCAAAGCAACCAAGACAGTGATGGGACTGGAAATCTTGTTAAACAAGCAACATGGAAAGGAACTGAAAGTTGATAACTTGGAGAAGATTAACAACATCATAGATTGTCTCTGGGCAGCTAGATGGCACCATATTGGATAACGTGATGGGCCTGGAATCAGAAAAACTCATCTTCCTGAATTCAAATTCAGTTTCAGACACTTACTAACTGGGTGGTCCTGGGCATGTCACTTAACCTTGTTTGTCTCAGTCCCTCATCCGTAAAATGAGCTGGAAAAGAAAATGGCAAACCATACTAGTATCTTTGCCAAGAAAACCCCAAGCAGGGTTGCAGAGTCAGACACAACTGAAAGGACTGTGTGTTTATCTCTATTAAATTTTGTTTTGTTCAGTTTGGCTCATTGTTTTAGCCTGTTGAGATGTGGTTTGGTTCCTGACTCTTATCATCTAACATGTCATATCCCTCCCAGCTTTGTGTCACTCACAAATCCGATAAGCATGCCATCTGTATCTTCATCCAAATCTTTGATTAAAATGTCAAACAGCACAGGGATACACTCATTTTTTTTTTCCAGGGATACACTACTATCGTACAAGCCTCTTTTCAAGTTGAAATATTAATGACTCTTACAATGCATTCTAAGTCTTTGAGTCTGGTCATTCAACCTGTTCTGAATCTACCCAAAGTTATTATAACCTAACCCACATCTCTCATGGCTAGCATCAGAGATTTCTGTTCGGAAGCTATGTAAAGATACTACAGCCTAACCCTCATTAGTCCTTCTTGTGCACATGGCTATCATAAAAGACTTTTAAGGGTACTGTTGTTCAGTTGTGTCCAACTTGGTTTGGTTTTTTGGTTGGTTTGTTTGTTTGTTTGTTTTGGCAAAGATATTGGACTGGCTTACCATTTCCTTCTCCAGCTCATTTTACAGATGAGGAAACTAAGGCAAACAGGATTGAGTGTCTTGCCCAGGATCACAAAGCTAGTAAGTATCTTAGGCTGGGTTGAACTCATGGAGAATTAGTCTTTCTGATTCCAACCACCACGCTCTATTCACTCAGCCACCTACTTGCCCTTTTTACAGGTACTAAAACTGTCCAAAAGTGGAATAGACCACTTCAGGAGATAGTGAGTTCCAACTCACTGCAGGTCTTCAACTAGAAGCTTGTTTTTGTCTTAATCCACTTGTTTTAGAGCAGGTTCCTGTTCTGGTATGTGTTGAACAAGATCATTCCAACTCTAAGATTCTATGACAGGTCACAAGGTGAAGTCCAGTATAGTGCCCTGTACTCAGAGGCAAGAGGAGATCTGTGTTTGAGTATAGTTCTGTCACTTACTTGCTGAGTAAAGCTAGTAAGCAATATATTAACAAGGAATTTGCTTGAGCAAATCATTCACTTCTCTACACCTTTGAAGGGTGACTGGTTTGGTTTCTTTTCACTATAAATTGCTTAACTTCACACACACACCTCACTCAAAGACAACCCCTCCACACCTTAGTACATCATGAATTGTTGGGTTCAAAAAAATCATTGCCTTTTGGTCAACCTTCTAGTAATGAACCTCTCTGAATTTAAAATGGCTGGTCTTTAGATCACAGGAACATATTCCATTGTTGACCCATACCCAGGGCCTTTCCATTTTGGTAGGACCTACCCAACCTTGTACTCCACTAGTATAGCATTAAGAACATAATGGCACCTCTACATCATGAAAAGGCATCGGAGAAAGACTAAAGTGAAAGAAACAAGTAAAAGAAAGAGAGAAAGAAGCAATTCAGTCAATTATTCAGTTAAACACTCAACAAACATGTAATCTGTACATTCAATGCGCCAAGAATTGTGCTAAGTGTTGGTGATACAAAGAAAGACACAACAGTATGAGATTGATAGTTCAACCATTACTACATGAGGAAACTGACTCAAAGAGATCCAGGGCCTCGCTGAAGCTTGATTCCTGAAACATTTGCTAGAATGCTTCTAGACAATTTCCTTCTCTGCTATACATAGATCTAGAGATACGTCTAATTCTTTCAACTAATTCTAATATATTTTGTCATCTGATTTCACCCAATAGCCCTAAGCACTTCACTCTTCCCCAACTAGATTAACCAAGTTGCTCTTCATTTGTGTCTAAGAATTATTCACACCCATTTTATACCTTTGACAGATGTAGAGGTTATCTAACTCAATGAAGCTTTCTCAGGTATCAGGTTATAAAGCATCTTATTAGTTACATTAATTGGGACTGGGATGTTTTATACCCTGCCCTTTACACTGTAAATCTTTCATTATTGGATAAATCATTATACTCTCAGAGTTGGGGGAGGAATGGATCTAAATCTGTTATAGTGGAAAGAAAACTGGTTTAGGAGTCCAGATATCTGGGTTTGAGTCTCAACTCTGCCACTAACTAGCTGTGTGATTTTCAGCCAGTCACTTACCTACCCTCTCTGTAACAGCTTCCTTATCTGTAAAATGAGGGTGTTGTAATAAGGTCCCTTCTAACTCTAGCAATCTATGAATCTATTTCCTGAATTATTCAGTGATGCATGCTATGGTTCTATCTCCCAGGTGGAGGACAGGGAAAGAACTAAAGGGACCTAGCTAGCTTCCAGTATCCTGAGGCAATGTAATTTGTCTGCTAGAGACAAAGGCAACCCTGGTCCAGGTGAGGCTCGGAGGCTCATTCAAAAATCACTGTATGGTCCGTATGTCAGAAAGGTCTAATTTCCCATGGCTTAAACAGCCAGGGTCAGAACTCCAGTTGCAAAGAAAAATTTCAACAGAACATTTGACTGTTGAATAAATAGGACAAACCACTCCAATTCTGACTCAGAAGCAGGTCCAGGTCAGCATGATATTCTACAGTAGTTTGGGCTTAATTTTTGAGGAAAGCACTTTGCAAATCTTAAAGTACTTCACAGCTATTAGTCATCGTGTTTGTTACTATGATAATTATCAAGCATTCGATTTTTCCATGCAAAGTCAAGAATCTGCAGGTAAGCTTCTATAGAGCTGGCCCAGAAGTCCCCAATGTCAGTCCTTCTATGTAGCTCTCACAGGCAGCATGGAAAAGGAAAATAAAAGTGTCTGGGGTGTCATGAGGCTCCCAATTTGAGTCATTTCCCTTTTTCAGGTCTCAGTTTCTTCCTTTGCAAAATGAAAGGGTTAGACTAGATAGGTTTTCAGGTCCCTTCTACCTCTAACTTCCTGACAGTTAACAGCAGCATCCAATAATCAACTTTCTCCTTTTTCTGGATGTTTCTGAGATAAACTCCCAATTCTATGTTTCTGCCTGACAAACCCCCAAAAAGGAGGATTTTGACTAGATGAGACTAAATCCTAATGCAGACCAAAAGTCTCCAGAATTTGGAAGACTTTAAATGTGAGGATGAAAACTCTAGCACATGGTATTCAGAACAATCTTCCCAAGAAAAGAGAGAACCAATTAATACCCTTCAGGACTGATATTTGACAGGACTAGTAGCTACCAGCACATCCTTGTAATATAGGTTAGGCCAATTTTCCTCCTTCCCTCCTGAGACAGGGATTCATTTCTCCTAAAAGGAAATAAAGCAGTCCTGGACCTGACTGGCCCCTGTTTTCTGGCTAACAGCATAAAAAGCCCCTGTGTCTCAGTGGGTTTCTGATGAACACATGAGTCATCATGTCTTTTCACCATTTCCTTCCCTAATGATGAGATGCCTTTCCATATGAAGATGAGGAGGACAGAGTGCAAAGAAGCTAAGTGTCACTGTTTCCTTGTTAGGGCAAAGCATACCTCCTTGAGCCAACCATTCAGTGACTTGCCAAAGTCTCATTTCTTGCTGATATTGAATATGAGCTAAGCCATTAGAGACTCCTCTGGTACCCCAGAAGCAACAAATTTTCAAAATAAGCCTTGGTACCATTAAAGTGCTAATTTAACTCTCATAAACTCTTGCCTAAAGGAGTCCTCCGCTGGTTCTTGGAGAACTAGACCATGGTATGGCAACAAAATCAAGGTCTTGAGATAAGATACATGCCATGTCATAAGCAGAAAATTAATCAGAGTAAGTCGTAACAGAAAGAGGAAAAATTGGGCCTGGTCAGTCCAGAATGTGGAGCCATCTGACGCTTAACCAGGCAAGGTTATTGGTCAGCTGGCTGAGTATTTAATGAAATGGTGTCATTTCCCATCAGAGAGGTAAACTAGTAGCAGGATTTAGCCATAATATTATTTTGACTACCTCTAACAATAGCCTCTCCCTGTAATCTTTTTTCCTCCAATGGAGATAACATGCTAGAAGGGGAGCACTGATTTGATTATGTCAGCACTAAAGAGAATTAGACTAGAAAAGCATTTGTTCATTTGTGTTCAGTACTTTATGACCCCATTTGGGTTTTGTTTTGTTTTGTTTTGTTTTGGCAAAGATACTGGGAGTAGTTTGCCCTTTCCCTTTCCAGAAGAAATTGAGGCAAATAGTGTTAAGTAACTTGCCCAGGGCCACACAGCTAGTAAGTGTCTAAGGTTGAATTTGAACTCAGGAAGAGTAGTCTTCCACACTCCAGGCCTAACACACTATATAGTGCGCCACCTACCGGCCCTTGTTGAAATCCTAACTGTGGTTTATAAGGCTTAACTCAAAAGTTTTATGTGAAGCCTTCCTTGATTACACCAATCATAAATGATCTCACCATCCTGTTAGGCTCATTTAACATTTTTAACCATCTTGTGATTATCATGTATTCCCTTGAATTATAATTAAATATATGAAATTAGACACCTCACAGTCTCTCTGGGTCTCAATTTCCCCATCTATAAATTCTCTGCATACTAAACAATTTAGCAATTAAATTGAGAGGTTTGAACTTTAAGGCACATTTTAGTCTCAACAGGCTATAATTTTGTTTCTGTGCATGTGCCTTACCCAAATAATTACATTAAGTACTGGCTGAATGAAGGAATGTTTAATATGCAGGCTTGGAGAGAATGTCATACCAGTGCTCCTTTCCTTCAGGGAGTTGTCACCCATAGGGCTGGGGCAGAAGGTCACATACCACCCTGATCTTGCCACTTCTCTCTATTGTCAGTCAGTCAAACGCATTTATTAAGTGCCTGTTGTGTGCCAAGCATTGTACTAAGCACTGAGGAGTAAAAGAAAGGCAAAAGACAGAGCCTGCCCTCAAGGAGCTCACCCATCCCTTTGAGACAGTAGTGGAGACACCATGCCAACCACTATGCACAAATGAGGATAAACTGGGGATGTTCGACAGAGGGAAGGAAAGGCTTCTTCTAAAAGCAAGGGTTTTAGCTGGAACTTGAAGTAAGCCGGGGAAGTTGGGAGGTTGAGACGAGGAGAGAGAACATCCCTCCTACCACCATCTTTCCCTGTTCTTCTCCACTCCCAGCTGTTACAGAGGGTGGCTCCTGAGAAAACAGTGTCTCCTAGGTACTTCTCCTACTGTATGGCAGTAAAGGTCTTAGTACTATCCATGTTTTATTAAGCAGCTAGGTACCATAAGCACTGGACCTAGAGTCAGATACAAGATCTGGGTTCAAATCTTGTATCAGATACTTAATAGCTGTGTGACCCTGAGTGATTAACTTAACCCCTGACTCAGTTTCCTCATCTGTAAAAGAGTGACCATAATAGCATCTATGTATTATGGTTGTGAGGACAGCTAAGTGGCACAGTGGATGGAGCATTGAGCCTAGAGTCAGGAGGACCTGAGTTCAAATCCAGCCTCAGCTACTTACTAGCTGTGTGACCCTGGGCAAGTCACTTAACCGTGTTTGCCTCAGTTTCCTCATCTGTAAAATGAGCTAGAGAAGGAGATGACAAACCAGTCTAGTATCTCTGCCGAGAAAACCCCAAATGGGTTCATGAAGAGTCAGACATGACTGAAAATAATTGAACAAAAAGGATCTATATACAAGGACAGCAGGAATTTTCAAGAGATTGAAATCCATTTAACTGAACAATGACATTATGATTATGAGGCTCATCATCGTCATCATCATTATGTGGTTATGAAGATAAAATATAATTATATTTATAAAGTATTTTGCAAATGCTGAAGTACTATATAAGTCCTAGCTATTGTTATTAGGTCCAGTGTTTTCACTTTACAGATCACAACAGAATCACCCTCCCAGGGGGCAGTATCAGTTAGGATCACCCCAAGTATTACACTGGGGAAATGCAAGTACAGACAAAGTACACTCACCCAGAAAGTCGCCCTATCATAGCCTCCACATTTTCGTTTGTCAACAACTTTCCACTTTATGTATGTAGAGTTACTTTCATCAGGAAAGGAAGACACTAGCAAAGTAGGGAATGCAGTATCATACCCTCACTTCTGTTGCACCACTGGACACTTTCTGTACCTTGTTCCAAAGCCCAAACTTCCTGTCCCTAGTGCTGCAGGCTCCTTAGCCCGATCCCTCACACAGTTAGCTCTGTTGAGATGGCACATAGATATTTTATTTGTCCTCATGCTAAGTAAGTATCTTTTTTCTTCACTGCCATCAGATGTTGTATGCCCACAACCCCCAATATGGCAGCTCTTCTCTCTTCATCAATGGCAGGTTCCACCTGTTAAAAGGCAGAGAAATCTTATCACCTGCTTTATTTCATACAAGTGGTTGGGGAAAGGAGGTTCATACCGACAGCCCTCAAATAGCATTAGCTAAGCATACGTATGCCTAGATTACATCCAAGGTGTGTTTGCTTACCCTCGGTTGTGCATTTCTATTGACTGTCCCCTTCTGCTCAGAAGTAAGTGGCATCCCCTCTAGGCACACCTATGAGTAACTTATTCCTTTAAAACATTGCCCAGACCAAAAAATTTTTTAAAAGAAACAAAGTAGGTACCCCTAATTGAAAATGGCTCAACAAATTGTGAATTGTGGATATAATTGATATACTAAGTAATAATCAATATGAGGAATTGAGAGAAATATGGGAAGACCTCTAGGAAGGAAGCAACTAGATAGCACAATGGATGGAGTTCTGGATCTGGAGTCAGGAAGATCTGAGTTCAAATCCTGCCTCAGATACTTATTTGCTGTGTGACCTGGGGCAAGTCACTTAATCTCTCATTTGTAGAATGGTTATAAGAAGAGTATCTGCTTCCCAGAGTTGTTGTGAGAAAAAAATGGGATCATGTTTGTAAAGCACTTCTTTAAAAATGTTAGCTAGTAGATTAGTAGATAAAATGATTAGCTAGTAGAAAGTGAGCTTATTTGAGAGGCATAGAACCTGGCTTCAAATCCTAGATGCACCACCTGTATGACAAATCATTTATCTTCTCTAGGCTTCACTTTCCTCATCTTCAAAATGAGGAGTTTAGACTAGGTGATTGCTGCAATCGTTTAGTGCTTATCATTCTATGAACTGGTGAAAAATGAAGCAAAAGACTATATACATATTGCAATAATTTTTAATGGAGTTCTAATGAGAATTTTTCCCCCAGGAACACAAATAATTGATTGGGGGAGGAAGAGGAAAGCTCAAGAGCAGAGAATATATAGGGGAAACTTAGTATGTGTCCCTTAACCTCATATGGGGAGATGGATCCAGAAGGAGGGGACTATGGCCATGGGACCCTGGAGCAGATGGCTACATGCAAGCTGGCAATGGCAAGGTGATGGTAGTCACAAGGAGGACAAGGCATGTCCCCCAACTTGATGTCATTGATCAAGGGGAAAGGTCTCATTTTGCCTCTGCTAATTACATGTTGATCATTTTCTTTGTGGCAGCTTGAAGTATTTTTTTTCTTTGACCTAGAAGTTCTAGATTTTGATCACGACCCTTCTGAGTGTGTTCAATTTAGGGTGTTTTTTTTAGATGACCTATAGATTCTTCTTATTTTTACTTTAACCTTTGTTTCTAATAGTTTTCTTTTAGGATCCTTGAAACACGATATCCAGGATTTTTGTTTGGCCAGAGTTTTCAGGGAGTCCAATGGATCCTTAAGTTATCTCTCCTTGTCCCATTTTCCAATTCAATTGTTTTCTGGTAGTATATGAGTTCTTCTAATTTTTCAGCCTTTTCATTTTGTTCTAATGTCACTGAATTACTGAATTTTATTTGCTCCACTACTTAGGTAAGGTTTTCAAGTCAATGAGACAAGAAGCATTTATTAAGTGCCTACCATATACCAAGCACTGTGCTAAGAGCTGAAAACACAAAAGCAAAAATAGTCCCTGACCTCAAGAAGCCCACAATTTAATGGAAGGGACAACATGCAAATAATTATATACAAACGAGATATGTACAAAGATATACACTGAATCAATTGGAAATAACCCAAAGACCTGCATTAATAGGGAACACTTTCTGTTACAAGCTGTTTATTTTCTTCCAAGTGTTCTGATTTCATTCTTCATCTCTTGTTTCAGCCCTTCCTTCATGTTTTCCATATACCCTTTTAAAAATGTTTATTTATTTTTAATTTATGGAATAAAACAAGCATTTCCATAGCATAGTATGATAAAAAAAAAAAGAGATGGTTGCACATGAAACTGCAAGTCTATTATATACAACTTGCCATTCCTTTTAAATGTATAAGAAACATGTAAAATATAATAAAAATAAATACATAAAATATAATAAATATATAAATAAATAATGAGAAATATATCATTATCATGTAAATTTCTTCTTTTTCTTCCCTTCTCCCCTTTCCCTCTCCTCCAGTTCTTGCAGCCTTTCTCCAGTAGATTATGAGTTCCTTGAGGGCAGAAACTGTTTTTTGCCTTTCTTTGTATCTCAACTGCTTAACATTGTGCCTGGCATATGGTAGCAGCTTAATAAATGTTTATTGACTGACTATCCTTTCTTTTTCCTGGAATTCTGTTGTTGTTGTCCAGTCATTTCAGTCATGTCCGACTTTGGACTCAATTTGGTGTTTTCTTGGCAAAGATGCTGGAGTAGTTTGCCATTTCCTTAGCCAGCTTATTTTTTATAGATAAGAAACTGAGGCAAACAGGGTTAAATGACTTGCAGGGTCACACAACTAGTAAGTATCTGAGGCCAGATTCGAACTCAGGAAAACTCAGGCCTAACTCCAGGCCTGGCCGTCTATGCACTGCACCACTTAGTAGCCCTTTCTTAGAATTCTAGTTGAAATTATTCCAAGAGCCAGACCTGGAGCTGGGGTCAGGCCCACCCACTACCACAGACCACTTTGACTTCAGGCTGAGTCCCCTTCTAAGCTCTCCTACCAGGACATCCACAGGCTTTAGACTATCTCCTGGTCCAGTAGTAGAAAAACAGAGAAGCTCACTGTTGTGTCTCTTCAGTTTTGTTGATGTCATTAGGTGTTTCTCAAAGAAGCTAGGCCAGGCTTGAATCATTAGAGGTCATCATCTCTCCTGGAAGTCTGCAGCTAGTTATAGGTCTGTGAAAATTACTCTAAATCAGCTGAACTTGGATTGATTGTAATGACCAGTCTGTATCCTAGAGAACATAAGATGGAAAACAATTCCCTCCTCTCAATATGAATAAAATGTGATTTACTATAGGTGAGGAATGTGATACCCAGCATTTAGCACAATGTCTGGCACATAGATGGTGCTTAATAAATGCTGGTTGACTTGGTCTGACATTAATACTACGGATAAGGAATACAGGTTATGTTGTCAAGCTGCTGTCGGTGTATTGTTCAGTTTTCCTCCAATATTTTTCATTTTAGAAAGGGTTCAATGGTGGAGGAAGAAGATACAGCTAGTTTTGCTATAACACATTTCAAAAACATCAATTTGTTCCTAAGCGATTGACACAGAAAGGAACATTTTGTGCATATCGTGAATTTCAACTTGCTCCTTTGAGATTTCTTCAGAAGAGACAGTGAGAATGGAGAAAACTGTGCCACTTCACAGTATCTCACAAGCTGCAACCTTACAGACATTCACTTCCACAAGCAAACTGCAGGTCTTTGTCAAAGTAAAGGGCCAGGGGCAGCTAGGTGGCACAGAGCACTGGCCCTGTAGTCAGGAGGACTGAGTCCAAATCAGGCCTCAGAAACTTACTAGCTATGTGACCCTGGGCAAGTCACTTAACTCCAATAGCCTCACCCAAAAACAAACAAAAAAGGGGGGGGGAGGAAAGTTTCAAAAAAAAAAGTGAATGTTAAAAATTGTTTTCACATGTAATTAAGGTAAAAATAAAATATTGGGGGCAGCTAGTGGATAGAGCATCAGCCCTGGAGTCAGGAGGACCTGAGTTCAAATCTGGCCTCAGACACATAACATTTACTAGCTGTGTGACCCTGGACAAGTTACTTAACCCCAATTGCCTCACTAAATTGATTAAATAAATAAATGAATGGATGAATGAATAAATAAGTAGATGAATAAGTAAATAAATGAATGAATGGATAAATAAATAAATGAGTAAGTAAATAAACTAATGAGTAAATAAATAAGTAAATAGGTTAAATAAACAAATGAACAAACAAACAAAGTAAAGGGCCATAGGAGGGCTGGTCTATACCACCCCCTCTCCAACTCCCTTTTGCCACGTCCTCCAACTGGAAATTACAGCTTCCCAACTTGCTCAATAGTCTTTATTAGGTTCCTATATTTGTAGGGGTGTGTGTGTGTGTTACTGACGAAGTTTTTGAGCATTATGCTCCCAATTCCCATACACACCATGGGCTCCATGGTTTTTATAGCACAATTTTGAATAGCACCATTTGGCATAGCAAATGTGAATAGCACACTTTCATATTGCATATTTTCCATAGTTTGGGGCCAATGAATGTCTTTTATAGCAGAACTGCCTGTGTATTTAGAAATTACTATAGTATAAAAACAAAGGAATCAATAAAACTTTTTTTAAAAAAACTACATTATTTCAAGATATTCTATTAAAATTACATATATATTTGCTAGGGTAAGAAAGTCATTGCCTCATATTACCTAACTTCTAAGAACAAGGATACATCATTATTAGTGTTTCCTAAGCCCCAATAAAATTATCTGGTTACCTGATTCCATTCAGATGAAACTGAAGGCACAATTTTATTTACAAAAACATAATTTCTCACAAATGGATTTAAAGGGAAAACCAATAAAACCAGGCTGAAAGAATTTCCCTTGTATCCATTAGGCTTCCCTTCACTTACATAAAAGTCAGGAACCTTCAATTATTAGGACAGAATATTCAGCATTCCAATAATTAAGTGAAGATAACCCAGATATGAAAGGAAAAAAAATCTATGCTTGAAAACAGAAATAACCTATTTAAATTCCTTAGTCTGTAAATGCTAGGCTGGCTTGCTACTAACTTGAACAAATGTAGCTGGGGGGAAAAAATCAATTTGAGGCTATGGAGTCATTTTTTTAAAAAATACTGTTTTCCAAAGCCATTCTCCCAAGTGGAAAGGCTCACGGTGTCTTCATTCAGAATGTGGATCTCCATTTCTTTCTCCTTTATCAGAATGGCTTTGGGAACAAACAGCTTAAATATTAAATTGCCAGTAATTTTTGTTTCTTTGATTCTTTTCTTCAAAGGCTTACATCCCTCTTAGTCAATTAGAAAATCATATCAATCTTTTTTTCATCTAATATGGTTTTCATCCTTTGTATTCTTAAAAATCTCTACAGTTGAGCAAAGAGAGATCAAAGAGCATCTAAATGATAAGAATAATAAAAGTCTCCTCCCTTCGGGGAGAGAAAAATTCACATCTATGTTGTAGGAACGGCAAACACTAGGACTACTTACTGTGCCTTAGGTTTCCTAGATTAAAGGCATGATGACAGTCTAGTTCCCAGCTTTTACTTCCCCAGAAGTGAATCCAAAGGTGAAGGTTCCTTAATTAAATAGAGGCTCCTCCTGAGAATAAGGAAGATAAAATTCTAATTCCAAATTATGATTAAACTGGAGAGGCAAGAAGGTATAGTGTAAAGAGTACCGGATTTGGAAGACATAGATACAAGTACTGGCTTATGTCCCTCTCTGATCGTCGGAGTCTGAACTATTCAAAACCTCTCTGTCTCAGTTTCCTCTTCTATAAAATGAGCATAATAATACTCACACTATCTAGCTCAGGATTGAAATGCCGTTGAAATGGGTTAGAAATGTGGTCTTTTTTTTTAACAGCTTTTTGGCACAATTCCATGAGGTTTGTAGGACATTTCTGGGAAGGTAGGAACTCAAAAAGCTAGGTAGGACTCCATCATTGCATTTTTGTCATTAATTTTATACGGACCAAGCAATTCATCAAAACAACTGCAATCAGGGGTGAGAAGAAGCCCGCTGATTTTTCCCATTTGACTTGCCCCGAGTTGATATTGACGGAGCATGAGAAACGCCCATTCACTGAGCAAGCAGTTGACGTGTGGAAAGTTTTACTGCCCGCCTTTAAGAGGAGTTTCGCACACCACGCAAATATGTCGCCTCCTGGGTTGCTGAACTGTAATAAAATACACCATTAAATGAAACATTTGATGGAGGAGCTTGGCTCATTGGTTCGATGGTTCTAGTCATAAGAAACTCCTCATGAAGCTAATAGATAAAAATGAGCTAGTTTGATTTCTAAGACAAGTGTCTCTTTCAGTGAGAGGGGCTCTGCACTGGCAGTTTCTAAAACACCTTTAATGGGAAATCTAGCTTGACACCGTTAAATACCATAGAGGAAAAGGGTTGGGGTGACAAGGGATAGCGCACGCAGACCTGTATCACAGGAGCAGGGGCATTTGCTGGCAGGGAGCAGACTCAGGACAAATCACCCTGTGTGGGCTACCACCCCTCCTGACATTTTTATGAGGGTGGAATCTGTTTAAAATAAACATGAAGGGCAGCCTTGACAGGAAAGGAAATCCCCTAAGGGCAACGGGAGAGGGAGGGGAAACATTGCTGGCACTAGCTGGGGGAGCCTTGGGTCTTTCTAAATACAAGCGGCCACTGCCATCTTCTTCCATGTCTAGTGTCCTGAGTTACTGCTAAGTTCCTTAGTATCCACAGGAACAGTTCCAAGATCCTCCTGCCATACACACGTTCAAAACGTTACTGAGACTGCGGTTGTCACTGCAATATACATTGCCTTTGAGGCTGAATTTGTGAAAGAAAGCAATTGTTTAAATTTATGACGTTTTAAGAAAAGTACAACTTGTTTATTCTCAAAGGTGCTGGTGTACATTGGGTGGTGTGCTCGGTAAATGGGTTGGCCAAGTTGTAACCACATATGCCTGACTCCCAAGGTCTACAGCATGTTAAGATGACTGGCTCCATCTTTTAGCCTCATAACTAGAGACCAAATTGGTCCAGAACAGATATCAAAGATCCTGTTTTTCACAAACATAAAGTCTTATATTGTTATGCCTGGGCATAACCACTAAAGTTAGGCTCTGAATCTTGTTAGGTAATTGAGACATACAGTGACTGTTAGAATCACAGAAATTTCAGACTTGTTAGGGCCTCCAGGAGTCATCTAAGCTAATTTATTACACACACACACACACACACACACACACACACACACACACACACACACACACAAGAAATCCCCACTACAAAGCTCCTGACAAGTGGTCACCTAGGCTCTTCTTAAAAATCTCCAACGTGGGGGAACCTATTGACTTGTCAGGCAGCCTTTTCCACTTTTAGCTCTATTAGCTCTAATTGTTAGGAATTTCTTCCCTTCAATTGGCCTCTTTTCAACTTCCATCCAAATAATTTGGCCAGTAGCTATTGGAAGACTAATAATAAATTATCTTCAATTTCAGTAGAGAACTATATCCCATTTATAGCATCCATACTGTTAAAGCTTTGAAACAAACTCCATCTTGGTTAAAAGATTATTAGAATCAATACAGATATGCTCTATCAAATTACAATTTTTTTCTTCCAATCTGATTCCAAGTCCTTAGAAACCTAAAGAGAATAAAAATCACCACAAAAATTACATCTTTGGGCAACCATGAGTTTATGCAATTAGACTCTCAGTATAATTCAAAATATTAGCAGGTATTGCTTTCCTCAAAATGATAATAGGAAAAATAGTATACTAAAGCATTATTTTATTCAATACATTTGAAAGGAGCACCTTCCACCACAGCTGAAGGTATAAAGGTGCAAAACAGAGACAAACAAAAATTCATTTACCTTTAGTAAACCTGATTAAAAAGATTAACAAATCAACAAAAGAATTTTTAAAAATAAACAAGAGGAAAGAACAAAACAAGGCTACCCACTTCAGCAATCAGGAACTTTGAGTTACTCCGTGGCCACGTGATACCTAAATTTGAGCTTACTTTCTCTGGACTCTATGTACCTGCTAGAGAATATGTCAGCTGTTTCAGTCATATCTGACTTTTCACAACCCCATTTGGGGTTTTCTTGGCAGAGATATGAGAGTGGTTTGCCATTTCCTTCTCCAGCTCATTTTACTGATGAGGAAACTGAGGCAAACAGGGTGAAGTGACTTGCTCAGGGTTACGAAGCTAGGAAGGATCTGAGGGCAGATATGAATTTGGGAAGGTGAGTCTTCTTGACTTCAGTCCAGGTGATCTACCCACTGTGCAACCTAGCTGCCCCAGAGAGTGTGTCACAGATCTTCGCAAGGATGTTTTATAGACTATACTTAATGCACCACCTCCATAAATACCCCTTTCTAAAAGCTACATAAGCCTGGCTGAAAAAATTATTCTCAATTTATGATCTTGAAGAGAAGACACTGGTGAGGGCTCGAGCCAATGGTATTGGAGAATCACTCCTGACCTCTCACAGGTACCTGTAGAAGCTGGAGAGGGGAGATGTAGCTAGCCAAGCACTGGGGATCAAACTTAGTGCCAGTGAACACGGGCTAAGGACACTTCAGAGCTTACATGGGCTATACTTACATGGTTGTCGTCATGGTGGACTGTCACATCTACCCTGGGCAACCTCAGCCAAACCAAATCTGTGTTCCAGCTCATTGTCAGCAACCTGACCCTGTGCTAATCTCAAAGCTTCCATGAAAAGGAGTATGAGATACTTGGTGTCTCACATAGAGATGAGGACTAGATCTATGATTTCCTCGCTATAGGAATCTTCCAAACAAGGAATCTTCCTCTCCCAATGCAGATCAGCACCATCTCTATGACCTAATATCTTAACTAGCTGCCCAGAATACTGGAAGGTGCCATGCCATAGAAACCTCTTCACCCTGCAAGGCTATAGTTTCGTTCCTGACTCTCCAAAGGACTTTGTTTACCATGACTGAAGCACTAGGTACCTTCATTTCCCCTACACCTCCACTTTTCATTTCCCTTTTATGTGTTATCTTCCTCTAATAGAACATAAGCTCTTTGAGGGTGGAGCTTGTCTCTCTTTCTGCTTGTGTTTGTATTCCCAGAGCTTAGCACAGTGCCTAGCATATAGCAAGGGCTTAATAAATGCTTGTTGACTTACTCAGAGGTTAGGACTTGCCCAGGATTACACAGAGGGCACTTGCATCCAGGTCTTTCTAGTTCCGAGGCCATCTCTGTATCCATTCTGCTTCTTGTTCGTGCCCTGAGTAAATATTCCATTTCCCTCTTGTCAGACAGGCCATAGATACACTGCTGTCAGCAGTCATTTAATCTCAAGAGCCCTGAAACAAGACATGGCAAAAAAAAAAAAGGAAAGAAAAAAGAAAAGCAGAGCACCCTGCAAGCCAGTGAACACAGCCAATCAGCCTCTGCTCTGAGCATTTCCTTTTGTCACCACGCTTGCCAGAGTGACAGGCTACCTGTGCCACCTGTAGTGAATGGTGTCAAGCCCCTAAGGCTCGAGGAACAATGACAACAGAAAGAGGCTCAATGTTTCTTTTTTTTTCCTTTTTCTTTCTTTTTTTTTAAAGATTTATGAGTTGCAATCAACTGGGGAAAAAGCAGAAGTCATAATCTAGGGAAAACCAAGAAAGCAGGGGTTATTTCAATGAGCTTTTCCCAAAGATCTTTTGTGTTGAAGTTCTGGAAGTGCCTATTCTGGGTGATAAACAAACAGAGGGGCTCTGTGGTCCTGTAACTATAATAAGTCACAGTGGAGCTTAGAGCTTAGCCTGAGGAACTTGAAGATTTCATTGTTCAGTCACTTCAGTCATGTCCAACACTTCCAGACCCCAGCTGGGGTTTCTTGGCAGAGATAATGGAGTGGTTTGCCACTTCCCTCACCAGCTCATTTTACAGATGACAAAACTGAGGCAAACAGGGTGAGGTGACTTGTCCAGGGTCACACACAGCTAGTAAGTGTCTGAGGTCAGATTTGAACTCAGGAAAATGATTTCAGACTCAGCACTCTATCCACTGTGCCACCTAGCTGCTCCTATCTTGAATATGAATACTCATGAACACTGGAGAAGGCAAACAGTAGGAAAAAAAAAAGTCAAATTCATCAATGATGCTATTTACAAGTCAAATCAGCAAACTGGCTAGCTCTTGGTCAGTTCTTCTTTACAAATACCTATCACATTCATCCCTTTCCTTTCTTTGCATTACCACTGCCAGCACCCTAGTTCAGGCCCTGATCTCACCTTTCGTCTTCAGCCTACATGTGGATCGAGTCAAAGAATCCAAAGGTTGAGAAGCTATTCCCTAAGACAAACTAGGTCACTGTCAGAAAATTGCTTAAAATAACTGAGAAGCTATCTGGAGCTATCTGGACTTTGTAGAGATGAAAAACATAAACCAAATACCAATTAAGATCATTTCGCAAATGATGATGTTCAGACAGAGCATTTGAATCTGCATTGATTTAATAGGCAAGGCGTGGTACAGTAGAAGGAACATGGATTCAGAGTAATAAGACCTGGATTCGAATCCTGATTCAGCTGCTTATTATCTGTGTGACTTGGAGCAAGTCATTTAATGTATGTAAGCCGAAGTTTTTTTAATCTGAAAATGGCCTCCAATGTTCCTCTAAGCTTTCAATGTATGTCATGTTACAAGGCCCTAAAGGAATAAGATACAGATAGATAAGTTTTTAATGGGGATAGGGAAAAAAAGAATTTGGCCTTTATTTCTTACAAAAAGGGTTCTTAACTTGGGAGACAGGGAAAGGGAGAGGGGGAGGGGCATGTTTGTTTGTTTTGGGATGGACCTTATTTAGCAGCCTGGTGAAACCAATGCATACCTTTCTCAGAATAAAGTTTTTAAATGCATAAAATACACAATTACTAATGAAACCAATTATAATAAAAGTGTTATCAAAATATTTTTTAAAACAAGCTCACAGACTTCAGTTTCACAACCCCTGTCTTACAAAATTACAAACAGTATTATTAAAAGGATGGCTTGTGAGTATTTAGAAAGGGAAGCAGGAATCACAAAGCATCAGCAGAGGTTCTTCAAGAACAGACTATGCCGGACAGAGCACATCTGAACAGGAGTGTGGTGGGTACAATGAAGACTGATATCAGTCAGGAGAGAGCTGATTTTGAATTGTCTCCACTACTTGCTAGCTCCGGGGGTGGGGGGGGGGACCTGTGGCCTCAAGGCCACATGTGGCCCTCTAGGTCCTCAAGTGTAGCCCTTTGATGAAATCCTTTGGACCACACTTGAGGACCTAGAGGGCCACATGTGGCCTTGAGGCCACAAGCTCCTCACCCCTGATAATGCAAACATAGATAGGCAAGTCACCTAACCTCTCTCTAAGGTTGTTTCTTCATCTATAAAATAGGCACAAAAATACATGCAATCCTACTAATCACCAACTTGTGAAGATCAAAGAGATAAGGCTTTGCTAAACTTAAAATGTCAACAAAAATGCCAAGTATAGGCCTTTATTGATCAGTGTATTAGATTGTCCTTGACCTTGATTACTTAGGGTCCATACAGTACTATAGTTGGCTCTTAGTGTTCAATATTAAAAATCAAAGGGGCAGCTAGGTGGAGTCAGGAACACCTGAATTCAAATCCAGCCACAGACACTTACTAGCTGAATGACCCTGGACAAGTCATTTAACCCTGATTGCCTTAAAAAAGAAAAGAATAAACATCATTATTTCCCTGCAGGACCTTATAATTCCTCAGTTCTTCTTTGGTTTTCTATGTTCTATCTTCCTTCGAATCATCAGGTGCCTAACATTATATTGAGCTTTCTGCAGTTTCTCTTGAGTACTGTATAAGCCTCTCTGCCTCCTTTACTAATAGTCTGATTTTTTCCCAAAAGAAACCAAATCCACCGCCTTCAATATTCCATCTTTTTCCCGTCAAAAGAAGGGAGCCAATATCTGCTCCTTCAAATAAAAGAATGTATTCAGTAATAATATTCTTGAGCTGATCCCCAATTTTTCTTGTTCCCTATTAAATATAGAAGAAAATACTTTTCCCTTCAGTGAAGGTACAATGATGGGAAACAAACTACTCCCATGAGCCTTTATGGAAAGTTGATACCAAACACAAGTTCCAACAGAAGCCAAGTTTGATCTTCTTTGTCGTCCTTCACTTCCAATTCAACCACACTATTCTAGAGCAACCCTTTCAACTCCAGCCAATATTACTGGACTGCTTTTGTTGGAGAGACATATTTGAAAAGTTCAATTGTTTTGGCTCAGCATCATTTGCCATTCTCCTGTCCCTGATACTCAGGTCCCTGTGTGTCGATCCTACCAATTGGTAGTGTTTTGGATAATACATCATGGGGCCAATGGCGCCTTAACGATGTATTTCATTAATATATCATCAAAGCCATGGCATTGTTATGATATATTGCTTTAATACATCATTGCAGTGCCACTGCCTTAAGGATGTATGACTCAAAACCCTAGCAACAGCTAGAAAGATCAAGATCGGTTTTGTATTTTTTAAAAACTTATTCACAGCAAATAAGGGGTTTTTTTAAAGTTTCCACAATAAAATATATCTTCACTGGGAATAAGAAGATGCAAGCTCCCCTAATAATCTTGGAGATGTTTCTTAACTGCCTTCCTCTGGTAACACTTTACTCTCCTCATTACTCCTAAATATGTTTTAAATACATACCCAGAACCTCTGGAATGACAATGCTGTGAGTAAACGTGGGCTTCTGTGGATTTTCCAAGGCTGTCTATTCTGATGGTAGACCCATACACTTGTATAAGCAGCCAGGTTGTTGATACTAATTCACACATTATCTTCTCACTCCCTAAGGAACTTTTTTTTTGCTCCTAAGGTTCACCTATAGGGAACTATCCTCCAATTTAGGCTTAAATTGTGATTAAATAATCCTAATCAACCTCTGCCCCCCCCCAAAATATAATATACATTTCTTTTTTGCACATCATAGGGATTTAGAACTCAATCCAAAACCCCAAGTTTTCTACTAGCCAATACTGTTAGCAGGAGAAAGGAATAGTTATGGCCTGGAAAATGGTGTAATTAACACTCAAACAAAGAACAAGAAAATTCTTCCTTGCAGATCTTCATTATATATCATGACTTCATAAGGGTCTTGAGTATACTACAGAAAATGTATTTCATGCAGTATAAGGAGGAATAGTGAATGGAATGCTAGGCTTGGATTTTTAAAGACCTGGGTTCAAACCTTGCCTCTGATACATTCCCCCAATGTGACCATGGTAAGTCACTTCAGCTCTCCGAGACTCAGTTTCTTCATCTATGAAAAAGGGATAATATCTATAATATCTACCTCACAGGGTTAGTGTAGGGATTAAGTAATTCAACGGTTGTCAAGTGTTTTCAAGCAATAAACAAGGGCCAACAAGTAAGTACCTACTATGTGCCAGGTACTATGCTGGGTGCTGAAGAAACAAGACTAAAATGTGATGCTGGCGACCACCTTATCCTCCTGGACACTCTCTCCTCTCTGAGTTTTTGTGATACTGCTCTCTCCTGGTTCTCCTGCCAACCTGTCTGACTACTCCTTCTAAGTCTGCTTTGTTGATTCATCATCCATGTCACATCTCTTAAATGTGGGGGCTCCCCAAGGCTTGGTCCTAGGTCTCTTCTGTTCTTTTTCTATATTCTCTCTCAGTGAACTCCTCAACTGTAATGAGCTTCATTATCGTCTCTAGGCAAATGATTCCTAGATCTATATTTCCACCCTCCTTCTCTCCCCTGTGCTTCAAGCCTGCAATACTAATTGCCTGTTGGACATTTCAAATTAAATTATCCAAGAACCATCTCAAGCCCAGCATATCCAAAACAGAACTCATTCTGTTCCTCACCCCCAAACCTATTTTTCTTCAAAGTTTCCCTATTTCTATCAAAGATACCGCCATTCTTTCAAGCTCTAAGGTTTGTAATGTCAGTTTACCCCAGTCACATAGCCACTTCTACCTCCACAAAATGTCTTGCATCCAACCCTTTAACCATTTCAAATATCAGAAGAAGGGGTCAGTTAGGGCCTGATCAGGAAATGAGAAGCTCTTAATATGTCATAAAAAAAAGGGAGAGGGACAGGAAAATGCATCCTTTCAGAGCCTCATGACACAGAATCACTGAAGGAAGATTTGGACTCTCATCATTTCTTGCTTAGGTTATTGCAACAACTCCCTAACTATTTTTGTTCACTCCTGTCTATCCTACACCCTGTTTCCAAAGCATGTCACTCAAAGCCCTTGGAATTCAAAGCTTTTCATAATCTAACCCCTTCCTACCTTTCCAGTCTTCTTATACTTCACTCCCTGATGTATACTCTTCAATCTAATGACCTGGACCTTGGCTGTCCCTCTGAACAAAACACTCTGTCTCTGGGCTCCAGACATTTTCTGTGGCCTTTCACCATGCCCAGAATGCTCCAGCTTCTTTTAAGTATCAGCTAAAATCCCTTTTTTTATTGGAAGCCTTCCCCATCTCCTCTTAATTCTGGTACCTTTCCTCCATTAATTATTTTCTATTTATCATATATGTAGCTTGTCTGTTTGTATATCATGTATATAACTTGTATCACATATATATTTGTTTGCATGTTGTCTCCTCCATTAGACTGGAGAGCAGGGATTGTCTTTTGCCTCTTTTGGTATATTAGCTTAAAAAATGTTTTTTGATTAACTGCTGTCAAATTAAGTCAACAAGCATTTATTAAGTGCCTACTAGTGCCAGGCACTATGCTAAGCACTGGGGATACAAAAAGAGGTAAAAGACAGTCCCTGCCCTCAAGGAGCTAACAGTCTAATGGTGGAGTGAATGGGGGAGATAAAATTCAAGCAATTTATGAACAAACAAGATCTATAAAGGGTAGATTGGAGTTAATCTCAGAGGGAAGGCACCAGCAGTAAGGGGGAAAAGCTTCTTACAAAAGGTGAGATGTTAACTGAGATTTGAAGGAAGCCAGGGAAGCCAGTAGGTGAGGCTGAGGAAGAGCATTATAGGCATGGGGGACAGCCAATGAAAATGCATGGAATCGGCAAACAGTGTCTTGTTGGAGGAACAGCAAAGAGGCCAGTGTCGCTGGGTCATAGAGTAGGTGAGGATGAGAGAGGTGTAAGAAGCCTAGAAAAGTATCTGCGTAGCAGGTTATGGAGGGCTTTGAAAACTAGGGGACTTTATATTGGATCCTGGATGTTATAAGGGGACACGGGAGTTTACTGAATTGGGAATGGGAGATGGAGGGAAAGTACAACATGATTAGACCTGCACTGTAGCAAGAACAATTTGGCAGCTGAGTGAAGAATGGACTGCAGTGGGGAGAGCCTTGTGGCAGGCAGACCCACCACCAGGTTGTTGGAATAATCCAGAGTGAGTTCAATGAGGGCCTGAACCAAGGTGGTTGCGTGTAAGAAGAAAAGAGTAAAGACGTGTTGTAAAGGTCAAATGTGCACCTGTCACATCATTCTCCCACTCAATAAACCTCATTGGCTCCTATTGTCTCTAGGATAAAATAGAAATTCCCAAAATTAGCTTTTTAAGTCCCTCACAACCTGGCCCCAACCTGTCTTTCCAGGTTTGTTGAATGTTATTCATTCTCCTTCATTCTATAATCAAACCACACTGGACTTCTCTTTGTTCCTTACATACCATGCATTCCCTATACACACCAGACCCTATGCCTTTGCATCGGCTGTCTCCTATTCCTGGAATTCAGTCCTTCCTTATTTCCAACATACAGTTTAAGCACAACCATCTCCCTGCTCAACTGTCAGTGTCCTCTCTCCCAAACCACTTCATATTTAACCAGTTGGTAGTCAAGGTCTTTAGATTTATTCTGTATGTATGCCTAGAGGCAGCACATAAGCACAGTGGATAGAGCATTGAGCCTGAGTTCAAATCCAGCCTCAGACAAGTTACTAGCTATATGACTCTGGACAAGTCACTTAATCTCTGTTTCTCTCAGTTTCTCAACTGTAAAATGGAGATAACAGTAGCATCTATCACTCAGGGTTGTTGTGAAGCTCAAGCAGGGTAGGCCTGTTGATTTTACCTTGGCAACATCTCTCAAATATGCCCCCTTCTTTCCTCTGACATTGTAACCACACTGGGACAGGCCCTCATCATCTCACACTGAACTATTACAAAAGTTTGCCTGACTCAATTCTCTCCTCACTCTGGTCCATCCTCAATTCAGCCACCAAAATGATTTTCCTGTAGTGCAGGTTTGTCCATGTCACCCCCTACTCAATAAATTCCAATGACTCTCTGCTCTCCAAGATCAAATACAAAATCCTCTGTTTGCTGTTCAAAGACCTTCATGACCTAGTCCCCCCACACCACTGCCCCTTGTCCAGTCTTCTTACACCTTCCTCTTAGATACATGTACTCTTTGATCTGGTGACCTGTTCAGTCATTTCCACCTCTTTGCGACCCCATTTGAAATTTTCTTGGCAAAGATACTGGAATGGTTTGCCATTTCCTTCTCCAGATCATTTTACAGATGAAGAAACTGAGGCAAACAGGGTTAAGTGACTTGCCCAGAGTCACACAGCTAGTAAATGTCTGAGGCCATATTTGAACTCAGGTTTTCCTGACTCCAAACCCAGCACTCTATCCACTGTACCATCTAGCTGCCCTCTGCTGACCCTGGCCTTCTTATTATTCCATGAACAAGCTACTCTATCTCTAGAATCTGGTCATTTTCTCTGGCTATTCTCCAAACATGGAATGTTCTCCTGCTTCATCTCTGCCAACCGGCTTTTCTGGCTTCCTTCAAGTCTCCATTAAAATCCCATCTTCTACAGAAGACTTTTCCAGCCCCTCTTAATTCTAGTGCCTTCCCTCTGTTAATTATTTCTTATTTGTCCTGTATATTGCTTGTTTGTATATTTGTTTGCTTTGTATTTTTACAAATTTTAAATTTGTATATTTGTTTGCTTTATCATCTTCCTCATTAGATTGTGTGCTCCTTAATAGCAGGGACTGTCTTTTGACTATTTTTTTTATGAACTTAGCACAGTGCCTGGCAAATAATAATAATAATAAATGTCTATTAACTGACTGACTAAGGAAAGAGTACATTCCAAGCATGGAAGATAGTTTATGCAAAGGCACAGAGATGTCATGCTTGAGGAGCAACAAGGAGACCAATCTGGCTGAAATAGAGAAATCATGAAAGAAAGCAGTCTGTAATAAGGCTAGAAAGGAAGATATAAGCTAGATTGTGAAGGGCTTTCTATGCTAAACAGAGAAGTTTGCAGTTCATCCTAGAGACTACAGGGAGCCACTGCAACTTTGTTAGCAGGGGAGAGTTGAAGTCCGATTCCTGCTATAGAAATATCACTTTGGCAGCTTTGCGAAAGATGGATTGGACAGGAGTAAAATTAGAGAAGGGGAAACCAACCAGGAAAATACAACAATAGCCAAGGCTAGGGGTGATGAGGGCCTTACCTAGGGTGCTGGCCATATTAGTAGAGGGAAGAGGACAAATGTGAGAGATGTTAGGGAACCAGAATCAAGAAGAATTGGAAATTGACTAGATACGGGAGAGGGTAGGTGAGGAAGAGTGAAGAATTAAGAATCACTCCAAATCTGGGTGACTAAAAAGATGGTGATACTCTCCACAGAAAAAAGGAAAGTTAGAAGAAGTATTGGGGGGAGGTGTTGGAGGGAGAGATAATAAGATCTGTTTTGAACCCCGAATTTGAAACGTCTAACAGATAGTTGGTGATGCAGGACTAGAATATAGGAGATAAATTATGACTGGAAATGTAGATTAGGTATCAACTTCATCGGGGTGTTAATTGAATTTATTGAAGTTGATAAGGTATTGGAAAAGCTATAGAGAGAGAAGAGGGCCCAAGACACAATCTTGGACTGGACCCACAGTTTGGGGATGGTACACAGACTATTATCCAGCAAAACAGCCTAAGAAGGGGCCAAAAGGGTAGCAGCAGAACCAGGAGAGATTCAAGTTTTACAAATGTAAAGTCATATAAAAATGTCTATTATTATTATTATTATTATTATCATATTATTATCATCATCATCATCATCATCATTATTATTACTATTATTATTACTCAATCAAATCAAATATGTGAAATGCCTACTGTATGTAATAGGCTGTGCAAGATAAAGAAAAAATCCAGTATAATCTTTGCCCTAAAGAAGATTATAACTCATCTGACAAAAGATATGTCCGTAGAAAAACACCATACAAGATAGAATGTTATGGGTGAAGGGAGACATCCCAAGTATTCTAGATAAATTTGAGAGAGAGAACATCTTTAGCTGAGAAGAACATGGAAGGCCGCACATTAAGAAGGGAATATGACATTGGCTCCAAATGTCACTGTCAGTGGGGAAGAAGAATAGACGATCCCACAGTCTTTTTTTCATTTCTTTTCTTTTTCTTGGCTGAGGTAGGTAGGTGTGGGAGAAAATAAGTCCTGGATCTGTGATTTTATCAGGTTTTATTGCACAGCAAGTAGAGTCCAAGGTGGACTTTGAACACAGGTCTTTCTATCTGCTCTTCCAGGTTGCTTCTCCAAAATAAACAAGCTTAATAAAAAGAAACTAAATCTCCCTTTGATTGATCACCAAGGAAACTTGAATCACCTGAATTAAATTCAGCATCAATGTTATGTGAAGAGGGAAGACTCAGCTGGAGTCAAGGGTGAGAGAGAGCTCATTTCTGAAATTCCTCAATATAGTTTCAAATTCTTTGAGTGATGAAAATGTTAAGTTCCCCCACGCGGGTAATCAGCACAAAATCCCCATCCCTGAGACTTGCTGAAGCCAGGTTTCCACATGGATTCCTTCCTCTCTATCTTCCTCGGAGGCTCAGTTCAAACACAGCCTGCCAACGCCCTTCAGCTCAATGAAAGCCTTTCCTCATTTCTAGTGCCCGGACTTTAGAATTGAATTCTCGTTGCCTCTTTCTCTCTTCATCTAAACTGAAGGGCTAGGAGGAGGAAGCCAGCTGTATGAGAATAGATTAGCAGAGAAATGCTGACTCAGCAGCCTGCAATTTCCAGCCATGTGCCAAAGGATCGGTTTAGTCTCAATCAGCAGATTGAGAAAGAGAAAGCCTGGGGAGGAGGCAAGGAGGGGAATGCCGGGAAATGAATCAGAGGCCAAAATCCAGGATGTACCCGGATTTGTTAACAAGTGTGGAGGAAGTAGAACAGGACAGAGTGAACAGGGATTTGGGCTGTGGGTAAAGATCAGAAAGGCGAGGTGGCCTAGTTTCTTTCTCAAAACTCCTGCCCTTTTGATTGCAGGATTGCTTAGAGGAAGTGTGGTATGGCAGATAGAAACCTGAATTTGGAGTCAGGAAGACCCAGATTCAAATCCTGCCTCAGACATTTACTAGCTACGTGAAGTCACTGAACCTTAGTTGCTTTCTCTGTTCAAATGAAGGGTCGGACTAGTTGATCCCTAAATGTGGCCCCCTCTAACTCTAAATCTATGATTTTTTTAAAAATTTTGTTCATTTTGAACTTAAATACAAAAAAGGCCAAAAAAACCCATTTCCATGTACACAGCACAACATAAAAGTAGGATTCAATATAAATATTCAGTATCAAGCCATGAATTTCCATTTCACACTGTTCACTTTTTTAAAAAAACTATGTACTAAATACTACACATAGTTTTCAAAGCTACCCTGGTTTTCTATGCTTCCTCCTAAGTTTTCTTTTGTTCTCTGCTATGTACTTTTTAATTTTTTCTCCCTCTCTTCTCATCCTGCTCCAGAAAAGGCTACTATTAGACACAAACATGACTATATGTAAATACATATAAATATATAAACATAATATACATACTTCTGTTTATTAGTTCTTTCTCTTCCATAGGTTTTTTGTAGTTTGAGTATTTATAATACTCAAAATGACTTAGTTGTTCAAAGTTGTTCTTAGTAAATCTCTGATTTTAAGTCCAACCCCCTCATTTTACAGATATGGAAACAGATGAGGGGTGAGGTAGCGATTTATCCAAGGTATTCTACCATAATTACTTCCAATATATGTGTTACATGTACATGTGTGTGTATATGTGTATATATGTGTATATATATATATATATGCATGTAGCCCTACCCTAATAAATGTAACACATGTATACAAATATATGTACAGTAGAAAGAACTTTAAATGTATACACATAAACACATGGACACTTTAAATGTAGACACATGGAACTTTAAATATACATATATGGACATGTAAACACATTTGTATATATACATATGTATTCATACACACATACACACACACACACACACACACATATATTAGGGCAAATATATAGCTCTATTTGGATCCAGACCTGTGATCTTATTGAGTGTAGAAAATTCCAGGCAACGAAACTCTTTTCACCAATGCAGATTAGCGACTATCCTACAATTTAGAGTCAGAAAGACCCCAGTCTAAATTCTGCTTCAGCTACTGTGTGAGCCTAAGCAAGTCACTTCACCTCTGCCTGCCTCAGTTTCTTCATTTGTAAAATGGAGATAATAATAACACCCTCCAGGACTGTTGTGAGGATCAAATGAGATAATATATGAATGATGCTTTGCAAATATTAAAGCTGGGAGAAGGAATGATGAACCACTCCAGTGTCCTTGCCAAGAAAACCCCAAATGAGGTCATGAAGAGCCAGAAACAATTGAACAACAACAAATATATATGTACATACATATACAGATATGCACACTCATAAATCTAGCTCTTTTATCTTAAAAAGATGCTTGGGGCACTGAAAAGTTAAGTGACAAAAGGACATTTACTGTGAAGATTTAGCAAGAACAAATACAAACTTTCCCCCAACAGCTAAAGTGGGGAGAGGGAAAGGCAAAAGTTCCACATTTAGTTTAGTTCCTACTAAGCATTGGTCTCACCATGTTTGAGTCCAAAGGCAGCATCTTTAAGGATGAGTTCTTGTCTCAGCTTCTGATGGGAAGAGTCCAGAAGGTCAGTCCTTCCACCCCAAAACATAAATGCTGGATTAGCTACAAAACCTTGCCTAGAATTCCAGGACACTAAAGAACTCTATACTCCGTAATGCCAGCATGCTGAGGTGTCCCACCCCAAGATGGCAGAGGCTCCACTCCTTTCACCTAGAAAGGAAAAGAATGGAGGCTAAATGCTGGGGTCATTTCACAGGGCCACAGGGCCTGTCCCCTTCCAGAATTGCATCTCACAAGAAGAAGGGCTGAAGGTAACAGGACTTTTTGAATGTCTTCACAGCCAATCAACAAGCTTCCTCTTCCATGGGGCTACAGAATGTCCACACATGCTCCACTGAGTTTCCAAGTGACTGTCATTCTGAGTCATCAAAATTCTCTTGGAAGCAACCTCCACCTGAACAGATGCCATCTGAAGCACTCTTCACATGCACCTGACCCCATTACAAAAGCATCATCTAGAGTCTCTTTAACCCAGCACAGTTGTTGTGTCAATCATAATGTAAAGGTGATGTTTATATCACCCTGACCCCTTTAGCCCAAATGCGTTTGTCAGGAAAGAATAAATTTTTATTGAACCAGTGAAATCAGAGGTAGGAACAAGGCCTAAATGCCTCTCTCTATTCAATCAATAAATAGAAGACTTGAGATTAAACATAAAAAGTCATTGGATGAAGTGGACATTTATGCAAAGAGTATTCACACTGGCTGAGGACACTTAGTCACTCTCTGCAGGTCATCTCTAAACTATCAAGCCATTTTCAGATGAGAGAGTCCAATGAACGATAAACAGAAAGAGAGTCCAGAGTGAAGAAAACAGGGAATAGAGAAGAGGGAATAGAAAGCATTCTAGCTAAATTCTGGAGAAGGAATCAGTTGAAGGGGAAAAAACCAAAACTTACAGTGCTTTAAAGTCCCAAGGATGTGGAGTTACCACACCCTACTGACTGGAAGTTTTTCCATTTGGAAGCAAGCGTGTGGGGCAGATCTCTGCAAGCTAAGTGCTGCTGTGTCCCAGTTGAATATCCTTTCTCAGCCATAGGGAAGCAATCCTCAGTTTAGTTGCAGGGTTAACATGTATCAGTTATCTCTTGCTCCCCTTATGTAATACACTCTTGTTTTTTCTCCAGTTGTACATTTCTCTGGTGAGAGTGGCTCCAGGAAGGATACCCAGCATCCACACCCAGGTAAACCATCTCAGCAGACAGGCTAAACCAGGTTGAGGATAAGTGACAGGCCTCAAACCTGTCAGTGAGTTAAGGGTATGTCTACCCCAAGCATGTGAAAATTTCCTGCAGTGGAACAGGCAGATGAGAACTATTTGTTCTAAAAGCCATGAAGATGGCTGAAGCAGGTGCTGCATCCTCGGCCATCACCAGAAGCCTTGCCACTGGACTCTGATGACTCAGGAAGAGAGAGTGAGGCTGAAGACTTTGCACAGCCCTGCCTCACTTAAATCCAGTTGATGCACAAGTCATCACCCATAATGTCATTGGTCCTCAAAAACAAAGGACGAACAACATGTCTGTGATGATGTCCTTTTCACTACTTTTCCAGCATGATTGCTTGTTTGTATTAAGGTATAACTTGCTCATACCCGCTGTGTGCCTCTCCACTCCCTTTCAAATGCCTTCAATTTCATTTCTTCAGTAACCACAGAAATCATTCAACATTGCCAGAAAAAAATTGGTGATGGGTCTTACCTCCTTCCTTTCTTTTCAGAAGCGGGTGTTGAATATCGTATATAATGTCAGACTTGCTGGATGTGTGTTTGTGTTTTGCTTAATAGTGGTTTTCCCTCACCTCTTCCTTTGGCTTTATTACAAGGGCTAGGTCTCTAGGATGGAAATATTTGGAAATGGAGACAATAAAAAGCAAAAAAATCCAGAAAGAATTTTTAGAATAGCAAGATGGGCTTTTTTACTGAAAAGTTTGGGGCCATTTAAAGAATTGCGCCATTTTCCAAAAGCAATCCAGCCCACATCCCAGCTCGGTGATGCTCCTCCTTTCAGTGTCCAAAGTGTGTTCTTGCATGCCTATTGATATCTTTGTTGCTTCACGCATTGGTCCTTACCTTCTCTGAATCTCTCAGACACTGTACTGTAGTTAGATGGGACACTGAATTGGGCTGCAACAATGAAAAAAAAATGTATATTACTGAAGTAGCACGCGATAGGTTTTCTTTCTTCCATTCTCTCCCCTGTCTAACCCACTGTTCATATAAAGGTCAAATTGTTATTCTTTTTTAAAAATTTATTTATTTTTAGGCAATTGGGGTTAAGTGACTTGCCCAGAGTCACACAGCTAGTAAGTGTCAAATGTTTGGTCTGAGGCTGGATTTGAACTCAGTTCTTCCTGACTTCAGGGTCTGTGTTCTTTCCACTGCGCCACCTAGCTGCCCCTAGATTGTTATTCTTTATGAACAAATCTGTTCATACTACTCCTTAGCTCCAAAAAACAAGTAGCTTCCTATTTGCCCACTGAATGAAATTTGAAGTGTTTTGCTTGGCATTCTGGGCCCTCCGTCATCTAGACACAGGGGTGGGGAACCTGCGGCTTAGAGGACCACGTGTGGCCTCGAGGCCATAGGTTCCCCACCCCTGCGTCTAGAGCCATTCGAGCTATGCTTCCTTATTTCATAACTCTCCTCTGTGTACTCTGTGCTTCAAACTAGAGACTATTCTTTATTCTCTACGCAGGATGGGATAATAGATAAGAGTGCTAGACTTGGAATCAACATTCCCTGAGTTTAAATCTTGCCCTCAGACACAGATTATGTAACCTTGGGCAAGTCATTTCATTTGGATGGCCTCAGTTTCTTCATCTGTAAGATGAAGGGAAGTTCTAGATCAGTGGGGTCAAACTCATATAGAAACCAATCCCTACAGGCAGCTTGTTGACTTAGAAAACCACAGAATAACATTATCTATGTTGTACTGTATTTTTATTTATTTTGTTAAATATCTTCCAATTATATTTTAATATAGTTCAGGCAACACTTAGGAGTTTTGTAGCCCCTTATAGCCCCCCAGCAGGGAGTTTGACACCTCCATGCTAGATGATCTAGAAAGGTCTTTCAAGTTCTAAATGTATGATCCTAAGATCACCCACTCTACACTTTCCCCTCTGTGCCATTTTTCCTTGTTCCTGGAGTGGCCCCTGTCCCTTTCCCTCTCTTCTCCTGTTGCATTCTCACCCATTCTTTAAAGCTCAGTTCAAATCATACATATCTTCCATAAAGCCTTTGCTGATTTCCCTACCCCAGTCTGTAATCTTTTCCTGCACAAACTTCACTTTGTTTTGAACATCTCTGAATCATGTTTCTGTTTTTGTGTCTAACTATAACACTTTCACAATGACAGGGATAAACCTCCTCTCATCTCCAGGGCCGAGCTCAGTGCTCTGCATGTATGTGCCTGTGGATATTGAACTGAAATGAACTTGTTGAAAAGGAGGCAATGAGGCAGTTAGGTGGTGCAGTGGATAGAGTTCTGGCCTTGGAGTCAGGAGGACTTGAGTTCAAATCTTGCCTCTAATACTTGACACTTACTAGCTATGTGACCCTAGGCAAGTCACTTAACCCCAACTGCCTCACCAACAGGAGAAAAAAAAAGAAAGAAGGATATTATTGGGGGCAGCTAGGTGATGTAGTGAATAGAGCACTGGCCCTGGAGTTCAAATCCGCAATCAGACACATAATACTCACTAGCTGTGTGACTTTGGACAAGTCACTTAACCCTAATTGCAGAAAGGAAAGGAAAGGAAAGGAAAGGAAAGGAAAGGAAAGGAAAGGAAAGGAAAGGAAAGGAAAGGAAAGAAAGGAAAGGAAAGGAAAGGAAAGGAAAGGAAAGGAAAGGAAAGGAAAGGAAAGGAAAGGAAAGGAAAGGAAAGGAAAGGAAAGGAAAGGAAAGGAAAGGAAAGGAAAGGAAAGGAAAGAGGCAATGGAAAGGATGCTATATTTGGGGTAAGAGGACACGGATTAAAACCTGTGGCATATTAGGAAAGGTGCTGTTTCTATGAGCTTGAACCTTTTCTTCCATAAAATAAGGCCAATGGCCTTTATGTCTCTCCAGCTCTCAATCTGTAATCCCCTGCAGCAGGAGTTACCTTCAAAGTGCTAGATCTGGGGAAGGTTTCACCAGCCCTTCTGGTCAAGTTAACATGAGCAGCATGACACAAAGCTACATTTAACTGCCCTAGTTTCAACCTGTTTAGAGAAAGATGAAGCCCTGCTTCTCAATACCCTGGCTCATGTGTCAGTGAGAGGCTGGTCATTGGCTCTGCAGTGCAAATGACCAAATTGGAAGGAAAATAAGCCCCAGATTTAAATGAGAACGCGCAGTCAGCAAGTCAAAACAATGTTTCCTCCTTTCTTATTCTTCTTTTACTCACTTTTAGTTTAATTTCCATGTGGATACTAGCCCTAGGACCCAGGGTAAGAGGTAGAGAAGGGATTACAGTACCTTTGCTCTAGGTAAGTGTATCTATTCTCTCTGTCTGGAAGAGAAACAATTGATTACATTGTGTATGTGTGTATGCATATACATGTGTGTGTGCATTTATTTGTTTTTCAATTAACAAGCATTTATTTTCTCTCCTCTCAACCTCCCCCTCAACAGGGGAAGAAAAATCCCTGTAACAAATATGAAAAACAAACTCCCGTATTAGGCATGTTGAAAAATGTGTGTAAAAGGAGCAACTGAAAGAGACAAAGATGGTGAAGTCAGACAGGAAATGACATTAAAGACAACTAATGCCTAGTATGCACACTGATGAAAACTTCTGGGGCCCAGGCATTTGGATCTGTGTACAGGGCAGCTAGGTGGTGCAGTGGAGACAGCACCAGGCCTGGAATCAGGAAGACCTGAATTCAAATCCAGCCTCAAACGCTTACAGCTGTGTGACCCTGGGCAAGTCACTTAACCCTCTTTGCCTCAGTTTCCTCATCTGTAAAATGAGCTGGAGAAGGAAATGGCAAACCCCTCCAGTATCTGTGCAGGAAAACTCCCAAAAATGGAATCATGAAGGGTCAGACATGACTGAAAATAACTGAACAAACAGGAACTATGTGCAAGGATGGTAGGAACCTTCAATAGATTGAAATCCATTCCCACATTGTTAGATCCCATTTCTTGGCCATGCCACTTTTAAAAGAAATCCATTTTCAAAGACTGGATCCACAAGCTAATAAGATATGTTACTAATAATATGTTATTCCTTCTTCAATAATATCCACAGGATGGGACTCACTACTACTCTTGGGCCATAATAAGTCAACATCCATTAAAACAGCCATTGCACAACTTCCTTATAAGTTACTGGCAGGAGTAAATTATAATCTTGGGCTTTTTGAAAATGCCCTGCCTGCATCACTTCTCTTTCTCCGTCCCTGGTAGGATGTCTCCGAAACAAAAATGAGAACAGATTGCTTTGTACCCATCAAAAGCCATATTCAAAGAGCCTCAGTCTGATTGAGGAAAAAAAAGTATAATCTCAAATATTTTTGTTTTTGTCACTTGTTTATTGTTCATCCTTCTTTCTCAAAGGTTATCTACTGGTGCAGAAGAAGTGGTATAGTTTACTTCATTGAAGTAATGATGGAGAAACTGGCTTATGATAATGTCTAACATTTATATACAGTTGTATATAATATATGGTCTCATTTGAACCTTATAGCAGCCATGGAAAGTAGATATTACACATATTATTTATGACCATAGATGTGGAAACTGAGCCTCAGATTTGTCCATGTTTCATATACATACACACATACACACACACACATATACACATACATACATATGTTTGTATGCATGCATATACAATAATTTTCAGAGGTGGGATTTGAACCCAAGTCTTCCTAACTCCAAGATCAGCACTGTAACCACTATGTCATGCTGCCACTTAGGTTTGTGCAGGATTAATTCATTAACAGGTGTATCTCCTCAGCATAATTGGGTTTAAAAGAAATCCAGTGATTTGGTAACACCATTAGTTTTTACTTGGTGTAACCTGATCTTAGGTGGACCATAAATGGGCAAGTTAAGCAGAGGGTGTAGTGTCGAGCAAGGAACTTAGAGCAATGACAGACAATGTCCAAAGGTCTCCAAAAGACCATCAGGCTTTTTTAATAAAGTAAAAAATGAGGCAAATGAGGCACATGAGTATTGATATCACTTACGATGCTTCTGGCACAGCTGCAGTTCTTAACACTGAATTAGACCCCATTTTTGGAAATCTTCATTTAAAGTAAATATTATGACAGTGAAGAAATAAGAGGAGAAATGGAAAGAGAGAGAGACAGAGTATGTGTGTTTTATCACATAGAAGTAAAACCAATTCAAATCCAATAGGGAATTTTTAAGGAAACTAATCTCGTAAAGATCACAGAGCTATGGAAATTAAACAGATATTGAAAAATAATTTAAATTCCTCTGTATTTTAAACAGTAACTCAATGAGAACAATTTGAAAATGGAGTCAAATGCAAACACAAATTATTATGCTATGTATGACTTGTGTTATCTAATTAAGGTAATATGCTGAACTTCAAAAAAAATCCCAAGAACCTGACTGTGAACATTGCTTGTTAAATCTTCCATGACACAATTTGAAAGGAGGATGTGCAACTCCAGAGTGTTTGATTGCCTGCAGGGTGCTATAGAAGATGCCAAAAAAATATGCCCCCCAAAAGGTTGCTCATCCTCATTCTTCTCCCTCTTGCTCTGCTAGATGCATACAATTTTAATTTACGTCATCTTAACCAATTACGTCTTGCTCAGTTCCTCACAGAAATTTATCGCAAAATTTGCAAAGCTTTTGACCTGTATCATCTTATTAAACTTTTATGAAAAATCAATGGAGTTCAATCATGTGGTGGGGCTGTTCCTCACACAGATGTCAGTGGTAAGTGGAAACATCTATTTATTCCAAAGTCTGCAGGAGAAACTAGGGAAAGTTCCATTCTGTTAACACTAGCATGGCAATGTAGCAGAGAAAAAGTCTTTTCTTTTCCTAAATGCTGCATTAAAATAAATACAACTGTGAAAAAAAAAAAGTAAGGATGGTAGGGGTGGGGGGAGGAGTAAACTTTTAATCATCTTCCTTTTCAGATGCTGTCTTTGGCTCTTCTCCAAATATAAATACACGCTAGTGATCTAGGACCCAGAAGGTGAACCATGCCAAAGCCAGCTGACCTGTACTAGAAAAACAGATTGGCCTGGGGAGTCAAGCCAAGAAGGAAAAGAAATAGCTCCAAGGCAGAGAATTGCCAAGTTTGGTAAGTATATAGAGCTCAGATACACATTCCTTTACCTCCTGGACTCAGTAACTTCCTATGTTTGGGACATTCATAGCTTCATTTTTTTTCACATGCCAGGTTTCCATTCAGTCATTCTCTTAGATAAAGTTAAAATTGGTCCATTTCTCTTCCTTCTCCCCAAAAGGGACAATATCAGAGACCCTTGGGACGTTGGGAGAGACAGACTGAGATGACAAGGAAAGAGATACCCATACTAAGGAAATTTTGATAAGGAAGAAATCACTTTCAACTGGAGAAACCAGACACAACTATACTGAGGAGGTAGCATCTCAGCTACCAGGCCTTTAAGCAAGAAAAAGATTTCAGCAGGTAGAGGGTTTGTATTCTTGGAATGAGGAGCAGTTTTCTTGAAGGCACAGAAGCAGAAAAGGGGTGCAGGGTAACACCAGAAAATAACTAGGTCCAGTTTAGCTGAAAAAGATTGTGAAAGGAAGTGAATGGTACAAAATGAGGCTAGAATGATAGGTTAGAAACATTATAGTGGATAATAAAAATGATGGTACTACAAATGCTATGAACTTTAACTGATCAGGAATAGCAAATGAGAGATAGAATATAATTACTGAAACTCACAGATCATCTCCAAATCTCTCTTCAACCAATGATTTTTACCTCCTTCCACTGCAATAAGCTTTTGGGTGTGTGTGTGTGTGTGTGTGTGTGTGTGTGTGTGGTGTGTGTGTGTGTGTGTGTGTTCTGCAACTGCTAATAAGTAGGAATGCCAATGACTTGGGAATATCACTAGGAAGGGAATTATTTCTTCTGTGATATATGCAATAGGCAGTCAACTACAGTCAAAAGGAGAATACTTGAATAATATTCAGAATGGATAATCATCAACCTATGAATCACTGAGTTGGCCAAAAGCAAAGACAGCAAATCAAATCAAGGTAACATGTCGAATAACAGCAGCTTTCTAAGAAGAAAAGCCCAAATTCTGACATATTTTTAAAAATATCTAAAATAAAAAGGGCTCTCTAACAAAAAAAAATCATTCTGTACTCATTAATCAATGTTTTCTCCATGACCAGTTTTCTCTATTTACTCCCATATCCTACTCTGCAGCCAAGAGAGAACAACCATGCTCAATTTAACCATAAAACCAAGCCCAGAATATAAAATGCATTGCCCAAATGAAGCTTATTGACAAGCACAAATGCACACACACAAAAAAATTTAATCTGTGTAGTGTAGGCTACCAATTAATCAATCAATGATTATTTATTAAGTAGCCACTTACACCAGTCTCCATGCCAGGGACTGGAGATACATACGCAAAAGTGAGATACTCTCTTTAACCTCAAAAAACTGGGGGGAAGGGGATCTAATATATTAACAGATAAGGAAATAGAAAAGAGATACAAATTAAATTCAAATGATCTTGGCAACAAAGAAAATCAGAAAAGGCTGCTTGCAGAGGTAACACTTAAGTAGAGCCTTGAACAGAGGCATAGGTAAAGAAAGAAAGCATTCCTGGGATGAGGCATGGAGGCAGAAGGAAAAATGTCATGTATGCCAAATACAAGACGTTCATCTTTTTATACATCTAAATATGAATGTAGCATAACTCACGGTCCTGGGTCACCCCATACAGAATGGGTTTCATTCTAAGGACTTAACCTTAAAAGAAGTCATCTTTCTTTTATTCATTTTGTTCAGGAAAACCTGCCAAGAGTAATTTGGGTATCACTAGTGCCTAGGTTTCCCAAATATGATTAGAGATTCTATACAAGCTGTCAGGTTATTGATGCTTATGGGAGGGACAGCCTTTGTCTCTCCCCTACTCTGACAAAATAAGGAAGACACAAAGAATTCACAGAACCCCACAAACAGCTACATTAGCACAGAAAGTACACAAATAGATTATAAGTTCATTTCAAATGGGATATTTGTCAAGTGCTTAGCACCGGGCCTGCCATGTTTGTTCCCTTTCCCTACCCTGATGTCAGAGGGGAATTCAACATGGGATTGCTATTGACAAAATTTGTTGACATTCTGGAGAATTCCTTTCTTGTAGAGTCCTACACAGTACCACCACCACCTCCTCACCATACCTGCTCTGTCCAAATAGCTCACCATAACAACAGGAGATGGTCAAGTTCAAATGTTTTGCCCCACATGTGGCAGCTTTGGGCCTTGAGCTGAAGGGGTCGTATGAAGGGAACTTCTTTCTCCAAGATGGGACACCATTCAAAAACTGAGTGGATGATTTTCTTCTTTCTCTAGAGCAAGGGTCCTTAACTTGGGGTCTGGGTCCTTTTTTTTTAATAAATATTCTGATCTTAGTATTTTAATATAATTTATTTCTTTTGTAATGTTATGTATTTTATGCACTTATAAACTATCCTGAGATGTCCACAGGTTTCACCAAACTGCCAAAGGCATCCATCATACATACATACACACACACACACACACACACACACACACACACACACACACACGCGCGCGCGCGTGCGTGCAAAATTAAGAACCCCTGATCTAGAAGGTCTGATGCCTGAACTCTCAAAACTGAGGTCACCCAGAAAGTAACTCCCAAAGCTAAGGATGTCCAGGAATTTCAAATTCCTGCTCTTCTGCGTAGGAGGGTAAGGTTCATGAACCATGCAAGAGAGTGATAGGACCCTGGATTTGGAGCCCAGGATCCTGGGGTTGAGTCTTTGTTCTTCTACTGTGTAACACTGAGCAAGTCACTTAACTTTGCTGGGCCTCAATTTTCTCATTCATAAAGGAGGAGATTGTATTAAGCAGTTTCTGAGGTCCCTTCTAACTCTAATTCTATTTTCTAAATTTGACCTAAATGCAAATAACAAAGAAAAAAGATTTGAAGTTTACTTCTACTAAACCCGCCCCTCACAGCTATCATCTGGGGAAGCACCTCCTACAGAGAAGGGGTGGGCCATCCCTACCAACCTCCACCCACAGGATGGGCAAGCCATCCTAGCCAAAGGAATAAGACACCCTGAAGTAGAGACAGGAGGCAGCACGTACCAGGCAAGTCAGACCAATACCACCACCTGGACTACTATCTCCATTCAGACTCCTGTGAACGCAGTCCAGGACCCTGAACCCAAGAGAACTGAGACTAGTAATGCTTTCAATCCGTTGCCCTCCTCCATCATTCTGGGAAGCCACCCCTGTGGAGATGCAGCCTGGCAACTACTCCTAAAGGTGCTACAATGTCGCCTACCTCTGTTTACTCATGTGTAGGATGAGGTGATAATAGGGTCACTATTACCTCCACCAATTATCTCACAGGCTTTGTCAAGAAGAAAGCAAGATCAATTAATACATATATACATACATATCAACGTATAATAAAGTACATGTACATATATATTATTGTATAATATAACTAAATATTAATGTAATATAGAACTGTGTTAAATAATATAGTTATTATATTTTATTAACATATAATGCATATATGAACATACACATAGCACCAAAATATGGTTCCTGGACATATAGGTGTGTGAATTATTCTCATCATTGTCATTGTTGTTACCATATAGTACTCCATGGGTATCAAAAAAAAACCTGTTGATTTTTCTACCATTCTTCTACCTTGAGGTCTTTCTGAAGCCCAAAGGTATATTCTGACAGAATGCTCCCAAGGTAAGAAGGGCTAACCCTTTAAAAGTCCTGAACTTCAAATGCACAAAGCATTTGTAACCATTAACATGAACCAGTTGCATGACCTTAAGCAAATCATTTATCTCAGCCTTAGTTTCCACATTTATATATAATAATGGCACCTACTTCCCAGGGTTGTTGTGAACAAAAAAATGATTATGTAAAGTGCTTAGCAAGCCTTAAAGCTCTACATACATATTAGCATTATTGTTGTTGTTGTTATAATAAAATGTAACTCCCTCCTTGTTTTAGAGAATTGGAAGTCTAAGGATGCGGAATATCAAATATACAGACCAAGCTGATATGTCAGTTGGCTTTGTTGAATGTCTCTCTCTCTCTTTTGCAAGGGAAGACTTGATGACTAGAGGAAGGGAGGAGGAATATATTTGAAAAATGAAAGTAATATAAAAATAAGATATCAAGAATAAGAAATTTTTAAAATTAAAACATTAAAATTAAATTTTTAAAACCAGTGAGATGATAAATGTAGAACCAAATGAGTTTTGCAAGAGCTACTTAGAATAATGAACAAGGCCAGTTGAGAAGAGAAAGTATGCAAAAAAAAAAAGAAAGAAAAGAAAAGAAACCTTACATTCATTTCTCTTCCTAACACCGTATCAAAGATATCAGGAGCATGGATTTTCTCAGGTAAATATTCAGGAACCATTTTGGTGGTAAGTTACAGAAGTCCAATCAAGTTAAAATATTATCTTCAAGAGGACGTGGTACAGTAGGCTAGTCTTCTGGAAGTGTTCAGTTCATCTTGATAGAGCCTCTGAAGAGAATACCATTTTTCTTTGACTTTCTCCTTGATTACTACAGGGAAAAGCCTCAGATGGGATGCTCTCTTGGTCTGATAGATAAAACATGTGTGCTGATGCGTCACATAGCATGAGCACAGGTCTCTAAGGATTTGACTGTTTAGCCGTTCTGTGGCTAACTCGGTATCATGCCCTATGTTTGAATGAAGCTGTGTTTATAAAAAAGGATGATTGAGGGAAACTGTTTAAAATACTGGGAAGGTTAGTACCTTTTAATCAAATAGCAATATTGTGCAGGAGCAAAACAATGCACGAAGAGTTTGTGTGTATGTGGTTTTGTTTTTGTTGCGTGTGCATGTGCGCGCGCGCGCGGGGTTGTTTGTTTTTTTTTTTTCAAAAAGGGTAGTAGGTAAATTATACTAAGTTGTATTCCAAATAGAAATAGCTCCAAGCTGTTTGACAAAGCACTCAAGATAGTAAAAGTGGATGAAGAGGCCCATTTGCACATGTAAATAGTGTGGGGGGGCAGGATTTCAGAAAATAATCAGATAGTAAATGCATTCCTAAAGCAAAGAGGGTGGGGAAGATAGAAGAAGCCCCTTGGGAAGAGCCAAAGAATTTTGTTTCTGTGACTGGATGCTAAGTCCTATCGTTATACACAAGATAACTGTTGGATTATTAATTTTTTAAAAGTTTTTGAAAAGCCACTAAGTACTGGGTGTTTCTCCCCATCTTCCCAATAATATTGACTTATGCACCTTGGACTCTTTAATCCATTTTAATTAAGATCCTGCTATTAGCCATGTGATTGAGGAACCCGCTGTCAGACCAACAGACTCTTCCCAACTTTCATCTGATGTTCTTTTATAAAATAAAAAAGGCAGCTAGGTGTCACAGTGGATGGAGTGCTGAATCTGCAGTCTGGAAGACTTAAGTTCAAATCTAGCCTCGGATACCTATCAGCTAAGTCATTTAACTTGTCTACCTCAGTTTTTTTCATCCATAAATGGGGACAGTAATAGCACCTACCTTTCCAGGGATGTCCTGAGAATAAAATCAGTTCATTTTTGTAAAGGACTTTGCAGACCTTAAAGCACTATATAAATGCTTATTGTTGTGATTATTATAAATCAGAACAACTAGCTCTGCCCTGGAAGACTTCCACCTCCATTGTGGTAAAGGAAAACTGTGGTTCTACTTAGTGTAGTGAAATGATGCCAATGATCCTACAAAAATAAACATTCAAGCTGTTTTTTCAACAGTAACCTCTTCATTTAGTATCTTCATTTTTCTCACCCACCTCATAAAGCTCATCTAGAAACGTTCATTCTGTTTATCCTTTGCTTTAGTATTCCAAAGTCCTTGAGAGATGTGACCCAAGTGATTCTCTGGACAACTATGGTGAGCTTACATGTGAACGTTTAGAGAATTAACTTGGATATTTCAGCTTAAGCCCCTTGTTTATAGAGTGCTATTGAGTAATGGTATAAAAAGGATGGTCTGCCTCCCCCCATGTTGCCTTCCCCCACTACTATCACCACTTCGGTCATGGGAGTATGGCATAGCTTAATCCCAAAGGGAGTGTGATTAGCCAATCACACATGTCAGATATCACTCTATCTGCTAGGCAATCATGGGGTTTTACCTCCATCATGTCCATTATTTCCCTTTACCATTACTTTTCTATTCTAACCCCTCCCAAAACTATTTGAGCCCCCAACTACCCTTCCAACCTGTGAATCAGCCCTTTGGGACATTTACAAACTAAGCCCCTACTTCAACTGGCTGGTGCCATTGGGAAAAAATTACTACCCCTAATCCCTACTTTCTACCCCTAGGATACTCAGGAAGGGAAATGTACTGCTAGGAACGCCTTGCCTCTGCAGATTATCTGACATTTATCATATGTGTATGCATGTATATATATAATATATGTGTTTTATATTTACATAAACACATGCATATATATGCATGCATAATGTATATAGTATATGTGTGTGTTATATATGTATATATTTCATATGTGTGTGTGCATGTATATATATGTATATATAGTTATTGTTGTTCAGTCTTTTCAGTTGTGTCCAACTCTTCTTGACCCCAGCTGAGGTTTTCTTGGCAAAGGTACTGGAGTGGTTTGTCATTTCCTTCTCCAGATCATTTCACAGATGAGAGACAAAGAGAGTTAAGTGACTTGCCCAGGGTCACACAGCTAGTAAGTGTTTGAGGCTGGATTTGAACTCAGGAAGATGACTCTTCTTTACTGCAGGCTTTGGCACTGTATCCATTGTGCCATCTAGGGGTTAATAGATATGTAGATAGATTGGATAGATGGATAGATGGATGGATGGATGGATGGATGGATAGATAGATAGATGAAGTATATCTTTATCTATCTATATATACATATACATAATTTATCTCTCCCATTAGACTGAGCTCCTTGAGAGCAAGAACTGTCTTTGACTCTCTTTGTATCTCCATTGCTTAGCACAATGACTGGTACATTGTAGGCACTTAATAAATGTTTATTGACTGACTGACTAGAGGACTATAAAAGAGCTTAAGCTAAGGCAAAGTAAAATATACAACCTCTCTATGAAGCTTTCACTCAAATCGAATAAAGCAAATATGGCAATGGGGTGGTATGGTTCTAGATTGTGAAGGTAAGCAGGGTTATCAACTCCTCTTACTGGCCTCCACTCTTACAATGGTGGAGCTGCTCCTCCTCTTGGGTGTAGCTCTCTCAATTCATTTCCTTGGCTCCTCTCCTCTGGGAGGGATTTCCCTTTTTAAAGGAGGTAGAGAAAAAGGAAAAGGAAAAAAGGCCCGGCCATCAAATACTGGACGTTGATATTTGGTATTTATCTGGCCACTCCCAGTCGCTGTTTCTCACCCTTTTCGTTGGAAGATCCTGGTATAAGCTTTCTGTCTCTGCCATGAAAAGTTGTAAAAAAAAAATTAATTGATAATTCTTGTTTTGAGCTTTGAGCCCCCAGTTAATGTATTGTTGGGGGGAAAAACAGCCCTGCAGCTTTAAATCTATTTCAGTCTCTTCCAAAGCATTCCCTAATTGCACTTCTCTGCTTCATTTGAGCAATGACAAACATAGATTAGCAATGTGATAGTTAACCCAATTTAGCACAATTATTGGTTTAAAAACAAAGTAAATAGAAAGGTAAATAAACTTTTTAAGAAAGAGATAAGTGTCCCTGTGGAGAAACAGGTACATGCTCTCCTGGAAAATAGGGAGAAGGGAAAGGTGAGAAGAGAAATAGAGAATCATGGCCTTCAGTCTCTCCCTTTAAACAAATTTCAGGCAAGCAGGATCCTCTCAGGCATCTTCACATGGCTCCAGAGTCTGAGCTGGTAACCTCATCCTCAGAATCTTCAGAATGCTGCTTCGGTGGCTACTGATTTTTCTCTTCTCTCATAGCTTTTCTTAGTTACTGCCTCCCTTTTCTTACTTCCCTTCACTCACCATTCCTTATGTCTTCTGTTGCCCACCATGCCTTTGGAGAGGAAGACAGGTCCATAAATCTCATCAGTTTCCCTCACCAATCCTCAGATTAGGGCAAACTGGAGGAAGGGGAAGAAGGAGCAGGAGACTTCTACTCAAAACCAGCAGGCATCCATTGCTAGAATCTCAATTTCCTTGGTAACATGAAGATGGAGCTACAAAGGGAGGATTTTTTTAGAAGGAAGAAAGAAAGAGATAGAGGAAGAGAAGGAAAATGAAGAGGGAAAGGGGCAAAAGAACACCAAGAAGATGAGAAGAAAAAAGAGAGGGGGAAGGAGAAGAAAAGGATTACATTTTAAGAAATGAGATCCTTTGCAGGTCACATAGTCTGACTCTGTCATTTTACAAATGAAGAAACTAAGGCCCAGAGAAATTATAGGACTTCACCAAGGTCACACAGGAAACAGTAAATAGACAAGGTGGAATTTGAACCTGAGTTGTATGATTCCAAATTCAACAAGTTTTCCACTCTACCAGAAGAAGAGATTAAAAAAAAAAATGGAAGAGGCAGAGGAAGAAGAGGAGAAGGAAGGGGAGAAAAATGAAAAGATGTAACAATATATCTGTTCCTGCCAAGCCAAGGGGGGACAACTGACTCAGAAGAGCTGTTGCTAAAAACGGTAAATAAGAAATCTCAAGCATACAGCCTATGAACCTTTCTCAACACATTCTATAGAAGATCTCATTTAAAGATCAGTCCCCAGAAACCAAATCATCTAATAGTTTAAAAAGTTTAGAAGGGTCTTCTACTGGAGCACTAAAGAAGGAGAAGGTGGAAGGAAATGAAGAGAAAATTGAAGAGAAGAAAAAAGGAAGTGAAGAAGTGAAGAGAAAAAGAAGGAAGGGAAGGAATTAGAGAAGAGGAAGGGAAATGAAAAAATGAATCTAGTTCCTGTCGACTAGAAGAGAGATTCAGAAGAGAAATCTAGTATGCATATTCTCAATATACACTATCTCCAAACTCTAATTTTAAAATTACCACGGATACCATATCACCCAAAACAACTGAGGGTAATATAATGGGCCTGGTAAAAGCTATCTATGAGATTCCAGAATCACTGGAAAGTACTTTGACCTTTAAAAAAATGGCTTACACTAGATTGATAATTTTTAAAATGCACCATTAAAAATTCATTCCTTTAGCTATTAGACCTAATTTTGTATTATGAACTCCCTTGGCAGTCTGAAGAATCCAGTGGACCCCTGTACATTTTTGCCTATATTCATAATTGAAAAAAATGCTAAATTTCAGTTAGAGGTTAATGAAAATAAAAAACGTAATTTCTTCATCTAAGTTTACCAACCCACTGAAATTGATCCACAGACCATCCCATGTTAAGTACCCCTGATTCAAGACTTTGTCTTAGTTAAACATATTTAGTCTTACTGGTCAATTGCTTATTGTGTATGGAGTTTGTTAAGTCCTTGCCAGAGAGATTTGATAGAGAAGAGGGAGCATTAGGATGTTGGCTAGGGAGAAGGGGAGCAGTACGTGAGGTATGAGGGGCGGTGGGCTTTATGACAAACTTCACCTGCATCATGGTTCTGCTCCCCCAGTCATTCAGTCATGTCTTCCCCACATGATATGAACATGTCAGAATTTTGAGAAAACTGGTAAAAAAAACATGGTGCAAAAACTTAAGAACACCTATTTTTTAATTCAGCAAATATTAAGAGAGTTATGCCAGTCATGAAGGGGAGGATGATGATGCCCGTAGATGAGGCACCAAGACAAAGGAAACAAAATTCACTCCCTTACCCCAGCTAGGTGGTGCAGTGGATAGAGCACCAGCCCTGGAGTCAGGAGGACCTGAGTTCAAATTTGGCCTCAGACACTTGACACTCTGGCTATGTGACCCTGGGCAAGTCACTTAACCCCACTGCCTATATTAGAGTATCCAGAACAGGTTTTAATTACTGATAACCTCAGGTCAAATATACAACAGGCAAGATCTCTTAGGCAGCAGTAAACTTGGCAGTCCTCCTCTCCTTTCCATCCCTTCCTCTCCTTTCTCCTCCCCTCTCCCCTCTCCTTCTGTTGCCTCTCCTCTCCCTTCCCCTTCCCTCCACTCCTCTCCTCTCCATTGCCTGGGCTCCCCAGATTTTGTTTTGCAAGGTCACTTAATTAGTCCTATCTGTAACAGTTACTACCTTCCCATTATCTCCTTCCACCTAATGATAGCATTTTGCATGTGTTAAGTCAAACAGGAATTAACAAAATTCCAATGGCTTATTCAAATGATAAATAATGAACCATTTTAAGGAAAACGTCTCCTGGGGAGGGCGGAAAACCCTGCAGCTGAAGGCAAGTGAGTCAGGATACTGAGCCCTTCACAGGCATAAACAGGAAATGGGGCAGCCTGTGCAGGGGATGACAATCGGCCTTAGAACGGCTCATCTGAAGGGGGCATGATGCTTGACTCTCGTCCTGCACTGCAGCCAGAGTTTTACTACATTTGTACATCATTTCACATCTGTATTGCCATATTTATTTTCTAAACACAATCCTCACGCAGAGGACTAAGAAAAATACTGCATTTGCTGAGAACCAATTCAAAACCATTTTCCTGATCCAAAATACAGGCACGCTTGATGCTTAAATTGTTCTTTTTTCAAGTTTCCTTTCCTATGATGTCACTTAATAAAATCATTAGGATGCAATGGTTCACACAGACTTACAAGCCTTATAAGGAAGCCATTCATGTTTCAGCCCAAATTGACTTTTTATGGGTAACGTATATTTCTCAGGGCTCACGGTTATGAGGTAAAAATTGTTGCTCTAATCACAAAAGGCAATAGTTATTTGAGGTGTCTAGTCTATAGAGATCTGGTCTCAAATTTTAAAAATTCAAGTACTGCTTCTGGCGCCTCCTGGCTGTGTGACCCTGGACCAGTCAACGAATTTCTCAGCGACCCCAGGCAACACTCGAAGATTATAAATTGCAGAGCAGATGACAACCTCCTTTGGTAGAGGTTTCCACACTGGTTGTTCCCTGTATTAACAAATCATAGTTCTCCTTATTCATTCTCCCCTCCATGCAAATCAATTATAAATCTATATTTTTAGAAGAGACTTTATTTTTTAATTTTTTATTCATGTTGAACTTAAAAACAAAAAAAAGAACATTTCCATGTACACAGCACAACATAAAAAGAGGATTCAATATAAAATCAGGAATTTACCAATCTGTTTTTAAAAGGGCAAACTGTTCTTTAAAAAGCTCTCCGCCCCTCCCCCATGAAGAAAGGATGGATCCTAATGTGATTTCATCACGTGAGTAACTCTAACGTGAAAACTCTCTCTCCTCTGTAACTATCTCAGAGTCCCCAGAATCACAGAGTAACATAGTCATGATGAGTCTGTGTCAAGACTTGAACCTAGGTGTTCCTTGATTTACCATATTGCCTCTAAAAGATTATTAATCTTCTTAAAAGGATATGAGGGGACAGCTAGGTGGAGTAGTGCATGCAGCCCCGGCCCTGGAGTCAGGAGGACCTGAGTACAAATGTGGCCTCAGACACTTGACACTTACTAGCTAAGTGACCGTAGGCAAGTCACTTAACCCCATTGCCTAGCAAAAAAAAAAAAAAAGAAAAGAGAAGAAAGAAAAGAAAAAAAAAGAAAAGAAAAGAAAAGAAAAGAAAAGAAAAGAAAAGAAAAGAAAAGAAAAGAAAAGAAAAAGAAAAGAAAAGAAAAGAAAAGAAAAGAAAAGAAAAGAAAAGAAAAGAGAAAAGGGATATGGAACCTGGTATGTTTCGAACTTACCTTGAAGGACTGATGAAACCTATCTCTTTCACCTGATAATGGAGCACAGAATGATGCGTATCTTGTCAAAAAAGTTCAATGCCTCAACTTGTTTTTGTTAACTACTTTGTTACAAGGAAGGGTTTTTGTGGGAGGAGGAAAATACTGGAAAGTGACAGTGAAAATTAAAAAAAAACCAATAAGATACTTTTTCCAACAAGTTATTCTGAAGCATAATATCAAGTCAACAAGCGTTTGTTAAGCACTTATGTTATAGGCACTGTTTCATAAAATGAATGAATGTTCGCAAAATTCAAATATAAGAGCAAAATATAAACCTATAAAAACTTCAAAATTTGCAGAAATTCTTAATGAATATTTTTAAATGTTTCAAGTAGACTGTAAGCCCCTTGAAGGGAGGTACTGTTTCAAATTTTTTTTCTTTTACTACTTAATACTCATCTCAGTTCCTTGTATATAATACATTTAATAATTTAATAAATATTTATCACATGAGATAAAAAGTGCTTGGCACAGCACCTGGCACATAGTAGGCAGTTATTAAATGCTTTTTCCATTCCAAATGTTTGTTGGGTTGGGTTGGATTGAAATGGAGTCAAATGTGATAAATGTCTTTTCTTCCCTTATTACTTTCTTTTAATTAAATGGCGAGATAACAGTCTGTTTTCAGTGCCATCATCTTCATTCTTTCCTGAATAGTCCATCGAGACAAATTGGCAATAATGATTTGAAAAATAAACAAAGGTCATTTTTCTAGTCTTTTTTTCCTAGACTCCTCAATGTCAAGAAACCAGTTAAATGATCCTGAAATTGCTATCATCATCAAAAGAAATGATAGGCATTCCCTAGGGGTAGGCAATAGGTCTAAAACATATCAAGTGGACACTGTAAACAGGACAAAGGAAGAAACCTGAGAATGTACATTTATCATTCCTATAGCGTAATCACCAACAAGACAGGACCTGATACCATGGGTCCACAGAGGAAAAACACAAAACATTCTCAGCATAAACATTCCCACCGGAGAGCCAATAAGAATCTTTGGCACTGTCTGCAGAGAGAGATAGGCAACTCAACCACCCATCCATACATTATACAGGCCAAAGGGGGAAAAGGGGGGAGTTGGGAAGAGGAGGCAGAGAGAAAGACAGCCCTGAGTCATCAGTGCTGGGTAAGGGGTGAGGAGATCAACTAAACAGAAGTAGGGGTAAGTACTTCAAATATCTGCCATCTCATGACTAGTGGACGTTTTTCGGGCTTCCTATACCAGCCAGAGGCACATAACCAAGAGCTCTTCCCCATGTGTCACCAACACCACCAGGCCCATGAGCAGGAGCAGTTTATAATAGGCTGAGCACACCCCAAGCCATTGGTCAGAGCTCTACACCTCAGCAATTGCACAAGATAAACTCTATCCACTGCATGAAATACTGGAAGTTGATGTAAACAGCTTTTAATAGCAGCGAACATTTGTTCGCTTTGTTTGAGACCATCTGGATGTTCCATTGTGTTCAGTTCCACACTAACTGCCGTCGGGTGACAGTTGATATATGTTAAGTACAAGCAAAGTGCCTCAGCCCACTCTGGGGACCATCAGGAGAACTTTTCAGTGTTTTGTGGAATATTCTGTCAGATCACAGCTGAGTTGCCTGCATCCTTGATGGCACAGCGCCAAAGTCCTCCCGGCTTTTTTATCAAAGGAGAGTTTTGCTTTTACTGTTTGAAAGGTTAGGAAAATTATGCCAAAGTTCTTCCAGGCAGCTTGGAGAGCATTGGCTGACAGGAATGATTTTCAATATGGAGCAAAGAATAAAAAGATCTACTAATCCTGGGGGATCCCTGGCTTGGCTTGTTTTACATGCAGCTCAGTGCACAAACAAGACATTAAAACACCCCGAAAGGAAACCTTACCAATAAACACGCCGTGGTTATTGTTCTAAGGAGAGGAGGCTGTCATTTAAAAGGACACACTCTTCTACCTGCTGAAAGCCCTGGGCTGTTGAAAACTCCTATTTTTTACTTTGGCCTGCAAAGTCAGGCAACCAGCATTTATTAAATGCTTACTATGTGCCAAACACTTTGCAGAGCTCTAGGATACAAAGAAAGGCATTTTTTCATTTTAGGTTGCTAAAGGAAGCCTGAGGGAGAGAGCGCTAGAACTCACAGGATCAGAGGTTTAGAGTGGCAGAAGACTTCAGAGGTCATTGAGTCCAACACTCTCATTTTATGGATAAGAGAACTGAGACTTAGTGAGGTTAAGTGACTAGACTAGAGTCACACTGGAAGTGAGGTTCAGAGTCAGGATTTGGACTCAGTTCTTCCTAATTCCAGATCCAATGCCCTATATATTATCAAAACATGTAAACTTGATCATGGACATAAACAAGTCTGAATTCTGTCTTCTATGCATAGCTGAGTCAGAACTGAAAATAGTACAGCTAGACCAACCAGTCAGATACATTCTTAGTCTTTCACCTTTATCAGCAATGCCATAACCAAAAGATAATATGTCTGGTAGAAAGTAAAATAGTTGATAAATAAATTAGATATGTAGATAGACAGACAGACAGACAGACAGACAGACAGACAGACAGACAGACAGACAGATAGATAGATAGATAGATAGATAGATAGATAGATAGATGATTTATTAAGCACTTACTATGTGCCAGGCATTGTTTTAAGCATTGATGATAGAAATAGAAGCCAAACATTCCCTACCCTCAGGGAGCTTACATTTTAATGAGAGAATATAATACAAAGAAAGGAGCTAGAAGGAGGGGAGGGAATCATGATATGTACAAGGTTTAGGTAAAATGAGATGAACACTTACCTATCATTGAGAGCTTAGGGTGGTGGAGGGTGAGGCCAATGTTCCTATAAGGAGGAGACAGGGATGACAGCCCAAGACAAGACGAACTGTTCACTTTTGTATCTGCATCCCTACAGGCCCATGAATTTATAAATCAGAGAACACTTTTGAACACGTTACTTTGAATTCATATCTCTAGAGTTAGAACTCCAGCGAAGTCTAAAGAACTACTTGTCCAGGATTTTTGAGAGAAGATTGCTATTCAGGCATGCAACATATGGTCTCTAAGTTCCATTCTCTATGGCACTACCCTTCCTTCAGTAGATGAGCCTTCTAAACAGTCTTCCTGCCTTGTCTCCCCCTATTCTAATCCATCCTTTATACTGCTGCCAAAGTGATTTTCCTAAAATGAAGGAGAATTTGTTTCGTTCCTCTCCTCGTGAATTCTACTAGTTCCCTATTGTCTCTAGGATCCAATATGATCTCTTTCCTTTTAAAGTCCTTCACAATCTGGCCCCAACTCACCTGCCACCTTATTATATATTACTCTCTTTCCCACATTCTTTGGTCCAGTCAGACTGGCTTTGCTGTTCCTCACACATGACACTTCATCTCCAATCTCCTCACCTTTGCACAAGCCATCTTTTGTGTTTCAAGGGCATGACCAACTCATATCATCCTTCATTTCCTTCAGAATTCTGCTCCACCGTACCTTCTACATGAAGCCTTTCCTGATCCCTAATCTATCCCACCCCAATCAGCTGCTATTGCACTTCTACACAAAAATTTCCTTGGGTTTACTTTGTATATGCTTATACATAGATATGTATTGTCTTCCCCAAAAGAATGCAGCCTCCTTAATGTTACAGTCTGGTTCATTTTTTACGTCTGTAAAAATGAAAAAAAAAAATACTCCAGCATCCAGCACAGTACCAGACACATAGTAGGCACTTTATAAGTGTTTATTAAACTTAACTGAATCAGGGCCTGCTTTAAACCACTATCAAGGAATTTGGGGGAGGGGAAATATATATTCCTTAATCCCATTAAACCATTTCCCACACTGTTATGTAAATACAGGGGACTTCCAGGATGGAAAAGACATCCACAGTTGTGTTTGGGGTTTTTCGATGTCGTTGAAAGAGCTTTTATTAAAATCCTCTTCTGAAGCATCATTGCGACATGGAGGTCATCCTGGGTTCTCAAAGGTTACGCCAGCAGAGCTCAGGCTCTGGCAGATTTTATCAAGCTGGAAAGGATTTTAATATGGGCCCAGCAATAGACTGGATATGTGCCACCTAAGGACAGCCCAACTAAGTTCAGAAAGGCTCATTGCCAGAAGGTTGCCACTAAATAATGACTTTTTTTTTTCAGTCATAGCAAGTTATGAAATTATCTACTAAGGTGCTGATGGGGTTGTAGCCTGTGCTGGCAGAGAAAATACCTGCCTTGATGAACTCATCGATCTTTTAACGTTTTTAAAGTTTCAGAAAAATAGAGATTGATAAATAGAATTTCACTTTAATAATAACAATTAATATTTATATAGCATATTAAGGCTTGCAAAGTACCCTGCACTCACTATCTTGTTTGACCCTCACAACAACCCTGTGAAGCAAGGGCTATTATCATCTCCATTTCACAGACGAAGCTGAGAAAAAGTTATATGACTTGCCTAAGGTGACTCAGCTCACAAGTGTCTAAGGCAAGAACTTGGGTCTTCCTGACTCTGAAACAAGCACTCTACCCTCTATGTCACCTAGCTGTCTAATTGTATACGCATAACTTTACTAGGTGATCCCTCTGTATATACAATTGCTTCCCTCCTCACCTATTCCCTCCCCCCACCCCACCCCCAGCCACCAACAACCGCACAGCCTGAGATCAGGTATCAGTGACTTCAAGGAGAGGGAGAAGAGAGCTTGGAGATGAACAAAACCGCATGGGCAGCTTCCATTAAGTCTAGAATGGCCACAGGAGCACACAGGAGAAGAAACTGAAAATGGAGACCAAGACAAACGGTGAGATATTGAGAAAAGCAGCCAAAACTAAGGCAGGTGGGACAGTTACTCACAGAACCAAGATGGAGAGAGCCAGAAAATAGCAAGTAGAAAACGGTCAGAAAAAGTCAGACACATTCTTCTGTATGACAGTGATCTCTAACTGGTAGCTTCCTTTCAAAAGAAAGCCAGATTGTACCATCCATTTCTACCCTCGCATCTTAAAGGAGAAATCCCATGGCACCCAATAGCCAGAGCTCTCTTCCATCCCCATCCCATTTGATGACTGGTGGCATCTTATAATCCCTCCCAGCCCTCTCAGAAGCCAAGTCTTCCGTGATGCTTTCTTTAATCCTGCCAACCAGATATCACCACTCCTTGCCCTGTACTCCCACAGCATTTTCTACCTCCCTCAGGCCGCATAGCTCATTTCCCACTACATTATAGCCATTTTCTCTGGCTGCTCCCTCCTCCACTCTCTAACTGCCTTTAAATCCCAACTAAAATTCCATTATTTGCTGGAAGTCTTCCTCAAACAAAGCCTTTTAATTCTAGCACTTTCCCTTTGTTCATTATTTCCTATTTCTCCTGTACATAACTTGTTTTGTGTATGTTTGTTTACATGTTATCTGCCTCAGTAGATTGTAAGCTCCTTGAGGACAGGGACTGTCTTTTGCTTCTTTTTCTATCCTTAGTACTTAGCGTAGTTCCTGGAACATAGTAGGCACTTAATAAATATCAATTGAGTGAGTGATGCACATGTTTTACTTTTCTAACTAGATTACAAGTATATTGAGGGCAAGAATCAAGTTTTATTAATGGCTATACCCCTACTTCCACAGTGCTTTGTACAGAGTAAATAATTCAATAACTGCTTTTTTGAATTTAATTCCATTCTCAAATCAACAAGCACTTATTACAAGACTACCGTGTGCCAGGCAGTGCACTAAGATGTGGATTTTATTGGCTTTGGAATACTGCCAACTCTCAATGTCAGCAGTAAGGGGGGACAAAAAGTGTCATATACAACTGAAGAATTGTAAATGTATCAGACTGGCAAAGAAAGATCCATAATAAATTCTTCAGACATATAATACATGAATAAACACTTAAAGAATTGAGGGGGGAGGGAAGCCTTCAATGCACCATTCTAAAAATTCTTTACCAGGATAAAAAATGACAAGATATTCCTGAAATGAACACTGACTGCTTGGTCAAAAATACCATCTTAAATTGTAGTGGATAAATCATGCTCTTAAGAGTAAGATACACTTTCCAGAAGTTTCTGAAATGGTCTCCGTTTCCTGACTCCTTTCAGGATAACTGATTAAGCAACAATTTGCCATTCAAAAGTGAAAGAGAGACCAGCATAGAGAAGCTTATCTTAGATAGGAAGAAGTAACATCGTCTTGTTTTCTCCACTATTATTTTCCTTTTCAAAAATAAGAATGCTGACAATAAGACTTATTAATGCTACATATCTGAAAATGATTTTTTAAAGAACCATCCGAAGTAGTGAAAAGGAAATGCTTCAGGGACATTCATCTCCACTTTAGGAGGTCACAACAAATGATGCCAAGATTTATTCCTGCAGGAGGAGTGGGAGGGAAGGAAGAGGAAACTGCCCAAATAATAAATAAATGGAAACATTACAGACAATGTGGTTCCTTTCCATCAATATTTCACACTGCAAAAGTTGATGCTGAAATAGGTATACATCCAAATGTTGAGATGAAATAAACAATAAAACAATCATATGGTTTTCAGGTCAAATTCTACACCTTTGACTTTGTTGGTCTTTGTTGTTGGTCTGGATCTGGAATTTCACTGGTTCTGAGAACTCCCAGTATGGAATACTCCCTCTTCTGATGCAGATTGGCTGGTAAGTGACTCTCACTTACAGTTTTAGAGTTACCTGAGGTACTTACTGAGAGATTAAGTGAATTACCCAGAATCACACTAGTGTGCATCAGAGACAAGATTTGATCCCAATTGTTTCTGACTCCAAGGCCAGTCCTCTATCCACCATACCACACTTTATTTTCTTTTTCTAATAATTTTATTGATGCTCTTTTGCTTTTACTTTACATTTCTGGATGTTCCCCTACCCTCAATTGAACCTTGCCTGGTAGCAAAGAAAATCTGTTAAACAAAAGCCACTGTAACAGTGACGTCTGACAACTTGGTGCTAAATCATAAAGAGACAGCCTGCCCCTGGATCAGGGTTTCATATGTAGCAGAACAACTATCTTCTACAGATAATAAAATAAAAATACAAAATCAAGTAAAGTATTTTTAAAGAATTATCAAAGAATACTGTAACTGCAGTTGAATTACTAGTTTCAGGTGCTTCTTTCATAACTACAATCTGAATTAGCCCTTCAATTCAATGTTTCTTATAGACACAGGACTGAATATATATATATATATATATATATATATATATATATATGTATATATATATATATATATATGTATATATATACATATATATATTATATACATATATATACATATATATGTATATATATACACACGTACATACACACACATATATATACACACACATACATACACTTATATGCTTAAATACACACATTATATGCATATATTATATATGTATATATGTACACATATTTTACACATATATATAAAAATATATGTGGGAGGTAAAGATTCTACACAATAGGTTCTCTCTGAACCTCAGTTTCCTCAATTGTTACATTAGGGAGATAACTAGAAAAATCTCTTATCTCCTTCAAGCTCTAAAAACTATGATTCTATCTTTCAGTTCTGAGACATTTATGATTTTCATACACTTTCAACCTTAGATATAATTACAGAATCTCAGGTTTGGAGGGGACCTTTTGCGGTGATCTAGTCCAACATATATCTGAAAGGAATCCCCCTCTACAACATTCCCAATAATGATCAACTAGCCTCCACCTGAAGCTCCTGTATAGCCATGGGAACCCACTCCATTTGGAAGCAGCCCACTCCATTTGGAAGTAGCCCACTCCACTTGGCTCCAAAGTCACAAAGTTTTTCATTGCATTAAATCTGAATCTGTTTTTCCTGATTCCACCCTCTGCTAATCCTTCTTCCACATGACAGAAGCATTTGCATAGGAGTGATAGAAGAATTCTGAAATATCAGATTAAACTCTAACCCTTGCCAACTGACACCCAGGTACCTTTCTATGCATCATAATTCCCACTCTGTAAATTATAATGATATTTACAAAACACTTTCCATGTACTGCTCCATTGGGCCCTATCCGTAACAACCCTGTAAGGTAGAGAGAGGGCAGGTATTATTTTATAGGTTCACATTTTAGAGATGTGTAAACTGAGGACCAGAGAGTGTCTGAAGTAGCATAGCTACTAAATGGCAGAGGCTAGGTTGGAACCCAATCTTCTGATATTTAATCCAATGCTCTTTCCACTATACCATACATAAACAGATGAAAAAAAAATAAATTAGTGAACAAATAAGGAGATAAATAAATTAAAAATGAACAAAGGAAAAAAATATAAATTTTCCTTCATAAAATAAAGATGAAATTGTCTCCAACTCTCCTCAATCCTAAACACTTTGGTGGCTTTTTTTTTGTAGCTTTGTGAAATGATGTGATTATTCTAGGGGCACAGGAAGGGTGCCCTAATAGGAGATCATAAGAAAAAGAGGCAGCTAGGTGGTACAGTGGGTAGAAAGAACAGGAATTAGAAAGACCTGAATTCAAATTCTGCCTCAGACACTTATTATCTCTATGATCTTGGGCAAGACACTTAGCCTCTCTATATCCTCCTTCAGAAAAAGGGGATGATAATAGCACTTACTTCACTTTACAGACCTTAAAGTACTCTCTCAATGCTAGCTATTATTGATTTTAAAAAACAATAAAATGAAAGTTCCATGAGGGCAAGGGCTTTCATTTTTGGCTTGGTAAACCTAGCACTTCACACTGCACCTTGTACCTGATGGACACTTTAAAAATGCTTGTTCAATTGAATTGAATTTGAAAACAAAATAATTCAAGATCTAAATATCATTGAATTATCCAGATAACTGAGGCAGGTTTTTTTTGGGGGGGGGCTGATAAAATTGAGAGAAAAACATCATTATTCTGAGTCCTGGTCTATCCACAAATGGCAACATTATATCAATTTCATTTCCAAATTCATTGACCCATTTTGCCTTCCACACAAATGAAAAAGTATGCATCTTGAATAGCTCAGTTTGGCAACAGGGGAATGGATTGGATGACCTCTTCATGTCCCTTTCAGGTCCTAGAATTCCAAGAAACGTGTACTGCCTCACTATATATAGACTCCACTGCAACCAGATCCAAAGGATTTTAGTAGCCATTGAAATGGTGGTGAGTGCACATACGTGTTTCAAAGTAGCAGTGCTCGCAGGTCACATTAATGGAAAATTATGCTCTCCACTTACAAGTGAGGAATTTAGCAACCAGATGTTTTACACGGTTGGCCACAAGGTGCCAAAACCAAATTTTAACATTAACTATTTTAATTCTGCGTATTCTCAAAGCGTACAATTCACTGGCTACCTACATCCTTAGAGAATAATAATATAAACTTCATCATCAACAGCATTCTGGGAGAACTCTTTCATTTCTCAATATACTGAGTACTAAAGAGCTTTCCCATTCTAAGTTTATGAGCCTAACCCCCTTTCTTTAAATACACTGAAGAACTCACATAAGGTATTTTAACTGATTGAAAGGAAATTTGATTAAATGATTATAGACTCCCAAAGAAAATGCCATCACAAATAGTTACACTTTCAGAGCTTAGCCTTCCAGAGTCTAATCCAGAATAAGCATAGTTTGATGCAGTGACAACAGGGATAGGCAGAGGCAAAGACACACAGAGAGAAATGAAGAGATAGAAAAAGTGAGAGACAGGGAGGAACAGAGACAGAGTGAGAGAGAGAAGGAGACTGAGAAAGATAGAAGAGGAACAATTCATACTGGAGCAGGGAGAGGGAGGAGAGTCAGAGAGACAGTAGAGACAGAGACGCAAAGAGAAAAAGCTTAGAAATATTAAAAATTCAAATTTAGGACAGAAATCGAGGAGAATGAAAAAAGTTGTCAGATGGAAAAATATCAATATTCATGACTGTATCTGCGAACAACCCCATTTACTTGATTCCTTAATTTTCAATTGAAATAGAATATTTTAAAATATTTACCATCTTAGAAACAAAAAAACGAGCAACTCATTAAAAAATGAACATAACAGAAATCAAATGTAGTGTTAGAAGTGATCCAATAACTCAGAAGCGTCTGGACTATAAAATGTAATGTCACTTAGTTGGGTTTTTTTTTAATAAATAAAAAAGTGAAGATGCTAATTCTGCTGATGAAGATATTGTGTTTCCCCTCTTGTGCCCTATTCATTATGCAAGACTGCAGAATATGAAGTGTAGATGTGTGATCTGGGCGATCTAATGATCTCCCACACCTGCTCATCTGGTACAATTTTAATTAACACTCCAAGGAGGTTTGTCAAGAGTAATCAAAAACATTGTCGCTTATAAAGCTGTGGCAAGAAATCAATAGTTTTCATCAGAAAAGGTAAGGTCTGGCATAACTGGACCATTTAATTGCTTCGTTCCAATAAACAAAAACTGCACATTTTAATGACTCGATTCTGGAGATCAATATCTAACCACATATTGCATTCAGCAGCAACATGTGGTGGGATATTCGGAGTCATTTCAATTCCGGACGAAGCATTCCTCTTTTTTATTTCCTCCAGAATGGCGATAGGTTGCTGAGCCCGTGCGGGGCTATGATTTATATCCAATGAGTGACCTCTAGGGCCGTAAGACTCCAACGGGTGACTAGTTCTCAATGGTAAGCTACTGGCACTTGACAAAGTGCCTGAAGCCGAATGAATTTACTTCTCTTTTCCTCAATCATCAACAGGCTCTGCCCTGACCCCCATACTGACTCCTATAACAAGATCTCCTGTCGGGGACTGAAAAATTTACTGTCATGTCGACTTTTCATTGAGCTCAAGTGAGTGCTTCTGTCACCTTCAGTGAACTGAGTCTGTAAAAGATTTAACTAAACACCAGCCACAGTTTAAAAGCTAAATAAGTACATTTCCTATAGAGGAGATAGCACTGCAGAGCATCTGGGTTTTTTTGTAGAACGCTCCTTTACAAAGTTCAATCTGGCATTGCCACTACTTTTCTATTTCAAGGGAGGAGTGAGGGTGGCACAGAACCCAGGACTGATTTCTTGAGCCATCGAACCTAAATTTCACAGTAGCCTACATGCCTTCAAGAGTACTATCTGTTGGATTTAGTGTATATTAGCACTAGGAGGTTAGTGTCCACTGGCTACCCAAGTGCTTTGGAAACACAAGTTATAGCTTTATCAGTGACAAAAATGATGAAATTTTACATGAAGATATTGTATAAATAAGCAATATGAGGTCTACATTATCTGAGCACACCAAAAGATTTATAGGATTATAGATCTTGGGGGGGGGAACCTTGGAGGTCATCTAACCCAACCATTTCATTTTACTCATGGGGAAACTGAGGACCAAAGAAGTTAGGTGATTTCTCTAAGGTCATACAGGTAATAAGTAGCCAGCAGGGCCTTTTCACTATGTCACATAATCATGCAATACATAACCATGAACATATATGTATATATATATATATATATATATATATATATATATACATGCAAAATCAAGCAATATATAACCATGAATATATATGCACAAAATTTTTTTTTGTCAAAGCCTTGAAAAATAGCCAGATGTTAAAAATAAGCCCATTATAGCCAAGAGCATTCAAACATAAACAGTCAGAAAATATAAGCACATGCCCAAATATACACAACAGACATGACTTTGGACAGACTAGTTAAAATAATTAAGCAATAAAAACTAAAATCTCCAGAACCCTCTATATCAACAAGGAGGCAATTAAAAGGCTGACATTTGATGGTTTATTCCAACATCTCACTAAAGCCTTACGCAAAATTTCCACTCCCTCTTTAATTTTCAATTCTTCTCCCCTCCCTGCTTCACAGCTCCTGACTATTGGCTTTTACAATCTGTCCCTAGGGAGCGAGGAGTTATTACCCCTGTCGAGGGAAGAGAAAGGGATGTTATTCCCTTGTCACCCTCTCCAGCTCCAGTAGATTCCCGGCTCTGATCTATAGCCTTCATTGGAGAAAAGCGTCTGACATGCGGTTAGTTCTCAGCCCTGTCAGATCCATCTACCTGTGCTCCTGGCATTACTTACTGGAGTCAGAGTGACACACACAGTGTCACAGGAGTCAGGCTCAAAGAAAAAGTCTAGAATCAACCACCATCACCCTCCCCCAGCAGCCTTTTCCTTTGGAGTAAATAACAGAATGAAATGTCTACCATGCAGGGGTGCCAAGTTTCCTTGGGAGAGAGGCATTCAAAGCCTTCCAGGCTCTCCATCTTTGGCATTTAGGTAATTGCAAAAGTTTCCAAGGAAAAGTCCTTCAGAATTGTACTAGGCTTGTTTTCCCGGCAGGGTACAAATACAGTCAAAGTTCTTGAACCAACCCACAAAATACTGTGGACAGGAAAGCAAGGGATAAACATTTTAACATAAGCAACTGATTCCAGTGCTAGTCTAAAGGGCTCTGGCCCCTCCCCTAGTCGGGAAATGTTATTTTCAACTTTAATTATTATAACCTGTTAATAATTTCTCTGGCACTCTGAAAGTTTCTATTGGAAGCCACTATTTCACAGACTCAGGTTTCTCTTTCCTCCCAGGAGCCAGTGCTTGCTTAGGAGAGTGGATAGAGTGAGGTAATTAAATTTAGGAAGATTTGGGTTTAAATCCCACCTGTCACTTACTAGCTGAATGACCAGGAACAAGTTACATAACTTTCCTGAGCCTCAGTTTGTCCTATCTGTAAGTGAACCTAGGAATTCAGGGTGAATCACAGGGTTGATATGTGGTTCAAATGAGTTTTGTTTTTAGCTTGTTTAGATTTGAGTTTTTTTAATCTATCAGCAGCTATCCTGCAACATACAGTCTGGAAGAGTTGCCTGGGGCGATGAGAGGAGTAAATGATAAAATGATAAAAATAGTTAGCATTTATATGGGGTAGCAAGGTGGTACAGTAGATAAAGCACCCCACCTAGAGTCAGGAAGACTCACCTTCCTGAATTCAAATCTGGCTTCAGACACTTACTAGCTGTGTGACCCTGGGCAAGTCACTTAACACCATTTGCCTCAATTTCCTCATTTATAAAATGAGCTGGAGAATGAAATGGAAAACCACTCTAGTATCTTTGCCAAGAAAACCCCAAATGTGGTCACAGAGAGTCAGAAACACCTCAACAACTGTTAAGGTAGGCACTACTGCCATCTCATCTACCCATTTGATTTTTGGTTTAGTTTGTATCTTCCTTAATTCTTTCCCTTCATGTTTTAAGTTAAAAATGGGCTGATCAATGGTAATGAAAACAAATGAAACAATCATAGTTGATGTGCATATAGTATTTGAAGATTTGCGAAGCTTTGCATGAATGATATCATTTGACCCTCACAACAAGCCTGTGGAGAGTTACCAATGTATATTATTGCTCTCATTTTGCAAATGAGAAAAACAAGGTCCTCACGGTTTAAGTGATGTATCAGAGCCGGAATGTGAACTAGATTTTACTTGTACTGACCCACCAGTGGTCACTTCACATAGAGCATTTGTATATCCCATGCCTCAACAAAGTTAAAATTGGTGTTGATCGAAGCTATTATCACCCTAGTTATTAGTGATCTTTTGCCTAAAATAATCACATGTGCATCTAGTTATTTATATGTTATATCTCCCACCCCTCAACAGAGTGGAAGCCCCTAGAGAAGGGAAGGTTCTTTGTTTTGCCCATTGCACCCGGGTGCAAATGCCCATTTGCCTTATAAAGACTTAATTATATGAAATAGGTTTTTAGGCAAAGGTTGGACAAATCTGGCACATCTCAATCCCATGAGAGCATACCATTAGGTCTTGTGTTTGGGGTAACAGTCTCCTGCTACTCTCTTCTCTGCCAGAAAAGAGCAAAATAATATGGACTTATTAGACAAACATCCCAATTATCTTCTGGAATAGCCCACACTGCCCAAAATCAATGGGTAATTGTTCATTCCCACAAGTATGTACACACATACACATTCTCATCCACGTATTTCACAATACCTGTGCATGGCCTGGCTTAAGAATAAGAGGGAAGAGAAAACACAGAATTATGTCCCTATATGAAGTCAAAGAGGGTTTAAGAAACAATTCTACAACCACACTGAGTTATTAACAACTGGGCACAAATACACAAATATTTCCTGGGCCTAGTAGAACTCAAATACTGCTTTGGATAGTCATAACAGTCAAAACTCTGTTCCAGGTCACTTTCTCTAATATTGACCCAGCCCTAGTACTTCTGGTAGTAACATTTTATTATGAGTCAATAATCTATTTCCCAAAGTCTAACCTCTAGTGACTCTGAGACACTAGGTGGGTAGAGGGGTATAAATGGTTTTAATAGATATATATCCTAAAGGACAGTGTATAAAAAAACACTCTTTTCCTTTAAAGTGCTTATCACCTATAATATAGATACAAGCCAAAAAGTGTATTTTCAAGCATGTTGAACAAAGAGCTCTTTTGAAAAATGGCCATTCAGAGATGTACCCCCACCTTGAAACTAAACTCTTCATTCCATTTCCATCCCATAAACATTTACTAAGTGTCTACTATGTAAAAGCAACTGTGTTAGGTACTAGGAATACAAAAGCAAAAATAAAAGTATCCCTGTCCTCAAGGAACTTACATTCTACCAGGGAAACACATCATCTCCATTCACTCCAGTTCAATAAATATTGATTAAGCACCTACTATGTGCCAGGCACTATACTAATCGCCTGGGATACAAATAAAATAAAGAAACTGTCCTTGCCCTGAAGGAGCTTATAATCTAATGGGAGAAGACAATACACAAAAGGAAGCTGAAAAATTCAAGGATGAGGAGGTAATGGGGAGGAACAAGAGAGCCATGGCATTCCAGTAGAGGAGTAGCCAAGCAGAACAGCTGATGGAAACTGGAGTTACCAGAAGGGTATGAGCCCTCTCTAAAGGAAGGCTTTGGGAAGAGTTTAGTGCTCCTCTCTTCAGCCCTCCACTCAAGGAAGTGTAGAGTATCAACACCCTGAGTCATTCTTGGCTAGGAGATTCCAGGTGATTAGCTTACCCTGGGACGGGGGAGGCATGTAGTTCCCTGGAGTCAAAGCCAAGCAAAACAACTCATGGAAAATGGAGCAAGTACAAAAACAAGCACCAACATTACAAGTATATACAGACTAATACAATGTAATTTCAAGAGGAAGAGAGTGCTAGTAACCACTAGGGGAATCAGGAGATTATACCTGAATTGCCCTTGAAGCAAGCTAGCAATTCTGGGGGGCAGGTATAGTACACTCCAGACATGAAAGTTCACTTATGCAAAGGCCAACTTGATTCTGTGGGGAGAGATGAAATGTCATATATAGAGACAGCCAGCCGGTCAGTTTGACTAGCACACAAAGTGGAGAAAGGGTTTGGTTTTCTGTTGTTACTGTTCACCGTTGTCTAACCCTTCATGACCCCGTTCAGGATTTTCTTAGCAGAGATATTGGAGTGGTTTGCCATTTCCTTCTCCAGTTCATTTTGTAGGTGGGGAAACCGAGGCACACAGGGTTAAGTGACTTGTCCAGGGTCACACAGCTAATAAGTGTCTATGGCCAAGTTTTAACTCAGGAAAACAAGTCTTCCTGACTGACTCCAAGCCCAGTGCTCTATCCACTGCACCACTTAGCTGCCCTAGAGAAATGGTAGTAGGATACAAAGGACTGGAAAAGAAGGTGGTAGAGATTATGGAGGGCTTTAAATGGCAGGCCTCAGAATTTGTACTTTTATCCTAAATTGAAGTTTTTTTTTTGAGTAGAGGAGGTGAAATGATAAGGTCTATTTTAGAACTATCAATTTGGCAGCTGTGTGAAGGTTGGACTAAAGAGGGAAGAGGTTGGAGACAAGGATATCAATGAGGAAGCTGTTGCCTCTTATTGGCCCTTGTGAGAGGTGACAAGGGCCTGAACTAGAGTGATGGAAGTGTGTATGAACAAAAGGGGATAGATCCAAGAGATGTTTTGGAGGTGGGATCGCCAACACTTGATGGCTAATTGGCTATAGCGGTAGGAGAGAGAAGAGTCAAAGATGTCTCCAAAGCTACAAGGCTGGGTGATTAGAAGAATGGTAGTATAGGTATATGCATATATGTATATATAGATATGTATATCTATGTAGATATAGCAATGTGTAGATATCTGTGTAGATATAGATATGTTCATATGTATGTGCATATATATACACTTGCAAAAGGTATTTACCACTGTCATAGAAGATGACTAGCACAGAGTTGAAATTATAGCAAAAGTCCCTATAGACAGTGAAGTCCTACAGATGCTTCTGTTTACAGATGATATTGAGATCAATGCACTAAGCTACATGGTACTGCAGAGCCTATGAGATCCATAACCACTCAAAGAGTTTGGTCCAACCATCTACACAGGAAAAAGCAAGTGGATGATAAATGTTGATTATTCTAACTACAATAAGGTAGAACAGATTATCCTGACTAAAAAGCACAGAGCTGGTCCATCAGCATGTATAACTTTATCAGAAAATGCAAACGGATAGCCATCTGGGTCCAAAACTGAATAGGAGGAAAATGAGCCAGATGTCATTTAAATACCACACCATCCTTGTAATGACTCCATGCTTCTCCCTGAAAAAAAGACTCATCTTTTTAGCATCGGCATTCTCCTGATAGCTGTGAATCATGGCATATCAGTCTGACAGACTTGGAGTTCATCTAATAGGCACTGGAGAGGCACATGGTGAGTGTGAGTAAGCTACAGGATATTACAAATAAAAGACTGCTCCAGAGAAGCATATAAGAGAGCCTATCAGAAAAGTATATAAAATATAGGAAAAGAAGGTAGGCCAGTCACGTGGAGAGAGTAAGCAATAACAAATGGGCATCTGTATGCTTCCTCCACCAGTATTTGTGAAATGTCCAGAGATCCGGGGACAGAATGGCCTCTGGCAAAATGGGCAGGCCCCCTCTGTAGGACCTATGAGAGGATGGGGACAAGAATGTGTGGGAGGAGAAGGTGTAGACAGGTTGCTATCTTCACTAGCAGAGAACTCACATCAGTAAGACTACAAATACATTTAATGGTTAACAGTACATGCTTGTAGACTTTCATTCAAAGATTAAGAATTCATGGCCCCTTATGCTGATGGAGTTTATAATCTGACAAATGGAATGATAATACTAGCCTTTAATGGAGAGATAACACGGCCTTTCTTTTTGGAGCTCACATAGCACTTAATTTTGTAACTCTGTAAGTCACTTTTCATGTAATATTGGGTAGTCTAGTAAATTACATACAGTTGTGTGTTATAGTATGCTTAGCTTGTTTCCTCTAGTGATCTTATCTCCCTTCTAGACTGTAACCTCCAACACAGCAGGGACAGTGGCTCATCTAAACCTTCTACTTCACCTGCTGTTGTTCATCATTCAGTCGATTCAGTTGTGTCCAACTCTTTGCAACCCCATGGACCACATTGCCCATGGGATTTTCTCGGCAAATATATTAGAGTGGTTTGTCATTTCCTTTTCCAGCGGATTAAAGCAAACAGGTTACATAACTAGGCCAAGGACACACATCTAGTAGGTGTCTAAAGCCAGATTTAAACTCAAGTCTTCCTGACTCCAGGCCTAGCGCTCTAACCACTGTACCACCTAGCTGCTCCCTAGCAGTACAGAATACATACAGTAGATGCTTAATAAATGATTGCTGGGTGAATGAATGGATGGCTATATAAGAAACCATACTTTCTTAAACAATTCAGTGAGCCCAAGATCTTATATACGTGGATACTCCTCACAGATTGAATAGATACCTCATATATATATACATATGTGTGTGTAAATATATATATTATACACACACACACACACACACACACACCCCTCTCTATATCTCATCCTGCAAATTATTCATTCAAGGGTTCCATAAATAACTTTAAAAAAAAAACTCTACCCAATGGGGCAGACAGCTCTTCTCTGATTCTTTCAGGATCTCCAGGAATATAGCACTTTGGCTGTCTCTGATGCAGGCTTCTTCATATTTTGTGTCATGGATACCTTTGGCAGGCTGATGGATCCTTTCTCAGAATAATGTTCTTAAATGCACAAAATAAAATGCATTAGGATCACGATGGTAGTCAATTATACTGAAATATAAGTTACCAAAGCATGTTTCAGAACAAGTTCACAGATCCCCAGGTTTCCAGGGATCCTTAAATCTTTGCTGTCTTCTCTCTCACTTATAACAAGCAAGAGCATGTACAAAGAGTCCTAGAACTGAAATCAAGCTACCCCAGCCTGAGTTATCGTTCTGACACTTAGTGGCTATGTGGCTGCACACAAGTCGTATTGGGATGACAATAACACAGACTACCTGCCTCGAGCTGGGGTGAAAAAAGTCTTTTAAAATAAGGGCCAAACAAATGTGAGCTATCATTAGAGGGAAAAATACTGATTCAAACTCTGATTTTTATACATGTTGGCACTCCCAGTGTGGAAATTGCCTCTGCCAATACAAAGTAGAAACTCATCTGTAAGTCACTTTTCATGTAATATTAGTCTTAGAGAACTCCCTTAGAAAATTATGTGAGGGGTTAAGTGTTTTGACTGTGGTCATACAAGTCAGATGTAGGACCTGAACCCAAATCATCCAAAGTCGGCCCTCTATCAACTATAGCATACTGCCTCCCTGCATCATTATTATTATTATTATTATTAATCATTATTATTGCAGTAACTATGATACAGAATGGAATATCATAAGAGCCAAAGAGGGATAGAAACTCCAGTCAGGCAAACCTAATGATATGAAATCATCCCACTAGTTATTAAAAGAAACTATATGCTTCTGCTTGACTTAAAGACAAAAGCCTTTATTTTCCTACACCATCTTATATCATCCATCACATCACACCATCCTCATGGAGGAAAAAAATTAACTATGTTGATTGTTCATCTGACAAAAGGCTTCAGTCAAAAGGTTGAACATTTTGCCCTCTCTCATCTCAAAAGATAAGTTCTTGAGCCACTTCTCTGTTTTTGCTCTGATATTTGAGCTTATTCCATTATTCCAGGCCTCTTCTGAGTTTGAGGTGAGCAGGGATATTTTCTGCTTATTTTGGAAGTAGCAATCCCCCCACATACACTCCTGTACTGAAGCCAAATTTCCAGTCCCATTCACTTGCTTTTAACAGAGGAAAATTAAAGGGGAGGGAAAGATGTAAATTATTTCATAAATAATATTTGTCATTCACATCAGAAGCTTTTTTTTTAAAGGAAAGGGATTTTAAACTCCTTTTCTTCATTAAGAGAAATGTAAGGACACTGTTCTGCTTTTGGAATGGAATGGTCTCCAAGTATTATCTGAGGGTCACTCTAGTAAGTTCAGAGATGCTTATCACCAGCATGATGGCCAACAGGCGATGAATGGAACAGGTCAGGGAAGAAAGGACCAAAACTCATCGAACAGCATATAAAGGCCTGGAGAGGTCATGATATGCATCATGGTAGTAAATATAAGGACGAGGGACTGGACGATGGTTTCATTGGTATAGGGAATCCTTGGCAGAGGAAACCCCCCTCTATCAGTCAAGGGTAACCCTTTTTCTGTAACTTAGAGAGACACTTCGTATGGTAAAATGACTTGCCCGTGTTCACATAGCTAGTGTGTGTTAGAAGTGGCAAACCCAAGCATACTTTGCTTTGAGGGCAGTTCTCAATCTATTCTGCTCATTTTCATAAGTATTAGCACAGATGAAATCATGGATCCTTAAAATATTTATTAGAGGCCCATTATATTGGCCCAGATATTCATTCATCTAACAAAACAGGCTTTTTATTTAAATGAGGTTTTCAATTTAAAATGTCTTACCCATTAGTAACACTCCTACTTTCATCTCAGAAACTGGATATTTACAATTCCATGAATAAATGTGGTATCTTGTAAATATACAAGACTTGGCGACTAGGTGGCATTGTACTTTTAGGAGCTAGGTGGCACTGGACCTACAATCAGAAAGAGCTGACTTCATATCTGGCCTCAGATACTTAATAACTGTGTAACCCCTGGGCAAGTTGCTTGCCTCAGTTCTTCATCTGTAAAATGGGGATAATAATGGTACCTCCCTTCCAAGGTTATCATAAGGATAAAATGAAATAATATTTGTAAAGCATGTCACAAATCATAAAGTGTTAATTTTATTAAATATACCAAAATTTTCTAATTTGAACATTTTATAAAAAGGAATGAAAACACTTGACCAATCAGAAAATTACACTAAAACAAAAAATTGGGTTTTTTTTAATAGAATCATTCCAAAGAGGCTTTTGTCTTTGAAAATCCCATAGCTGTTTAGAACCAATGCAAGTAGTTTTGTGACTTTTGTTTCATCTCTTTGTGTGTGTGTGTTTCAGAGCAGGGGGTTTTTTTGGGGGGGTTGTGTTTTTTTTTTTTTGGTAAGGGTGCAGAAATGGTAAAGTCTTTGAAATTAACATTCATTCTAGGTGTAACATGCTACCTTGGATAAAAACAGCATTCAAAAACCAGAGAACAAGTGAACAGACTCTTGGTTCCATGAGTAGAATCTAATACCCTCTTAAGCCTTGGAAAATCAACATGAAATACATTCTAAATCACCAAGGGCAAGCCGTAGCACTGAAGACCTCCATCAAGCTCATTAAATATTCTCCATATAATCCATTGATTTCTTTATGGAAATCTAAAATGGTAATATTTCAAAAACAGTTGGAACTTTCAATGCCCTAACTATGGAATTATTATTCACCTGTATTCTTCAGGATCTTATTTAACTTCCCCACCATGACCTCTGGGTACAAGTCCAAATCGTAGAATACTTAGTGATTCACACATGGCCTCCAATGCCATAAGGGTCTTCCTTTGCTGCTCTGTTCAGATTTCTTGTTTTCAATGGAGAATGTGCACCCATATAATATGAAATATCTGTCAAAATTGGCGATGAAGTCATAACAGATTTACACATGTTTCTGAATATGTTGATTTTGGAAGTTTGCTTCCTCAGAGTTTTAATAACAGCTTAAGAGGAAGAAGGAACAAATGTTACATCCACAGGTCAGAAACTGTTCCTGTTCCTTGAGTACTTTTTAAAATGAAACTGATAACAAGGCAACATAAGATCACATATTTAGAGCTAGTAGGTGTTGGAGTGGATAAAGCCCTCTACCAGAAGGCAGGAAAACTGCCCTAACACTAACTAGTCATATGACCTTGGTATGTTCAATCATCTCTCTGAGTGTCACTTTCCTTACTTGTGAAATAAAGGTGTTGGATTAGATGATCTAGATAGTCTTTTCTAGTTTCAAAACAGAACTTTCATATTACTATTTGGAGCCAGTCTGATGGAATATACATGTTATGCTATGCATTAGATCCCACAAAAAAAGGGAATTCAAGACTAAAAGTGTACTTTTATTATCATAGGTAATTGATACATTATCGAAGCCTATGTCTCTTTATCTTTGTCTTGCACAGCAAAGTCTGAAACATGAGGACCTCTTCTTACCTCCCACCCAGCAAAAGGAAACAGGTGGAGCTACCCAAAACCATGGATAGTACTCCTGTAGAACAGCCATTTCATGCAGAATCAACACAGGTTCATTCCAGGGAAAGGGAACGGGAAGAGCTTAGGGAACCCCTGATAAAATGGGAAACAGGACAGAAAGGGTTTAAATCCCCACACATTCTCCCTAGATTCCTTTTTCTCTCTTCCAGAATAGAGTGGAAAATGGATCCCCACCGTCATGGCAGGAGCAGGAGTTAATCTACCAATTTACAGAGATTTCCTTCCTATAGCTCCTATGCATAGAGGCAGTCCCTGGAGGTCACGACCAGTATTGACATTTATCCCAAATTCTTTCTCAGTCAGGAAGACTGCCCCTATCAAGGCAATTCTTCCTTCTTCCTTCCTCTTCTGCCTTCACTTTGGTCACTACCTGAAGACTCATTACCTGTCAAAAGATATTCAGAATTAGTTCACTAACATCATTGCTGGTGTTGCCACAAACAAATGGATTGAGAAACTTACAAGTATTAAAGAGAACCAGTTTAAGAGTACTAAGATTATGACTTGATTATGACATGAATGTATCTGTGTGGTGTATTTATACGAAGAACTCTAACACAGAGGCTGTTAAAAATGTATTAGCACTTCAGTGGAACATGAATTTAAACCACTTCCAAAACACCACCCTGATACCTCATCAGGACATGGAGGTAACCCTGGCTAAGCCCTGCCACTGTGCCTGGTATGCAGAAAGCACTTAATAAATGCTTGTCAACTGACTAATAGACAGGGTCTATCAGACTGGAAAGGCTACAAGTACAGTCCTGGCAATCGATGGTCTACTGTCTAAGAAAGAGCCCATCTAAGTACTGAAAGGCTCACTGCCTGCAAGCCCACCTCTAGAAAATAAATATTTCGGCCATAGTGGTCCAGTAGACAAACATGAATGAATGGAGAAGGGAGTCACAAAACAATGGAACAAATAGGAAAGGCAAACACAAGGGGCTTTAGGGACAAATGTTGAGTCTGAACCTACTTCAGTGGCTCCACAATCTCATCAACATGGGGATTCCTTCCAACAAGGCAGATCACAACTTGTCTGTGCCTTTTTTTCCATCTCATGAATCTCATCCACATGCTTCCATAAATCCAATACAAGGCAGTTCACTCAATTTTCTAAGGTTCTTTATCTATATCTCCTGACCCTAGACAGCAATGGGACATGAAGGCTGTCTAAAAGAAACCCCCCACTCTGGAAACATGGTAAGCCCACCTGGTTTTCTAAGCATGCATCTCTCTGATGGCATGTTTTACAATCCTTCTGCACAATTCAAGATTGGTGATGTCTAGTAGCCTACTCATACCCACTATGCCTCATTTCATTACCCTCTAAGTGACCTTCAACTTAAGTTCTTTAAAGGCTATTTTATGACCCACGACCATACAGCATGACCAGAAGAATATGAGGGGTTTTTTTTTAAACATGGACCTGATCAAGCCTTATTCATTTATTATGCAGCTCATAATTTAACCTTTTTCATGTATTTTTGCCAACTTGACTTTTACAGTATGGGGGGAAAGGCACAATCAAACCAATTTTGGGTTATGTCTGCCATTAGCTGCATCCATAGGGAGGTGAAATATGCATAGTTTGCTTAACATTACTGTGAAACCACATTTAGACAGTCGTGGGAAAGCAAGAGCTGATACAGTGAAAGCACTGATATCCAACTACCATCACTAAGCAAAGCTTTAGGAAAACGATAGTGAACGATGATTCAGCTGTGCTATCAGAAGAATGATCATCATATCAACAAGTTCATATGAAATAAAAAGTCAACGAGCCTAAACAAAGTACTGTTTCTTACGGCTGCCCCACAAGGTCCATGTCCTTGATTGTTGCATCTCCCCTAGACCCTAGCACAGTGCTTCGAGTAATAGCAAATATTAAGTGTGATATGTGCTGAAGTTGACTTTTTTTATTAATTTATTTTTTAGTTTTCAACATTCACTTCCACAAGATGAGTTCCAACTTTTCTCCCCATCTCATCCCTCCCCCCACCCCAAGATGGCATGCATTCTGAATACCCCTTCCCCTAATCTGCCTTCCCTTCTATCTTTCCCTCCCCTTCTCTTATCCCCTTCTCCTTCAGTTTTCCTGTAGGGCAGGATAGATTTCTATACCTCATTTCCTATATGTCTTATTTCCCATTTGCATGTGAAAACAATTTTTTTAACATTTGTTTTTAAAATTTTGGGTTCCAAATTTTCTCCCTTCCTCCCTCCCCACTCACCCTCATCGAGAAAGCAATCAACTTGATACAAGTTATACATGTGCAGTCATGCAAAACACTTCCATAGTAGTCATGTTGTAAAAAACTAAGTATATTTCCCTTAATCCTCTCCTGCTCCCCATGTATTCTATTCTCTCTTTTGACCCTGTCCCTCCTTAGAAGTGTTTGCTTCTGATTACTTCCTCTCCCAGTCTGCCCTCCTCTCTATTATCCTCCTGCTCTCTTGTCCTCTTCCCCGCACCCTCATTTTCCCGTAGGGTAAGATAGATTTCCATACCCAATTGAGTGTGTATGTTATTTCCTCTGAAGCTGACATTTCTTAGTCACAGATAAGTAGCAGCATTAATTCCTCATTTTACCAATGAGGAAACTGAGACAAAATGACTTGCCCAAGGTCATGCATATATACCCTCAAGAACACTAACTGGAAAGTTGTAGACTCAAGACTGGGACCCAAGTATTCTGTCTCCAAGTCTTTCCATTATCCCATTTGCCTCCCAGAGACAATGTTATAATATATAACAAGTGAGCAACTGACTTCTTCTTAGAAGAAAGAACTCCACTTGGAGTACCACCCATTTAAACTAGTAGCCACCAAAAATATTGGAAGTCATATTGAAATCCCATAGAAAATTTGGCAACATAGGAATTTATATTAATAATTTATTCAGTTTCATTTATGAGACACATGTAAGATTACATCTTTAGGTCTAATACATTCACTTAAATACTTTATTACTATTGGCTCAGAGCCCTAATTGACTGTGACAGTTCACCATGGTGGTTACTTCATTGATGTCGATTCTTGGTTCCTTGGGTACTCATTATGTGATGTGGAGTTTATTTCTTCTTCCTCTAGGCTCTTGGTCATTCTCCTGCTTATGAATCCCTCCACCAGAAAGAACAGATGGAATGGACCGGATCAGCCCATTTTGTGGTACAGTCAATTGTTGACTAAAAGAGAAAAATAACAATAAGGACAATCCAACACAGAAATTAATACAACAGTCATTAGGCTTAGAAGGTTCTGTGTGAGTTTAACAAACTCAGGTGAGGGCAGCAGTTTGGCCTTTACAACTATGCCTTTTTTTTTGGTTTGTGTTAAAATGGGTTTGCTTTTTATGTACACCCAGCCCACTGGGAGAAGTGGTTTGGAAGCATGCTAAGTGTCTGTGGGAAGCCAGCCTGAGAGTATAAATTCAATATGGAGAGAATGAAACTAACATAGACAACAATGAGAATTTGGAATTGTCTCTGGATTTCATTTATCCATGTGATCCCTCTTCCCCATTACTTTATAAGTTTCTGAATGAGAAGCAAAAAGACTCCTTGATTTGTCAGGTTTAGAGTTCTCTCCCTCAAAGCACTAGGGAATTTAACTCAGAATTAAATTAAGGCTTACTGAATTGAAATGAGGTTATGACTCACTTTCTCTTAAACACAAATTAGTTTCTTACCATCTCTGCAGAAATCTGACCATATCGTTTTTTTACAGAATCAATGTTTTGAGGAGTCAGAAAGGATCAGAAGTAAACAGCCCCTATAAGTTGTAGTCTAATGTTTAATGGATTGGGGATTAAAGACACAAGTACCTAGCAAATAACATAGATTAGCTAGAAGGGGAATTGTCTACCTAAAAACTTCCTGAATAGGAAATTTTCTTGAATCTTGTGTTCAGAGCTCTAGGTCCTCATCATTTGCGGAGGACTCTTTTTTTTTCCTGTTTCCCTTCTGAAAAGCTTTTAGTAACTAGGCTTTGAAACCCCTATCAGTGTTCTAAGTACTAAGTATGTCTCTTCCCTCTGAGCATGCTCCATGAAGATGGACAAACTCAGACAAAGATTAGTTGATGAAATTGGGAAGGTTTAGCTTGGAGAAGGTTTAAGAGGGACACTGGTTATCCAAGTTTTGGAAGAGCTATTGTGTGGAAGGGGGGAAGATTAGAATTTCTTGGGTTGGCCCTGATGGGCAGACACGAGACCAATGTATAGAAGTAGCAAGGAGGTAATTTTCCCATTACATAATGAAAAAATTACAACTACAGCTGTCCAAAAGTGGGACGAGCTCTTTTAGGAGGTAGTAAGTGGCCCGTCATTGATGTTTTCTGAGTGTAGGCTGAATTACCACTTATCAGAGGTGTCGTAGAAATGATTTCAATTTCATATACAGGTTTCCCCTCTGAAGACCATAAAGTGCTGGGACTCTGTGATTCATAAGATCATGTCTTATGATAGCTATGAAACATTTGTTTGTAGAAGAAAATAAAGATGAGAAGCAACATGGAATAGTGGATAAAGAGACAACTTCAGAGTCAAGAATACCTCTGTTCAAGTCTTCTCTCTGACCATAAGCATGTCTACATGGTATGTTAGGTGTGTTCAAGTCCACTCTAAGGTGCTGACTGAGCAGGGTCAGGGCTGGGCAGAAGCCAGAATCCCTCAGGAGATAAAGGCAACTCTCAAAGTCTCTAATGACCCTTTTGCTGTAGGTACTCTGCTACTTCTGCTTTCTTCCTTTAATTTACCTCTCCCACTTTCTGAGGTTCTGGCATAGGAAGAAGAGGAGGGACTCTACAATCCTCTTCTGGGCTCTTTCCACAGGGCTGCTTCATCTGATCTGACAGCCCTTCAGATTCAAGAATCAAATTCCTGTCAGGTCCCTAAGCTGTCTCCCTTCCTCCCTTTTCCACTCTAGAAGCCCTCCCACTCCTGCTCAGTGGTTAAATTTGACAATTCCAATGACAAACAATAACTTCTGAAAGCAACTAGGAGAAAGACCTTCAAATACTATAAAGGAAAGGAAATTAAAATAATACAAGACTATTCTGGACCCACTAGAAGCCAGAAAAGAGAAAATAATAATATATTTCAAAAAGCAAAGGAACCCTAGGGAAAACCCAAAATGTTGTGCCCTGCCAACCCAAACCTAACCATCAATGAAGAAAGACAGTTGTTCAATAAGAGAGAGATATCTGAAGCACTCCTATAAAAAACAGATTGAGCAGATTATTTGATTTGCAAATATCTCAAACAGTAGAAACTCAAGAATGGCAAATAAATGCAACTACTAAGTAACAAAAATTATACACAGTAACAAAATAGGCTACCTGGTCTCTAGAAATACTTAAAAGAAAAAAAAACTAGAAAGAGGAAGTCAAATATGAGGTTTAAAAAAACAGGAAACACATATGCAAAAACTACATAAATGCAACTAAAAGCCACTGTTTATAGAAATAAAGACAGTCCCAAATTATTGGGAAAATAGTAATTGCTCATGAGCAAGACAAGTCAATACAGTAATAATAATACTTAAATTAATTTACCTATTTATTGTTACACCAATCAAACCACCAAAGAATTACTTTATGGAACTAGAGAAAAGAATAATGAGAGAAAGAATAACAATGAAATTCATAAGTAGATTAAAAATATCAAGAATTTAAAGGAAATAATTTTAAAAGTAGACACAAAGGTGGCCTAGCAATAACAGATTTCAAAATATACTACAGATTCTCAACACAATTTAGTATTGGTTAGAAAAAAATTAGAGATCAATCAGTGGAACAGATTAGATATACAACATAGAGAAGCAAATGAAATTAGTTGTTTAGTGTCTGATAAACACAGAGACCCCCAGCTACTAGGATAAGGAATCACTACTTGATAAAAACTGCTGGGAAAATTGGACAGCAGAAATTAAATTTATACCACCATCTCACACCTTATGTCAAAATAAACTCTAAATGCATACATGACCTAGATATAAAAAGTCACATCATAAACAGATTAGAGAAATATTAGAAAAATTATCTATCAGATCTATAGGTAGAAGAAAAGCTCATAATCAGACAAAGGATAGAGAGGATCACAGAAAACAAAATGGATAATTTTGGTTAAATCAAATATAAAAGTTTCTACAAAAACGAATCTAATGAAGCTAAAATTGGAAGGGAAACAACTGGGAAAAGCCTTTGCAACAAGTTTCTCTGATAAAGGTCTCATTTCATATATACACATACACTTATCTACACATATATATATATGCATGCATATGTGTGTATATGTGTGTAGGGATGTGTGTGTGTGTGTGTGTGTAACTGATTCAAATTTATAAGAATAAGGACCATTTCCCAATAGAAAAAATGGTTTAAGGTTATGGACAATTCTTAAAAGAAGAATCCCTATGTATATGGGGTTGTATATGTATGTATGGCTATGTATAGCCATAAGAAAAAGTGTTTCAAGTCACTAATAGAGAAATGAACATTAAAGAAATTCTTTATATATACATATACATATATATATGTGTGTATATATATATATGTATGTATGTATGTATACAAGTATTTATAGCAGCTTTTTTTGTCATTTCAAAAAACCAGAAACTAAGGAAATGTCCATCAGCTGAGGAATAACCAAATAAACTAAAGTATATGAATGTGAAGGAAAAAATTGTGCTATAAGAAATGAGGAAACAGATCAACCCAGTACTTAGGACAGTGCCTGGAACATAGTAAGTGCTTAATAAATGTTTATCGAATTGAATTAAATTTCAAAGAGGTATGAACTGATGCAAAATGAAGTAAGCAGAACAGAATATTTATTCCATAATATCAATATTAATAAAAGTGAACAATTTTGAAGACTTTTGTAAAATGATGAAGAATATGAAGAATGAAATGAACAAATGAACAAAACCAAGAAAACCATTTATACAATAACACCGTAAGGACAAACAACTTGGAAAGCTGTAAGAACAATGATCAATACAATGACCATCCCTTCCAGAGTTTAGGATTAATAAGAATAAGAATTGTGTTTTATGATTATGTTCCTAATTGATTTACTTGTCAGGTAGGTTATAGTGAGGATTCCAGCATTTAGCATAGTGCCTAGTACATAGTAGGTACTTAATAAATGCTTGCTGATTGATTGAGTTTGGTGTCTAAGTTGGACTAGATGGTTGCTAAGGCCCCCTTCAACTCTTCAATTCTATGATTCTGTAATCCAGAGATTTTCAAAACAAGAAGAAGAGAGGGGAATAATCTTTAAACTCCAAGGTACTGAGCTTGACCTCAATTCCTGGGAAAATCCTAGAAAAAAATATTAAAGAAATGGTATGTGAGCATTTCAAAAGGAAATTAGAGATCACCAAGAGCTAACATAGGTTTATCAAGACTATATCATGCCAGGCTAACCTAATTTTTTTTGAGTCAGCTGATCAGAAGAAAGTTATAGATAGAATATACCTAAATTTCAGTGAGGAATTTGATAAAGTCTCTCATGCTATTCTTTTGGAAAAGATGGAGAGGTGTATATCAGATGAAAATAGAGCTGGGTAAATTAAGAACTAATTGAGTAACCAGGACCAAAGAGAATTAATGTTAACATTAAGAGAGGTCTGTAAAATCTCATCTTTTCTTGACCCTTTTCAAAATTTTTATCATTGACTTGAATATAAATATGTAAACAAGCCTCATGGATCTGGAGTATAAACTCATTTATCATCTTATGTAGTAGAAAGATTTAATATGAACTGATAAAAAGGAAAATAAGCAGAGCTAGAAAACAACATATGTAAAAACTACAACAATTTGAATGGAATGAATAAAATCTGTAGTTGCAATTATAATGCCAAGGTTGGCCTTGAAGAAAGAAAAAAATTAATCTCCCTCTCTTCTTTGCAGAAATGGGGAACTTTTCAATTTTAATGAGAATAAACTATACCCTTGGTAAAGGAATGAGAAGGGAATAGTTGAGTTTCTACAAACAATATTCTAAAACAGACCAACTTTTTGTTTATTTTAACTTTATCTCATTTTTCATGCCTTTTATTTTTACAACACATTCATTTTGAAATGTATCCTTCCTTTTCCCTTACTCAGTGAGCTGTCCCTTTAAAAAAAAAATTAAGAAAAAGAAGGGGGGGAATTCAAAACTAACTAGTTCAGCAGAACTAACCAACACACTGGCCCAGTTTGACAGTATTTAAAATATTCCACATTAAAAGCCCCCCCCACCTTTGCAATGAAAGGGAGAAGACATATTTTCTTAATATTTCTCCAGAATAAAGGTTAATAATTATAATTAGTCAACTTTCAGAGGTTTTGCTACTGCTGTTGTTCTTTCCATTTACACTGCTGAACAGTGCTTCTCTGGTTCTGTTTACTTCATTCTGATTTAAGTCATACAAGTGTTCCCAGGGTTTTCTGAAATCTCCACACTCACTGTTTCTTACTGTGTAATAATATTCTATTTCATTCTCATACCATAATTTGTTTAGCCATTCTCCAACTTAGATCATCTATTTTGATTTCTGGTCTCTATTATTTGGGAAAAACAAGTGCTACTATGAATATTTTGCTGAACATAGGAACTTTCTATCTTTCACCACCTAGCAGTGGGATCTCTGGATTAAAGGGTATGAATATTTTACCTACTTTTAAAAATAGTAATCCAAATTGCTTTCCAGAATAGACTAATTCAGAACTCCACCTATGGTGTGCTGATGCACCTATCTTTCCCCAGCTCCTCAAAGTGAATTTTCATCTTGCCATCTTTGCCAGTTTGTGAATTGAAACCTCAGATTGTTTTATTATTTCATTTACTATTAGTAATTTGGAATAATATCTCATGTGGTAGTTAATTATTCTTTTGATAAATGCTTATTCATATTCATAGCTTTTAGTTAGACAATTTCAATAGACCAATTAGTGCCTCTGCCTTGGGTCTATCTCCATTATAATCCACCTGCCACCCTGTTGCAAAGTTGTTGGTTTTTTCCCAGCCATTGATCTGATCTTTTATCCAATATACTCTACACCATAAAGCTGGGTCACACTCTTCCACCAATATGCAAAGTGAGCATGAGGAAGAGTGAGCACACAGAGAAACCTAGCAGGGAAATACATGAATGTGGAAATGCATGTGCCTAGAACAACTCAATCGGTTCCTTCAGGAACAGTCTGCACCACACAAAGTCACTTCTTTGCTAGCTATTCACCTTCTGATCCCGACAACTAGGCAAAGAACACTCCTCTTCTGCTAAAAACAAGCATCTCACTCTTTTAATAATGTGCCATTTCTTTAAGCCAAAGAACTACCAAACTCCCAATACCTTCAAAGAACAGGAGATTTTGCTATGTCCAATCTGCTCCAAGACTCTTCTCACAGCAAAGCAGAGACAAAGCCTGTTTCTGTTTCTCCCTCAAGCCAGAGGGGCCAGGAGATAGCAATAGATATCCCCCAGAGGTTTCTCCTCTCTCAGCCTTTAGATGGCATTAGAGGGCAGTAAGACCTAACTGTTTCATTCAGCAACAGAATTGTGGTTTCTTCTAATGAGATTCCAGCAAGTTGATAGACTTTCTCCAGGCAATCATCAAAGAAATATCTCTCTTCCAATCAGCAAGTTCCCATCAAAGCAGCTGTCACAGTTAGAAACCTATGTTTTCTGTCCCAGTTTCTAGAGGCACCTTCTATGCTCAACTTACTCTCCTGTTTTGTCTATCCCTTCCTGTAGCTTCTTCTCAGGATCTTCTCTGGCTTCCTATATCTTCCAGTTCCTCAAGTCAGTCTCCTGGTAGTCAGCAATGTATATCATTACCTTTGAAAACTCAAGAAATCCATGTTTTTGTCAAGTATGAATCCAACAAATCTTATATAATCTTCCCTTAATACCCAGTTATTTGATTTATAATTTGGTCAGTTATAATCTTTAAAACTTTAAAAACATACAAATAACTTGATGGACCACAATGTCTTGTAGCCCTCACTACCTCAGTCATTGCTCTACCTTCAAACAGCTCCTCTCTTGGTACATTCATCTGAGGGGCAGTTCTCTGTCCTCAGAACACTGTCTCTCAACCATCTTATCTGAAAGATTGTTTCTCTTCAAATTGCTACACAAATGCTCCTTTCTGCCCTTTTCAGGAACCATAGAATCATAAATCATAGGATTATAGATTTAGAACTAAAATTGAGTCTAAAGCTGTCCACATACCAAACACATAAGAAACACATACACATATGAGAGAGTCAGTATCCTAAGTAAGAAAAACCCTCCTAATAATTAGAACTATACAAAAATGTAATGGCCTTCTTTCTCACAGGCATCTTTCAAGAGAAAGCTCGATGACTACTTCTTGGACTGCTATGGAAGCTAGATAATGTCCAATGTTCCTCCTAATTCTGAGTTTCTGTGATTCTGTGAGTCTATCATTTACAAAGTATATGACTTTTAGATAAACCACTTATCTGCTGAGCCTCAGTTTGTCCAACTGTAAATTGGGACCACTTGCTCTGCCTTCCTTATGGGTATTATTGTGTGTAAAGGCCTTTATAAACTATAAAGTACCATATAAATATAAGCTATTCCATCCACTGTCATTAGCAGCAGCAGCAGCATTGTAATATCAAAAGTTTCTTAGTCTAGATTTTACTTCTTCATCAATAGGACATAAGGACTTTCTTCTCCCCTCAGATTTTTCTCATGAATGGAAAAATAAATTTTAATAGTTCCATGTTTATGAGAGCTTGAATAATGTCATCTCTGTACCTTTCACTTTGCTTTTTAGGGGTATCTGTGTATCCTTTTCCTTCACAATCAGGTAGTGAGGTCTTGTCCTTGAAAGTGAAGGACAAGAGCAACAAATGATTCCCTTGAACATTGTGCCTTTCTAATATAAACAAGGTTAAGACACTATTTTTAATTCTCCTTAAGTATGTTTTAGGGAGAAGACCTAAGGAGAAAATAGTCAGCCATAAAACTCAAAGGCTATTATCTAAATCCACTTCTCCTCAGCCTTTGTAATTCTTTGAAAAACAGGTCATATAATGGGAGCTGGAATTAAGACTGGGCTTTTTCAGTAATCTAGTAGTAATGACCAAAGTCATGTCGCATTCTCTCAAAACAAAGGAAAGGTGAATGGATGTCAGACTCTCTGAGGACAAAATTCATAAATCCAAGGAACTAGAAAAATTCCTTAATCATTTCTTTTCCTTTAAAAAAATGAATGCTGACGAGCAAGAGTCAGGTGACCTTGGTTGTGCAAGAATAAACTACAAACCTTCCTGGGAACTCTAATCAAGTCTTCTAATTTCTCTGCTCCTAAGATTGAAGGCAATAATCTGGAAAACAATAACATTGGGTCACAATCTATGCAGTCTCTCCCTATGAGACTGATTGTGGTGAGAATTAATGAAATAATGTCTGGGAAGTGATAAGAGTGATTTGGAGGGAAGACAAAAATTCAAGATGATTCTTTTACGTGAATGAATCTGAGAACAAATAACTTAAAAATAAATTATTATGGGCAGTTAGGTAGTTCAGTGGATAAAATGTCAGGCCAGAAGTCAGGAAGACCCGAGTTAAAATCTGGCCTCAGACATGTACTAGCTCTGTAACCCTGGGAAAGTCATTTAACCTCTGTTTGCCTCAGTTTCTTCATCTGCAAAATGGGGATAACAATAGCACCTATCTCCCAGGGTTGCTGTGAGGGCCAAATGAGATAATAATTGTAAAGTGCTTATCACAGTGCCTGACACATAGTAAGCACAAGATAAATGTTAGTTATTATTACTGTCACTGTTATGAAATGTAATTCTGGGGGAACAGTCCCTGACAAAACAGCAAATGAAAAATAATGGTATCACTTTAAATTCTAGGACCATAAAATACGGTTTTACAAAATTAGTTTTTCTTAGGGATCTCAAAGTTCCCTTAATTTATGTCCCAGAGAATTTCACCTTGAACCCAAGAGAAGGTGGTGCTTGGGCAATAGCTTATAGCAATGACAAAGCCTGTTTGTACTGGGAGGTTCCTAAGGAATTCCACAAGCCTGACAGTAGATGCTGCCTCACTGAGCTGAAGTTCTTCAGCCTCTTCTGCCTATGAGGGACAAGAAGCATTTCTGCCCTTCCGTCAATTTTTTATCCATGTAACAAAACTCAACACCGACCTGGTTGCTTAGCCTAATAACAATAAAAATAACTAATGTTTACATAGCACTTTAAGATTTGTGAGGCGCTTTTTACATAAATCATCTCATTTTACCATCACAGCAACCCTGAGAGGTAGGCAGTATTATTACCCATATACTCAATGTGAAGAAACTGAGGCAAGAGAGCTTGTGATTTAGCATGTTTTGTACATCCAGTATCTAAGGCAGGATTTGAATATGGTCTTCCTGACTCCAAGTCAACATTCTATCCACTATGCCACCTAGTTGCCTTTTACAATTCACTACTGGTTACCTTTTTTTTTTTTTACCCAGCAGTGTGCTGGTAAATATTTAACAAGTAGCTAATGAGTTTAATCTGTATTATTAACATTTTCTCTCTCACTTTCTGAAGTCTAGACAATCAATAAGACAGTAAGTCAAGCCCTAATATGTAGTATTTGCCAATTTCCAAGTGTAAAGGCTTACACTGAACATTAACAATGGGCTCCTCGCTGGATCTAGCACACCCTGGTCCATTCCTGTCATGTCATTAGTACAGAAAACTCCCTGAGAGGAATCTCCCTCCACCAAAGGCCTTTTACCCAATTTCTGGTGTTTGAGACTTTCCTGGGACACAGAGAGATTAAACAACCAGCCCAGGGAAATAGAGCCAGTAGACGTCAAAGACAAAACTTGAAATCAGATCTTTCTGACTCTAAGGCCAGCTTTCTCTCTATCCACTGAATTACCCCATACTGTCTCTCACTGGTGACATTAATCACCTTATTTTCTGATATGAATATAAATATTCTGAATACTGGGAAGAGCTCTAGCACCCCCTGAAACAAACTACTCACTTTTACTCCTATAGCATTACAGATAAAAATAGCTTACATTTATTATGCACTTTACATGCATTATTTCATTTGATTCTCTTGTTAGTTCTATGAGGGGGTTGGGGAGGAGGGGTTAAGGGGAAGTGTCTTAGTCTTGGAAACAATCGTCCCCACCCTAGAGCTAATTCTGCACATAGAGGAGACTTCAGTTTAATGTTTGTTAAATTAAACAATCCTATAACGTAATAATTATACAATATGATAATAGAGACTTCAATTTCATGTTTGTTGAATTGAACAACCCTATATATAATCAATAATTGTACTAGCCCCCATTGTTTATACAGGATGTCCCAAAAGTCTTAGTGCAGTTTTCAGCTTTGACTTTTAGAACACCTTGTATTATGCTTTATATAAATGTATATATTGCATATTATACATATAAAATGCACTGGGATCTACAAATCTCTTTCCTCACAATCCTGTGAGGTAGGTAGTCCACTAATATCATACCCCCAGTCATCATGGTCACATAGCATTAAAAGTGTGAGAACCAGAATTCCAAACTACATCTCCTGACTCCAAATCCATTTAAGATTTTATTATACCTACAAAACATTATACATAGAAAAACAATGGATACAGGTTCAAACCCTATCAATCCCAAAGAATCATCTCAGGTGTTTTTTTTTTTTTTTGGTTCTAGTATTGTGTGGTATCAAAAATTTCTTGAAATAAACAAGCTGGGGACTTGGCAATCTTTTTGCCCTATAGGAATGTAATATAAAAATGGTGACTGAGCAATTAGAGAAATATGACCTATTCAGCTTCTTCCCTAAGGAGCAAGAAGTGTGTTTATAGGTTTCTTTAATCAATCAGTCAATCAGTAAGTACTTATTAAGTGCCAACTACTGGGTTAGGAGCTAATAAAAATCACCATCCTTGAGGAATATATATTTTAAAGGAGGAGACAAAATGATCTCATATAGGTATATACAATGCAAGCAAACACAAAATAGGTAATTGGGAGGCCCTAGCAGCTAGAAGGATCCTAAAAGGCTTCATGTAGCAGGTGGTGTTTGAAATAAGTTTTTGAGGAAACTATACATTACAAGAGGCAAAGGTGAGGAAGGAATTTATTCCAATAGACAGCTCATGCAAAAGCACTGAGATGGGAGAGGGAATATCACATATATGAGGAATGGCTGAAGGTCAATTTGGCGAGATCATAGAATATGTGAAGGAGATTAATATATAATGTCTGGAACCAAGTTGTGAAGAACTTTACATGCAAAACAGATGACTTTGCATTTGATCCTAGAGCAAATCTAGAATTAACTATCAATGAAATCACTGGAGTGTATAGCTATATAGAATTAGGTCACAGCTATATAGAATTAGCTATCAATGAAATCATTGGAGTGTGTAGCTATATAGAAATAGGTCACAGCTATATAGAATTAGCTATCAATGAAATCATTGGAGTGTGTAGCTATATAGAAATAGGTCACAGCTATATAGAATTAGCTATCAATGAAATCATTGGAGTGTATAGCTATATAGAATTAGGTCACAGCTATATAGAATTAGCTATCAATGAAATCATTGGAGTGTATAGCTATATAGAATTAGATTATAGCTATATAGAATTAGCTATCAATGAAATCATTAGAGTATATGGAGCTATATAGAATTGGAGTATCTATACAGAATTAGCTATCAATGAAATCATTAGAGTATATGGAGCTATATAGAATTGGAGTATCTATACAGAATTAGCTATCAATAAAATCATTGGAGTGTATAGCTATATAGAATTGGGGTATATAGCTATATAGAATTGGGTTATAGCTATATAGAATTAGCTATCATTGGAATCACTGGAGTGTCTAGCTATATAGAATTAGGTCGTAGCTATATAGCATTAGCTATCACTGGAATCATGGGAGTGTATTAAGCAGAGGACAGACATAGTCCGACTTGTGCTCTAGGAATATCACTTTAGCAGATATGTGAAGGGGAGAGACTAGAAGCAAGGAGACCAATTAGGAGGCCGTTGAAATAGTCCAGGAGAAGGGTGGAATCAACCTAAACCAGTGGCTCAGTGGCTATGTGACTAGAGAGAAGAGGAAAGATATAAGAGAGGATGAAGACAAAGAAATACCAAGAGCTGGCAGCCACAGAGACATGTAAAGTAAGGGAATGAGGAGGACTTCGAGGAGGCAGAATTGGATAACTTGCATGACAGTGGGGGAAATAGAGAAGTTCAAAAAACGAGGGGATTTAACAACATTTCTGTGAAGTGGATGGGGTAAACATGATTTCTCATTTGAAAAATTGAGATACTGAGGTTGTTAATCAAGGTATTGAGCTAAGACTCCTGCTCTATCCTAGGCCTTTGGTACATGGTTCTTCTCTGAAAAAAAGCTGCCCACAAAGAGCAAGATTCCTAAGAAAGAAATATGGCAAGAAAAATACTAGATAATAAATGTCATTTCTTTTCATGTATTTCACAAATTAGTCACAAAATTAAGTTTCTGTTCAAAATGTTGGTACAACGTTGCTAAGGAAACATAAAGGAGGCAGCCTAGACTGTCTGTGTGACCTTAGGCAAATTACAGCATCATACACTTAGAATCTCCAGATCATAGATCTAAGGCTGCAAGGAACCTCAAAGACCATTTAACCAAGAGTTTTTAACTTGCAATCCCAAGAATCCCAAAGGGAACATGAATAGATTCAGGGGGCAGGGAGAATCTGTGTACTTGGATGGGGGAAAAAAATTACATCTTTACTTTCACTAAGCTCTAATTGAAATTTAGCATTTCCTTCAATTATTTAAATTCATTATTCCAAAAAAGAGTCCATAATTTTCACCAGACTGCCAAAGAGGTCCGTGACACAAAAAAAGGTTAAGAACCCCCTATTTAATCTAACCCCCTCATTTTACAGATGAAAAAACTGAGATCCAAAAAGGGTAATTGCCTCCTCCAAGGTCAGCCAGGTAGTAATAGGCAGGATAAGATTTGGATGTAGGGTCTCTGGCTCAAAATCCGCCACTATCCTCACTGTATCATAGTTACAGTGATCAGATTTTGGAAATGAAAGTTAAGGCAAAAGTTTCTTTCATCTCTAATTCAGCATTATCATGGGTTTTTTCCACCTATTAATTTTGCTAATCAACTAAAATAACCACCTGCTTGTGCAACAGCTCTATAGTGCAATGCACCTGAAAAGCATTTTAAAATGGAATGATGAAATGAAAATGACCATCAAGTGAAATGAGATCTGAATGCCTATGTCTTATGAAATTTCAAAAAAAAAAAAGAATCATATGATATTTTACATTTGAGAGGTCAAATTGAATCTTTTCAGGACTTTCTATTGTGTTGAACTCACAGACTCCCCAGCAAACACAGAGGACTGATTGCAAATCTGCTTCTGCTGTGAGGCCTGAGAGTGGTAATTAGCTGGTGAGAAGGAGCTAAGGCCACAAAGACTCTAGATCCCACCAGAGGTAGCTATTCGGGCCATCAAACTGCTGCCTCCTTGCTGGACGGGCAGCTTAGTCTGAGATGCAATTGTTTAATTGTCCTATTGACTGTTTCAAGTACATCATGGCTGGCTGTCTCTTGTTCCTCATGAAGTCTATTCAATGTGGAACAGACTAAGAAGCTAGATGCTATATGAAGGACTAAAAGAAGGCTGGCCACAGGAGCCCCTTTCTCCACTGTATAACCTAGGTTTGCCTGGTCTCTCAACCCAAATGCTTCCTGGAAGCTAAATGAGCAGCCCACGGCATGCCTCCCTAACTGCAATGAGTTTAGGGAAGGTCTTTCTGACAAAAGCCAGAAAGGATCACAAAAGGCTATATTGACCACTCCCTAGCTAGTCTAATAGAGCTAGAGGAAAAGACTGGATCTGTGATTTCACTGGAATAGAGCACTCCCAGGTGAGGAAAGTACACAGATGCCAATGTATGAGGAGCGTGGATATGTAATAAAAGCCATGTGTTAATAATGCAGGAGTTCATTTTGCATAATTATACAATTTTGTAATTATACATTTGCTTTTTCAATGGGTGAGGAGGAAAGAGGAGGGAGGAACAGAATTCGGAACTGAAAATAAAATTGAATTCAAAAAGATTTTTAATAAAGTGAGGGGGTTGAAAAAAAAAGCCATATTCCCTGTCCATAAGATAAATGGCTAAGAAAACAGCTGACCCCTAAGAACAATGGCTACGAAAGTTATTTCATGGACTCAAACTTTCAACAATTAGTCATTACCGATGTCAATAAAATATAAGTGATAAAAGCTCAGCATCCATTTAGCAAAGGCCCCCTGTTAGTGTTCATTATTCCTATTTCTGCTTCTAGTTAATTTCTATTTTCACTTTTTTCGCCTTCCCCAGGAAGCTTTCTTTGGTCTCCCTCCCTGTTTTTCTTACCTTTCTAATATAGTTCATACATAGTGTTATATTTTATAATTATCTGGGTTTGTACCTTTTCACCTTAGCAGACTACAATCTCAAAGAAGGCAAGCATCTGTATCTGAGCTACTTTTGATATTTTCCCTGATACCTAACAAAGTACTAGACACAAAGTGGGTGCTTAATAAGCATTTGTTGAATGACCGAATGACTACATTAATGTTGTTAGCTAATTCAAAAGAAAAATACAGTAAAGAGTTTCTGTCAAAATGAAATGCTCAGTTTGAAAAAAAACAAAAACAAAACCACACACAAAAATCTTGCTGAGAAATGCGTAATCAATTCTATAATGAGGAAAAGGATATATCTGTACTCATATTGATTTATATATGCAAATATAAATTCACCTAATCTCCACCTAAATACAGTAGGCATAAAATTGATTCTCTTCGGCCCCTCCCCTCAACCAAATCATGAGAAAAAGCAGAAAGTTTTTGAGGAAGGGCAATCAATAGCAATGACATTTTCAGTACATCAAAACCTTTTTGATTTAAAATAGTGCCTTGGAGTATTCTCATGTGCTCTCTTTTTACTTAACCCAGTTCAGCTTTGCCTTAATATCTTTGTCTAATATCTTGCCTAGTCTGATGAAATATAGCATGGCACCACTCCAACTTTTCCTCAGAAATTGGAATGTATTGGAAGACAAGGTTTTACATAAATAAGTTATTTACTGTGATATATAGATAAGCCTATAGAGGAAAATCCAATGCGTATCAATACAAGATTTGACTAAGGGCCATCAACCAGATAATGTCCATAAATAAACAACAAATGAATACATGTTCACCCCTTGACATTTCTGTTCTCAACAGAATGGTTCCTTTAACTGAGGGCAGTTGTCTTAATTAAAGGTATTATGGCATCAAAGTGAAGTTGATTGAACCTGAGTGACATATCATATTTGTGCTTCCCCTAAACAAAAGATGTTATTTTGGAGAACATCAAAACTCAGTAACCAATCATGACATCAGACAGGGTATGAAAGTGAAGCATGCCTTCTGACTCATGGCAGAGAGGTGGTGGACTACAGGTATGGAATGAGGCATACATTGTCATATAGTCAATTCAATTCAGTAACCAGTTAGGAAACATTTATCATATTCTGGGTATAGTTTTAGGTGCTAGGGATACAAAGACAAAAAATGTATTCACCTATTTTACTTAACTCTATTATGGGGAGAAGAGGAAGAGAAAGAAATGGATGAGGATAAGAATCATTGAAAAGAGATATCAATATTAAAAGAAATCAATAAAAACATCCATATGATGTTTTTCTCAAAGCACTCAAACAGAAATTAAATGGACAAAGCATTACCTTGGGGACAGAACTGTCAATGAGTGAATGATTTTATCTGGAAGTCTATTGAGAGATAAGTGCACAACACATTTACCTCTCCTGCTCCCCACTGCCATTGTGAAAACAAGACATTCCAGCCACAGCTGCCATTTATTTTGAAAATATGAACGGCACCTAACCCACTGTCTGGCTCCTATTACGCACTACAATTGTGTCAAGAAAAAACAACTGAAAATTTTCAGAACAATGATCCACAACCACATCATCTCATTTCTTGAGAAAAAAGTAACAGACCAGAGAAGGAGGAAGGAAAAAGCACAGAAAGCTCCACCCAAAAACAACTCCTCCAAAAAGATCTAGGAAATGCATGAGAGCTAGTTCTGGCTGGGAGCTCCAAGAAGAAATCACTGTAAATCATTTTTCCAACCCAGTCTGTAGACACTGAGGCTAGCAAGGAATGGGAGCATGAAGCATTTCAACACTGAGAGAGGCTGTATATCCAAGCAAGAAATGGGCTTGGATCCAGCACAGAAAAGCCTAAACCTGTGCAGGGTACAGAATAGGTACAAACTGGTGGGTCTGCTGCTCACTACTCAGGTGAGAAGCAGTGATGGGCCCTAAGCTGTGTGCCAAGCAAAGAGGAGCCTTAGAGGTAAGCAGCAGCTCCACAGCTAGGATGGCGAGAATGGAGCAGGATCTCAGTTCTAGCTTTCAGCTCAGGCTATGGCCCACAGAGGAATAACCAGAGCAGAAATCTCAGGTGGAAGGGCAGCCTACAGTTCTGTGCCTCTGAATTAGCAAAGATTTCCAACTGGCTGATTGAAGCTCAATCTAGCAGCTGTCTACTGGAACTCCATAAAGGCAAGCTCACAGGTATGTTGCTCAAACCAAAACCCTGGGCAGGAGCTTGTAGAGCTCAGATCAAGAGGGCAGAAATTAAACTTTGCTCTGCATCAGATCAGATATAAACCCAGATGAAGAGAATGACTCCAAACATCTCCAAGCAAAGCCTCAAAGAAAAACACAACTCAACTAGAAGAATTTTTTTGAGTTTTAAATGACTTTATAAATGATATGACAGCACTAGAAGAAAAAAATGAAAAAGAAATTTAAACAATGGAAGAAATAACTGGAAAGAGAATTAACAGCTTAGTACAAGAGATACAAAACCTTGCCCAAGCAACAAACTGCCTGAAAATTAGAGTGGACCAAATAGAAGGAAATGACTCTATAATCTTAGTGCCTTCTCTATGGGACTGCCTCAAATTTTTCCTGTATAGATCTTGTTTGTACATAGCTGCTTACATGTTGTCTCTCCCATTAAACTGTAAGCTTTTTGAGAGCAGGATTTGGTTTTTGGCCTTTCTTTCTATTCCCAGTGATTAGCTCTGTACCTAGCACTGAGGTAATAAATAAATAATTTTTTATTAAATGGCAAGAAATATTAAAACAAAGTCAAAAGAATAAAAAATAAAAGAAAATGTAAGGTATCTCATAGAAAAACAGCTGAATTGGGAAAAAATGAAAAAGACTGAGGAGAAAATATATCCTCCATTCAGCCACTAAAGTGATTGTCCTAAAGTACAGGTCTGACCATAGTCTCTCCATCCCCTAACTTAATAAACTACAGTGGGTCTCTATCACCTCCAGGATCAAACGAAAAATGTTCTATTTGGCATTCAAAGTCCTTCATAACCTAGCCCCATTTTACCTTTCAAGTCTTCTTATACCTTACTCTCCAAAATGTAATCTCTGATCTAGTGACATGGCCTGCTTGCCATTCCTCAAATAAGACACTCCATCTCTCAGCTCTGGGCATTTTATCTGGCTGTCTCCCATGCCTGGAATGCTCTCTCTCCTCATCTCTACCTACTGGCTTCCTTTAAGTCCCAGGATCAAAAGGATTTAAATTCCTTCCTTTAAATTCCAGGATTCTCTGGTGTTCAAACTTTCACACCTTAGCTGCTCCACCCTTCCAGTCTTCTTACACCTCACCTCTCTCTCACCATGCACACATACATACATATTCTTTGATCTAGTGATACTGGCCTCCTGGCTACTCCTCGAACAAGCCACTCCATCTGGGTATATTTTCTCCATGCCTGGATTGCTCTTCCTCCTCTGTTTTAGCATCTATCCATTTTCCCATACCTGTATCAATATAAATCTACAAATAGCTCAAAAAAATTTTTCTTTCAAAATTGACAGGAGCAAAAAGCACTACTGGATTGCACCCTCATTGGTTCAATTTCAGCCTGAAACAAATTGTTATTGCCAGGTTACAGGCCTCTAAAAAAAAAAATTAGGCTCATAACAGAAAGGATAACAGACCATTAACTATAATGAGTGCCATTGTAAAGCACATGTCCCAGCAGTATAATGACAACTGCACAAACATGGGTTTTCATATAGCCTATGCAACTCACAATTTGTCAACTCCACACCAGCACACATGGCCACCAGCAACTAGGGCAAATGACTCTGTAACAGCAGATGTCAATTCCTGGGTCCTAAACCCGTGTTTAAAGCACATTTTACTTAGAGAAAGCAGATCTGTACCTAGAAAAAAAACCAATAAATACATCTGAGAGATAGGTGGTAAAGAGGGAAAGTCAGATAAAGCACTCATTGCATAGCTCTGTGAGGAATCTAATTACCAGTCGGTGTCTGTTATTAAAAAATATATTGTTCATGGTTCAAACTTATTTCTGGGGGACCATTTACCTAAGTGGGAGAGACAGCATGGCATATTGAATAGAGGGCCAACCTTAGAGCCAAGAAGACCTGGGTTCAGGTCTTAGAACTGATGGAATGATTCTTTGATCATCAGAGGTTCCCCGCACTCATGAAAACATAAGTCTGTGCCAAAAGATTTACATAAATGAAATTTCTAATTCTCTGGGACAGGGCTCAAAGCTCAAAAGATAAGAACTGCTTTTTAAAAATTATGCAAGTTGAGAATATAAGAAAAAGGCAACTAAGATTAATTCACCCCTAGAAAATCATCAAACATTAAGCAGAATTCCATGACAATCAACTAATCAATCAACAAGTATTTATTAAGCACTTACTGTGTGCCAGGCACTCTGCTCCCTCCTAGGAACAGGGGAGAAAAATACAAATGACAAAACCAATCCCTGCTTTCAAGAAGCTTACGTTCTATGGAGGGAGACAATAGGTGCATAGCTAAGTATAGGGATGGGGACAGGGGCTGGATCTGTGGTTTTGTCAGAACATGGAACTCCCAGGTAAGGAAAGTCCCTCTCCCAATGCAGGTTGGGACTTTCTCCACAACTTACAGTTTTACAGAGTTGTTTGCCAAGTATGTGTCAGAAAAAAAGACTTGAACCCAGATTTTCATGGCTCCAAGGCACTTTTTCCAGGCCAGTTTTCTCTACAGAAAAGCCAGGAGAGTGTGAAGGAGAAGAGTCTATCCAAAAGAAAGCAATGGTTGTCAGTGGCAAATGCTGCAAAGAGGTCAAGGAGGACAGGACCCGAAAAGCAGCCACTGGATTTGGTAATTAGGTCATTGATGATCTCTGAAGGCAGAGTTTCAGTAAAGTTGTGGAGTGTGGAAGCCAAGTTACTGGGGGCTGAGGAGAGAGCAGAGGCTGAGGAAGTAGAGGTGTACAGACAACTTTTTCAAGAAGTTTAGATGACAAGGGAAGTGTAGATGGAACATGAATGGACTCTCTACAAAAATCAGTCTGGAAGTGAACTACTAAGAGGATGGTGTCAGGGAATAGGATTTAGATTTCATCGAGCATTGAACTTCACAGTTGGAGGCCTCTAGATGTCATCCAGTTTAACCCTTTCATTTTATAAATAAAGAAACTGAGGCCTAGAGGTCATATAGCAAATGAATGGTGGACTCAAATCTTCTAACTGCAAATCCAGTGCTCTAGCTATTATATCATGTCTTTTCCTCTCTGAAGGGAGCAAGAAAAATAGTTCCCAAGTAACAAAACAGACAGTGAGTGGTGAACCTCCTGGAAAAGCACTAGGCCATATCTAGAGACCAGAGTGATGGGCTCTTGGCCAGGGACAGAGTATGTCTCACTAAGACAAGGAGGAATATATTTGCCTGGAGATGTGCAAGCAAGATTGAGACCATTAAGCAGAAAATTCAAAGGGATAGGGAAAAAAACTGCTCAACTACAACTGCTAAGTTTGTTATCACAGAGAGTAACTGATATAACTTCAAACCAAAATTTTCCAACCGTCAACTCCTCCTGAGCCCTGTTCTGCAGGTCCAGTGCTCTATCTGGTATACCACCTAGCTTCCTGGGAACCAGGAAATGTGATTTCTAACCCTGAGTCTGCTACCAAGCAACTAGGATACCTTGGGAGACTCAGTGACCACTGTGGTGAAGCCCTTTCTTTCTGTGATCAACCTAGCACCTCCCTGCCTGGAAATCCTGAGCTCAGGAGACCCTACCTCCTCATCTCCACCTACTAGCTTCCATGGCTTCAAGTCCCAACTAAAATCTTCTACAGAAAGCCTTTCCCAACCCCTCCTAATTCTAGTGACTTCCTTCTCTGATTTTCTTCCTGTTTGTCCTATATACATAGCTTCTTTCTCCATATTTGTTGCTTATCTCCCCGTTAGATTGTGAACTCCTTGAGGGCAGGGACTGTCTTTTGTATCCCCTTTTCTATGTCTGGCACAAAGCAGGCTTAATAAATGTTTATTAACTAACACAGAATATCAGGGAAAGGGGTCAAAAATATAGTCATGACTTTCATTATCTATATACCAATGGTCAGCAAATGGGAAGTGAACCAAGATAATCAAAAAATATTAAGAGAAGGAGGTCTGCATGGCTTCATAATTATCTCTAAAATGAAGTATGATGTGTTGCATGATGGAAAGACGGCAATAAAGAGGTTTAGACTGTTCAAAAAAACAGACTGGAGAATCCCACTATTTTAGAGCTGGAAAGGTTCCTTCCCAAACCTACATTCATACAGAATCTCCCATATAATATACACAATAAATCATCCAACGTCTACTTGAAGACCTTCAATGAGTAGAACCTACTACTGCCAAAGGAAGCTCACTCCACTTCTGAAATGCAATGCTTGTTAGGAAGATTTTCCTGACATCAAGCCTAAATTTGTGTCTACAATACTCATATCCTGCCGATGGTTCTGCCCTTTAGGACCCTGCAAAACAAGTCTTATCTTCCTCCCCGTGACATCCCTTCAAATATTTCAATGCAACTATGATATCTCCCATAGGTCTTCTTCTCTCCAGGTTAAATATTCCCAGTTCTGTGAAGTGATTCCAATGACATGGACTCTTGGCCTTCCACCACCTTTTCGCCTCTAGACTCTCTGCAACTTAACAATGAATGCACTTTTTAAATTCTGGCGCCCTATGCTAAACACAATGCTCTATGCGTGATCTGAACAGGGTGGACCCACTTACTTTGGCAAACAATATATCTCTTAATGCAGCACAAGATCACGATAGCTTTTATTGGCTCCCACATCATATTGATGACTCACATTGACCTTATAAACCGCTACAATTCACATAAATCAAGAACCTAAGTTCTTTTACTCAAACTGCTATCTAACTATGTCTTCTGCATCTTGTACTCATGAAGCTGATTTACTGAATCCAAATATAAGATGCAACATAGACTCATTCCTACTGAATTTCATTTCATTAGACCCATTTCATCACACTAACCTCTCAAGAGCTTTTTAGATCCTAGCTCTATTGCCTAGCATGTTGGCCACCCCTTCCAGCTTAATGTCATCTGTAAAGCTGATAAATGTGCCATTTCTGCCTTTACCCAAGTCACTGATAAAAATCAATAGTACAGGGGCAAGGATAGATCCCTGGCATACTTTACTGGAGACCCCTTGCCAAGTTGGCATTGTGCCATTAACAATTGTATTTGACCAAGACATTTAGCCAACTCTAAACACATCAAGTTGGACTAACATCTAATCCATCTCTCTCCGTCTCCAAAAGAATAGTGTAAAACATTTTGTCAAATATCTTGCTCAAATAGTTTGTTGTTGTCATTGTCATTGAGTCATTTCAGTCATGTGTGACTCTTTGTGGCCCCATTTGAGGGTTTTTTGGGAGAGATCCTGGAGTGGTTTACCATTTCCTTCTCCAGCTCATTTTATAGATGAGGATACTAAGGCTAACAGGGTTAGGTGACTTGTCCAGGGTCACATGGCTAGTAAGCATCTGAAACAAGAAATACATTGTCGTTGTTGTTGTTAAGTCATTTTTCAGTCTTGTCTGACTCTTCATGAACCCAATTTGGGATTTTCTTGTTGAAGATACTGGAGCAGTTTGCCATTTCCTTCAAAACATATCTAGATACTGTATATACTTGAACGTGGAGGCGAGTCACTTAACTGTTCTCAGACTCAGTTTCCTCATCTGTAAAATGGGGATGATAATAATAATAGCACCTACCTCAGACACTTCCTGTAAGGATCAAATGAGATAACATATATAGCACTTTGCAAACCTTAAAGTGCTGTATAAATGTTATTATGGCTATTATCATAGGGCAACTCTGCCCTCTTCTCTCTGCTGTCACACATCATTGCTCCATCCACCCCAAGCCGGGGTCCTTTGTCTTCTTCGAACTTGTTCCATCAGCACAGCTTTAAAAAAAAAACAAAAAACTCTGTTGGTTATTCTTAGTGTTCCTCAAGCCTCAGGTTCAATCGGGACATTAGCCGCCCCCTCAATACACTCTTATGTTAGAAGGCCAAGCCACATTCTCATGGTTGTCCTCCCCTACCCTCTCTTGCTTTCATATTCTGTACAGATCATTTTAAAATCCAATTCGGCTGTTGAGTTCCTCTGCAACTACATCAGTTTCTTCAGACAAATCTCATTTTTTTTATAAAATTGTTTTCCTTTGTGTTTTCAAATTCTCATCCTTGGGAATCACCCATGCCTCCTGAGCTAATGTCCCCCACTAGAATTTTAGACCATGGGATCCTACCTAGACTGCCTTCTGACCTATTAAAATCTGTTCTCCCAAAATCTGAGGTCCATTTGAGATCGAGGACAGTTAAGTGATGCTATGGATAGAGCACCAAGCCTGGAGTCAGTAAGACTTGAGTGCAAATCCAGACTCAGATACTTCCTATCTGTGTGACCCTGGGCAAGTCACCTAACCCTGTTAGCCTCAGTTTCCTCATCTGTAAAATGAGCTGGAGAAAGAAATGACAAACCATTAAACCCCAAATGGGGTAACGAAGAGTTGGGCACAAATGCTGAAACAAATGAATAACAAAACTCACAAATCCAAGGAGAGAATGGCTAATTCTTTCCAAAATTCCCACCATTTTCTCCTCAACAGTAAGTTATTCTTCGTTGGTGAGAATCAGATCCTGAATAGAATTTCCCCCTGTTAGTTTCTTGATCTTTTGAAGAATGCAATTATCATTAAGGCAAGGGAAGAAGTTATTAGCTATTTTACTTTTGGCAGAAACTGTCAGCAAATTGTCTGGAAAACTGAAGTTCTACTGTACTCTGGCAGCTAGGTGGCACCATAGTATATAGAACTCAGAACCTAAGTCAGGAAGACCTGAGTTCAAAATCTGCCTCAGCCACTAAATAGCTATGTGACCCTAGGCAAGTCATCTAACGTCTCTGTACCTCAGTTCCCTAATCTGTAAAATGGGGATAATAATGTCACCTATCTAACAGAGTTGTTGTGAGGATAAAGTGAGATAATGTATGTACAAAGAAAGGTTAGGGCCACTGCTTTAAATAAACGGACCTATGGCAATCAACAACAAAGGAAGGCAATGCTAACTTTCAGTTTTACAGGAGAAACGAGCTGTAACCCAAATGTTCTGCCCACCACGCTTACGTCCTCAGACTTAGGTACTGCCATATAAGTATAGATTGGGGGGGGGGGGCACACAGCACAAGTGGCGTGACAGAGAGAGACGGGGGGGGGAGAGAGAGAGAAGAGAGAGAGAGAGAGAGAGAGAGAGAGAGAGAGAGAGAGAAGAAATGAGAGAGAATGAGACAGAGAGAGAGGAGGAGGGAAACAGAGAGAGAGAGAGAGAGAGACAGAGAGACAGAGAGAAAGAGAGAGAGAGAGAGAAACAGGGAGAGAGAACGAGAGAGAAACAGAGAGAGAACGAGTGAGAGACAGAGCGAGAGAGAGAGAGAATGAGAGAGAGAGAGAAACAGAGAGAGAGAGAAAAAAATGAGAGAGAATGAGACAGAGAGAGAGGGAGGGAGGGAGAAACAGAGAGAGAGAGAGAGAGACAGAGAGACAGAGAGAAAGAGAGAGAGAGAGAGAAACAGGGAGGGAGAAACAGAGAGAGAGAGAGAAACAGAGAGAGAACGAGTGAGAGAGAGAGAGAACAAGAGAGAGAGAGAGAGAAAGAAAATGAGAGAGAAAGAGACAGAGAGAGAGGGAGGGAGGGAGGGAGAAACAGAGAGAGAGAATGAGAGAAAGAGAATGAGAGAGAGAGAATGAGAGAGAGAGAGAGAGAAACAGAGAGAGAGAATGAGAGAAAGAGAGAGAGAGAGAGAGAGAGAAACAGAGAACAAGAGAAAGAGAGAGAGATGCTTGACATGCAATGTTATTATATTACAACTGCTATATAATCTATTTCTTTCTATTGCCAGTCATTACTACTCTTTGCTCCCCACCCACCCTAATGACCCACTGTTCCTAACTTGTTAACCAAATCCTCATCTCTAGATCATGCTAACCATCTGATCCCTCTTTTCCCTGATCCGAGATTGCTGAATTTCAGTTGAAAAGTCACAAAATTGAGCTAAAGGAAGGTATGTGATGCAATGGGTACAGCATGGGCCTGGAATCAAGAAGATCTAAATTCAAATCTGGCTTCAGACACTTACTAGCTGTGTGACCCTGGACAAGTCACTTCACCCTGTTTACCTCAGTTTTCTCACCTGTAAAATGAGCTGGAGAGGGAAATGGCAAACCACTCCAGTATCATTGCCAACAAAACCCCAAATGGAGTCATGAAGAGTCAGATAGGACTGAAAAATGACTGAACAACAACAAAAATTGAGCTGATTCTACCCATGATAAATTCCTTGTAGCTAGCTGCTTGACAATATTTCCACTCTGTCTTTATTTACTCCCAATTTCATTCCCCATAGCAATTCTTCCAAACCTTTTTCCTCCAGCCCTCAGCTCCCACACTCACAAAAGATGATTTAGGCTCCCATTCATTGAGAAGATTGAGACCACCTGATATAAGCTACTACCAGTTCTTTCTTCCCCTACTCAAACCCTCTTAGCATCAGCACTTGTCCTCTCTTCTTTTTTGGAAGGCAGGAAGGAGGAAGGCAGAAAGGAAGGAAGGAAGGAAGAAAAAGGAAGGAAGGGGAAGGAAGGAGGAGGAAAGAAGGAAGAAGGAAGGAGGAAAGAAGGAAGGAAAGAAAGAAGGAAGGAACTTATTAAGGGCCTACTATGTGTCAGGCTTTACAAATTATCTCATTTGATTCTCAGAAAAACCTTGAGAGGTAGGTGCTACCACTATCTCCACTTTGGCAGTTGAAGAAACTGAGGCAGATAGACATTAAGTGACTTGCCCAGGGTCACACAGCTAGTAAATGGCTGAGACCAAATTTGAGTCAAGTCTTCCCGACTCTGGGTCCAGTCCTCTATCCACTGTGACACCTGGCTGCCTAGAAGAAGTGTCCTTCATCTTCACTAAATACTGTATTCTCATTCTACTTATACTCTTAATTTCCATTCCACCCTATCATCTTTAGGCCCTTCCTCCAAAAGTCATTTTGTCTCTCATGAGTTTCCAATGTCCCTCTCTCTACTGGCTCCTAAAAATATTCCTACAAAGTCAAAGCTTCACCAATTCTTAACTAGTTTTTCCTAATCTCTTCCAGTCCATCTAGCTCCCATCCCATCCCTCTTCTCCTATGCAACCAAACTGATCTGTGAAAAAACTATCCCTTTCTCTTTGCTATCTGACTTCTGCTTCTATCACCACAGAAAATGTTCTCTCAAAGATAACGGATCACTTCCTAGGCACCAAGTTCCATGGTCTTTCTGCAGTTCTCAAAGCATTCCTTTGCAGCATCTGACATGGCCTACCATGCCTGCTACCATATATTCTCTTCTCCCTAGACTTAAGAGGAGCCACGGTTCTCTTCTCAAGCTTACATGCTCTTTTTCTATCTCTATCATCAGCTCCTCATCCTGTAGTTTATCATCCATCTGTATCGGCCCATTTATGAAATAAAATGTTCCATATTTTTGCTATTGTTTTCATATGCTACTTACATATTTGAAGCTATGTAACTGGCTGTAAATTTGCTCCTGAAATTTATTTTGCCAGTTGTTTCTGAGCTCTGTGGTTGTACAACAAACAGTTCATGTGAAAATGACCTGGACACTTTAACTGGACTCAACGTGAGTCAACAACAGAACACAGACGTTAAGAAGATTAAAACAATCTCAGGCTCTTTTAAGAGAAGTATAGTCATCCCTAGAGTAGGGGAAGTGGCAGTCCAACAATTCTGTAGTTAGGACATGTTGCCTATGACATATTGGCTCTAGTTATGGCCACTTTTTAGGAAGGATATTGATAAGCTGGAACATGTCAGGAGAATAGTTGACCAGCCAGTCCTTCAACAGGCATTGAGTGCTTACTATGTGCCAGGCATTGTACTAAGCACTGGGGATACAAAAAGAGTCACAACCATACCATACAGGGATTTGATTACAGGAATTAAGACTATTTAGCCTGGACAAAAAGGGGTTGTCACTTAGAAGAAGGTGTAGATTTGTTCTGCTTGTCTGACAGAACTAGGGCCAGAGGATGGACATTGCAAGGAGTAAAATTTTTCCTCAATACAAGAAAAAACGCAGTAATGATGACAGCAATCAAAAAGCTTGTGGAGGGCTTTGAGGAAAGGCTGGATGACTGTGCAATAGGACATCATCAAGGCAATTTATGTGACAAAAACAAGTTGAACCAGGTGATCTCTGAAACCCCTTCCAACTCTCAGATTTTATGGTTTTTTGAAAAATGGGAGGGGGAAGAGTCAATGGACATTTTTTTTAAATGAAGATGATTTATGAGGCAGATAAAGATACAATCAAAAGAAGAGGCAGAAATGAACATGGACTATTCCTAGACTAGAAGAAAAGATGTGTTCAGTAAGAAATCGGAAATAAGTGCAAATCATTAGGGTGAGGCCTGCTTATAGAGCTTGAAATTGCCATAAGGAACGTGAAGATGCTGAATATTTTCAGGAATCACAGAATTTTGTTTCAAGAAAATGAATCTCATAGTTCACTGCATTTTCTGTTGATAAGACACTGTGGTTTCACATTAATTGTGCTTTACATTCATTCTTCTCCCAATTCTGCTTCTGACTCTTTAGATTTTGGCGCCATGTTTTACCTACCTTCTCATCCTGGAAGTTTCCTCATCCGCTGTGGTCTTCTCACCTTGGAAATCCCTCCACTCCTTGAACCCAGCAGCCTCCTTCACCTTTTGGAGCATTCCTCCAGAAAGCTCTATTTTGAAGAATGGCCCAGGTCCCCTATTTCCCATCTCAGCTTTGTCTCCCCCCATTAGTGAGTAGGCTTCCTGAGGGCAGGAACTATCTTTCTTTTGTTAGTCTGTTGATAATAAACATTTATCAAGTGCCTACTAAGCACTGGGGATACTAGAAGAATCAAAAGACAGTTCCTAGTGGAAGAGAAAACAAGAAAACAAGTTTATGAGCCTGAAGGATTGGGAGCATGGTGTTGCCCCCAGCAGTAACAGGGAAGGTGGGGAGGAGGTGGTTGAGGGGGAAGATGAGTTCTGTTTTGGAAAAGTTGAGTTTTAGCTGCCTACTGGACATACAGTTTGAGATGTTGGAAAAGCAAGACTGGAGGTCAGCAGAAAGTTTGGGGTAGGACAGGATACGAAAAGAACAGCTAGGTGGTGCAGCGGATAGTGTGTCAATCCTGAAGTCAGGAACATGAGTCTTCCTGAGCCCAAAATCTGGCCGCAGACAGTGACTAGCTGTGTGACCCTGGGCAAGTCACCTCAGTTCTTCATCTGTAAAATGAGCTGGAGAAGGAAATGGCAAACTACTCCATTATCTTTGCCAAGAAAATCCCAAATAGGGTCACAAAGAGTCAGACATGACTGAACAACAATAACATGGATATGAGAATCATCAGCATGAAGATGATCATTAAATCTATGGGAGAAGATGAAATCACCAAGGGAAACAGTATAGAGGGAGAAGAGAAGAGGGCTGAGGACAAAACCCTGAGGGACACCTGTGATTAGAAGGTGTGCTTAGCACTGTGCTAGGCACACGGCAAGCACTTAGTAAATGCTTATTGATTTGGCTGGCTTGACTTAACCATACTTGGGATGAGGAGGCATTCTGCTCCTGTCCCCGTTCCTAACCAATGGACTTCAAAACCATGTTTCTTCTGCTGTCTCATCCTGGAAATTCTTTCAGTGCCTGCGGCCTCCTTGATCTGAACTTCCAATCATCCATGCAGCCTTTTCAACCTGGAATATCCCTCTGCAAGGCCCATTCCCACTGGTGAGTTCTTCCTAGGGTATCCATTTTGGGGAGTGGCCTAAGACAGCCTTCATCCCCTTCCTGGCCCTGTTCTGGACTTCCAGACTTCAAGACCTCATTTCTTCTGCTTTCTCATCTGGAACTCCTTCAGTAGCCAGGGCCTCCATTCCCTGAAACGTTTTCACCTAGTCCCCCATGCCTGGAATGCTCTCCCTCCTATCTCCAGACTCCCCTGGCTTCCTGCAAGTCCCAGCTAAAAAGCCCACCTTCTAGAAGAAAACTTTCTTGATCCCTTTAATTCTAGTACCTTCCCTCCAACCAATTGGAAATTGATTATTTCCATTTCATCCTGTATGTAGCTTATTAATACAGTTGTTTGCATGTTATCTTCCCCACTTGACGGTGAGCTCCTTGACAGCAGGGACTGTCTTTTACCTTTCTTTGTATCCCTAGCACTTAATACAGTACCTGACATATTGCAGGTGCTTAATAAATATTTATTGACTGACATCCAACCATCCCTGCAGCCTTCTCAATTCAGAATATCTTTCTGTGAGACGTGTACCCTTGTCCCACTCGGGACTTCCTCTGGGGCCTCCATTTTGTGGAGGTGCCCAAGACAATCTTCATTCTCTTCCCAGCCTGTTTCTGACTTCCATACTTCAAAACCGTACTCCCATTCTGGGTGCCTTCATTCTCCCCCAGCCCCTTTTTCATTTCATGTGTCTCTCTTCCCACTCCTCCATTAGAATATAAGCACCTGAGGGCAGGGATTGGTTTTCTTTTTGCTTGTATTTCTATTCCCAGTGCTAGGGACAGTGCTTAGCACATAGCAAATGCTTAACAATTTCTGTATCCCTCCTTCCATCTTCCCTCCCTTCCTCCTTTCCTTTCTTCCATCTTCCCTCCCTTCCTTTCCTTCCTTCCATCTTCCCTCCCTTCCTTTCCTTCCTTCCATCTTCCCTCCCTTCCTTCTTTCTTCCTTCCATCTTCCCTTCCTTCCTTTCCTTCCTTCCATCTCCCCTCCCTTCCTTTCCTTCTTTTCATCTTCCCTCCCTTCCTTTCCTTCTTTCCATCTTCCCTCCCTTCCTTTCCTTTCTTCCATCTTCCCTCCCTTCCTTTCCTTCCTTCCATCTTCCCTCCCTTCCTTCCTTCCTTCCTCCCATCTCCCCTCCCTTCTTTTCTTTCCTTCCATCTTCCCTCCCTTCCTTTCCTTCCTTCCATCTCCCTCCCTTCCTTTCCTTCTTTTCATCTTCCCTCCCTTCCTTTCCTTCTTTCCATCTTCCCTCCCTTCCTTTCCTTCCTTCCATCTTCCCTCCCTTCCTTCCATCTTCCCTCCCTTCCTTTCCTTCCTCCATCTTCCCTCCCTTCCTTTCCTTCCTTCCATCTCCCCTCCCTTCCTTCTTTCCTCCCTTCCATCTCCCCTCCCTTCCTTTCCTTCCTTCCATCTCCCCTCCCTTTCTTTCCTTCCTTCCATCTCCCCTCCCTTCCTTTCCTTCCTTCCATCTTCCCTCCCTTCCTTCCATCTTCCCTCCTTCCTTTCCTTCCTCCCATCTTCCCTCCCTTCCTTCTTTCTTCCTTCCATCTCCCCTCCCTTCCTTTCTTTCCTTCCATCTTCCCACCCTTCCTTTCCTTCCTTCCATCTCCCCTCCCTTCCTTCTTTCCTTCCTTCCATCTCCCCTCCCTTCTTTTCTTTCCTTCCATCTTCCCTCCCTTCCTTCTTTCCTTCCATCTTCCCACCCTTCCTTTCCTTCCTTCCATCTCCCCTCCCTTCCTTCTTTCCTTCCTTCCATCTTCCCTCCCTTCCTTTCCTTCCTCCCATCTTCCCTCCCTTCCTTTCCTTCCTTCCATCTTCTCTCCCTCCCATCTTCTCTCCCTCCCTTTCCTTCCTTCCATCTTCCCTCCCTTCCTTCTTTCCTTCCTCCCATCTTCCCTCCCTTCCTTCTTTCCTTCCTTTCATCTTCCCTCCCTTCCTTCTTTCTTCCTTCCATTTTCCCTTCCTTCCTTTCCTTCCTTCCATCTTCCTCCCCTTCCTTCTGCTCTAGAGCTAGTTCCATCCCTTTACTATGTGCTTCTGGGCAACTTCCTTCCTAAGATTCTATGACCCTTAAATAGATGAAGGTTGAGACATGAAAGGCATAGAAGTGTTCAAGAGAAATGGAGGAGAATAATATGATCAAAGGTAGAGACCCTTATTTTCCTTCTCTGTAAAACGGGAGCAATAGAACTTGCCCTACATACTTTACAACATTGTAGTAAGGTGCTAATAAGCTGCACATAAAGCACTTTATAACTGGTAAGCATCACACGTAAGTAAACTATTATCCACATTTGTAAGTCTATGATATTACATCAGTAAATTGGAATGGCCAGCCACATGAGATTCGACACGAAGAGTCATCCTGTGTATATCAATCAACAACATCTATTGGGTACAAAGAACTGTACTAGGTCTATCTGTTGTTGTTCAGTCATTTCAGTCATGTCCTACTCTCCATGACCCCATTTGGAGTTTTCTTGGCAACAATCCTGGAGTGGTTTGCCATTTCCTTCTCCAGCTCATTTTACAGAGAGGAAACTGAGACAAACAGAATCAAGTGATTTGCCCAGGGTCACACAGCTACTAAGTGTCTGATTTGAACTCAGGTCCTTCTGACTCCAGGCCCAGCACGCTATCCATTGTGCCACCTATGGTTCTGTTTGCAATGAGTGTTCTATTTCAATGCAATTTACTTGCTGAATTTTCATGGATATTTTGGGGTTAATATTCATAGTACAAAGAGCTGTTATCTGTTATCTAAATCATAGATTTAGAGCTTAGACAGGGCAAAGTCCAAACCTCTCTTCTCACAGATGAAAATCCTGAGACAAAAAGAGATAAGTGATTGGCCCAGAGGCATATAGTTAGTAAATGGCTGAAGCAGGATTCTGACTCAGATCTTCCTGATTTCAGCTCTACCCATTGTGCCTCCTAGCTGCCCACTTCATGTTTTTCTGTGCCTCTGGAAGACACTAAATTTTTTCTAACTTAAAGTTACCTTGAGGTTTCCACAACTTCAAGGTATAATCTGCATTAATCGATCATTCCAGGCTCCTTAAGGATAACCTCTCTTTACTTGCTGGTGGCAATGACCTGATCCTGAATCCCCATTAAAAACTCCTGTCTCTATGAGGAAATTTGCATGACTCAGCTAATTGATCAAGACTTCGTTGACATATTGCTGTTTGAGTTTATGTGGCTATCAGCCGCGGAGCCCCTCATTACTGTTGTTGCTATCACAGTTATTATTGATGACATATTATGCTGCAAAGTTTGTACATTATCTTATTCAAAGCAGACTCCTAAGTCTTAGATCCCCAGAGCAAAAAATTCAGAAGTCTCCTAAATATTTGATAAATGCAACTAAGTAGCTCTCTAATGGAGAGGGCCCGGTCTTCTCCCTGGGCCCCAAGGCAGCGCAGGAGATGCCAGGATCATGTTTATGCCTATGGGGAGAAGATGGGGGGAGGTGCTTCTCGGCTCTCCTCCTCTCCTCTCTCTGGTCTTCGCTCTTGCCACAAACTGCCTCCAGATAAGGAGAGGGTTTTGGGAAATGAAGGAAACCAAAGGGAGGAGTTCCTCTGATCCCTGAGCTGCTCTTTCCCAAAGAAACTTGGAGTTTAGTGCTAGGGGGCAGAGACAGCTGAAAAAGCCAAAGATGGTAGCAAAGGTCACAGCAGCCAGGCTTAAGCAGCTGCTACCACCTCCAGCAGTATCCAAATTGCCTAGACATTCCAGGAACTCCAGAAATAAATACATCGACAGCAGAGATATAGAAAAAGAAAAGAACAAAGCTTCCCTTGCATCCATGCCGTAGGCTGCTGAATATTTTACAAATACATTATATATATAATATATATATATATATATAATATATTATATATAAAATATATATGTGTGTGTATATATATATATATATTTTTACAAATACAAAATACGTTAACTCAACCCTGATTTACTCAGACATAAATTTGAAACATGAAGTCTCCCAGAAACATTGGAAAAAGAAAAGAAGAGTAGAAAAGGAGTTGCCCAGCAATCTTAACATGTCTTCTGATAACTAAAAAATAAACCAGTTTCCAACATACAGAATCTCTGCTTCTTTCCTGGGGAGTCTCAGAAGCCAAATGTCAGCCTACGTTCAGTATGAACCATCTACCTCCATTATCTTATTATATCAGAGGAGCGCGGATTTCAAGCCGGAAAAGACATTAGAAATCATGTAGCTCCCCACATTTTAGAAGCAGGTAGGTGGCAGAGTGCTGGACCTAGATTCAGGAAGACCTGAGTTCAAATCTGACCTCAAATACTTCCTAACTGTGTCACCCTGGGTGAGTCGCTTAATTGTTCTCTGCCTCAGTTTCCTTAACTGTAAAATATAAGACAATAATAACACATACCTCCCAGGATTGTTGTGAGGATAAAATGAGATCATATTTATAAAGCTTTGCAAACCTTAAAGTGCTACATAAATGCTAGTTATTATCAATAGTATTGTTAGTAGTAGTATTATTCCTTATGAGTAGGGATTGTTTCAATTATTGTCTTTCTATCCTCGGTGCCTAACATAGTTTCTGAACCATGTTGTTGTTCAGTTGTTTAATTGTGTCCTCGTGACCTTGTACAGGGTTTTCTTGGCAAAAACACTGGTATGTTTTGACAGTTCCTTCTAAGGTGGATTAAAGTAAATAGCGGTTAAGTGACATGCCCGGGGTCACACTCCTGGTGATAATCTGAAGCTGCATTTGAACTCAGGTCTTCCTGACTCCATGCCCAGAACTTTCTCCACTGAGCCATCTAGCTGCCTCCAAAGCAATCAGACCTATTTTAAAATAGATGTTGAATGAATGAATGAGCAACTATATTTACAACAGAGAGAGAGAGAGAGAGAGAGAGAGAGAGAGAGAGAGAGAGAGAGAGAGAGAGAGAGAGAGAGAAGAGAGAGAGAAAGAGAGGTTAAAAGGCCAGGTTTGGGATCAAAAAGATATGGATTTAAATTCAGCCTCAGACACATACTGACCCTGGCAATTTTCTAACACTATATGTATAAAATAATGCCAGGACCATGGCAGTAACCATTTGGCACAGGGATCTCCAAGTCTCTCCCCCCTCCCAACCACCCTTCTTCATACAGCTACCAAAGTGATTTTCTATAGGTCCAGATCACTCCCACACACAATGAATTCCAATGTCTCCTGTTCCATTTGGATTAAAGTCTTTTGTTTGGCATTTAAAGCTCTTTACCAACCACCTGGTTCCTCCCTACCTTTCCAGGCTTCTTAACATGATGCAGCCCTAGTGGCCTCCAGGCTGCTCCTCACACTCTCTTCTCACATCCCTGTGCCTTCGTCCTCGCTGCCATCTAAGCCTGGAATACTCTGCTTCTTCACGTCCCCATCTCTTAGAATTCTGAGCTTCCTTCAGCACTCCTTCCCATTTCCCCTGCCTTTCTATCTTCTCACACCTCCTCACACCCCACCATGATGCCGGATCCAGTGACACCAGTCTCCCGTGCCGTCCTCACACAACAGACCCTCTCTCCTGACTCCAAGCATTTTCACTGGCTGTCCACCCTGCATGGAACACTCTCCCTCCCCATCTCCACTTCCCAGCTGTCTTCAAGTCCCACTTTAAATCCTACCTTCTACAGGAAACCCCTTCTCAACCTCCCTTAATTCTAGTGCCTTCCCTCGGTTGACTCTCTCTTATTTATCTTGCCCATACCTTTTTTTGGTGCAGAGTTGTTTGCAGGCTATCTCCCCCATTAGACTGTGAGCTCCCTGAGGGCAGGGATTGTCTTTTGCCTTTCTTTGTATCTCCAGCACTTAGCACAGTGCCTGGCACACAGTAAATACTTAGTAATAAGTGTTTATTGACTGGCAGCTGCTAGAGCCTTCCCCTCTAAAGTTATGTTCCATCTACTCTGTATGTACCTAATTATTTACATGTCTCTCCACCCAGGGGGAAAAAAAAGGTCCTGGAGGGCAGGGATATTTTTTGCCTTTATTTGTATTTACAGGCATAGCATAGGTATTTGGCATACAGTAAACTCTTAATAAATGCTGGTCGAGAGTTTTATATAGCACTTTGGGGTTTTGCAAAGCACTTCACATACTTTATCTCATTTGTTCTTACAACTCCCTCACACACTCGTGTTGATCCTGCCCCTCTACCCATGAAGAGCAACTCATTGGTAACTGAATTGGCAGGAGCACCGGAAAGCTGAAAGAACAGCTTTGACAAAACACCTCTACAAACTGCAAGCTTCCTAGGCAGGTTCAAAGTAAAGTTAGCATCTGTTGCCCTTAGAAAGCTTTTTTTTTAATTCAATTTTATTTTAAGCTAATTTTTCCCACCCTCCTCCCCCCACCCATTGAGAAAACCAGAAAAACAAAACTTACAAATATAGTCAAGCAAAACAGATTCCTTCATTAGTAAAGAGCTTTTGGTGCTTTTCTGTTTACCTTAACGTCAAAAAGAAGCACATGAAACCCATTTCCCTTTCTTTCATATCTTATCAATATGAACATGAATGTCAAACTGAATGCTTTTTCCGTATATTTATCACATATATGAGGCAAATAGATGCTATAGTGGATAGAATGCTGTACTAGGAGTCAGCAAGACCTGAGTTCAAATCCCAACAGACACTGTGTGACTCTGGGCGAGTCAGCTACTCTGTGCCTCAGTGTCTTTACCTATAAAATGAGCAAGTTTGCCTGGATGGCCTCTCAGGTTCCTTCCACAGGCTCTTTGCTGCTCCTGCCTTTATCCCTGGGGAAAACAAGGAGAGGGCGTTGCTGTGAGAGAACTCGGTGCCCTATTTTTACTAGAAATGGTGCCGATGGCATTGGTACTAAATGGCTGCCCCATGAGATTAGACTTTTTTTTCCCTCAATTTATACACATGGGTGTATTTGTGTATTGTGGATATACATGCATGTATATGTGTGTTGTGCATGTGAGTGTACATGTGTGCATGTGTATATATACATATACACACATAACATGTGTGTGTGTGTGTGTGTGTGTGTGTACAATCATGCTGCCTGACCCTCTTCTATCCTTATCAGCAGTATACCTAAACCCTAAGTCAGCACTTTTTTTTTCAAAGGCAAAGCACAAAGACTGAAGTTTACTGTCTACAGCCGAGGAAAACAAATAGATTCCAGTTTTATAATATAAATAAATAAATTGATGAATAAAACATGTATATGTGTGTATGTGTGTGTATTCACTACTCCCCACTTCACGGGGTCTCTAGCCACTAATGAAAAAACCTACAAGGTAGCAAATCCTCAAGACAGAATTTCTTTTAAAAAAGAAAAAAAAATTATGAAAAGAAGAGAAAAGTTCAAAGGAAAGCCACTAGCTAGGAGTCAGTACCTCAGCATCGAGAGGCCAGGAACCTGTGCTTCCTGGCCTCTTGGCACTCCCTGGTCTGAGGCCCGTCCCAACCTCTCTCAGCTTAGTCTTAGAAGCAGCCTGAGGCGTGTCGGGGGTAAGGTGACTGACTTGCCCCATGGTCAGGCACCTAACGAGTGTTCGGGCAGAAACTGGCTCCGTGTTAGCACTCTTATCTATGACAGCGCACTGCTTCTCCAGGAATTATTAAATGTGGCTAGTTACCTATATAACCAAGGAATCGGGGGATTCTGGAGAGGACGAGGGGAGGGGCTCAGGAAATGCCTTCATTTTACAAGCAAGGAAACTGAGGCAGACAGATGAGCTTGCCCATGGTCACACAACTAGATAATGCAAGAAGAACAGGACTGGAGCTCAGACTGGCCCTTAGTACCACCTCATGCTGCCCCCAGCACCTAAACCCTAAAGAGGCACACTTTTTCCCCCTAAAGGCAAAGCACAAGGACTGAAGTTTACTTTCTCCAGCAGAGGAAAACAAATATATTCCAGTTTTATTATCCAAATAAATAAATTGGCAAATAAAACATGTTTTATAGAGTCATAGAATTTTGAGAGATGGCAGGGAACTTGGAAGTCATCTATTAATATTAATCACTCCCATTTATATAGCACTTTATGGTTTACCAACAACAACAACAACAAAAATTTCCTCCCAACAATACTGGGAGGTCAGTACTGCAAATAAGTCTTGTCTTCCCATTATGTAGGGTATAAAGGTCATTGCTGTTCAGTAGTTTTCGGTCGTGTCCGACTCTTCATGACCCCATTTGGGGTTTTCTTGACAAAGATACTGGAGTGGTTTACCATTTCCTTCTCCAGCTCATTTTACAGATGAGGAAACTGAGGCAAAAAGGTTTAAATGACTTGCCTAGCAAGTGTCTGAGGCCAGATTTGAACTTGGTTCTTCCTGACTCCAGACCAGGTCGCCTAGCTGCCCGGGTATGACAGAGACTGAACTTGAACTTGAATCTTCGGATTCCAAGCTCTCTTTGCACCACATCCTCCTATTTCTTCAAATCCAACCCCTTCATTTTACAGATGGGAAAACTGAACCTAGAGCAGTCTTTCACAGAGTAGACAGAAAACAAATGCTTGTTGATTTGAATTAAGTGATTAGCCTGAGCTCAGCTAGTAAGGTAGTAAAAGAGATGATGCCAGAACTCTGGCCTCTTGATTCTTGGCTCAGTGTTCTTTCTTTTACATATGGCTGCACTCTATGCCCCTACTGCTAACACATGTGCTTAAAAGGATGCATGATGTAGTGAGGAACGCACTGCACTGGGCATGAGGACAACCTGGATTGGAATTCTTCCATTGACATTAACTCTATGACCCTGGATAAATAACTTGACCTGGAGTCAGGACCATCTTAAGTTCAAATTCTGCCCCAGATATTTAATAGTTGTGTGATCCTGAGCAAGTCAGTCAGTCAACAAGCATTTATTAAGTGCTTACTATGTGCCAAACACTGTGCTAAGCACTGAAAATACAAACACAAGTAAAAAGACAGTCCTTGTTCACTAGAAGCACATAATCTAATGAGGAGAGACAACACATAAAAGGGGGAAGGAGTATCTTACAAAGAGTCATGATAGAGGGAAGTCCAAAGAGCAGCCTGGAGAGGAATGAGATGAGATGTGACTGGCCCGCGCACCCTCCTTAAATGGAGGATTTCAGAGGAATCATCCCATCCGAAGAAGAGGACGCAGAGCCAAGGGGGAGTGCCAGTGTGTGGATCCAGGGCTGGGGTGAGGCTTCAAGAAGTCAGAACTGTATAAGACAAATCCAGGAACCAATCAAAGGGCAAAGTCAGGAACCTGGACTCAGCATCTAACAGCTGTGTGACCCTAAATGAATTACTGAAAAATTCTGGGAAACCATGACAGGTCCCTAGGAGGCCTGGGAATTTGGAGATTATTTCAGAAGAGCCAGGGAAGGAAGACTGCTCCAAACGGCATTTCTGAGAAATAGAACTCAGACCAGGTGAATTAAAGAGACTGAGGTCCTGAGCAGTACTTAAACACAGAAACTCAGACTGCTCACCACTGAGCATGAGCCGAGAGGGACCAAAACAAGGAAAAGACTGCCGGGCTCCCAGCAGTGCCCACGAAGTGACGCAGAAGACCCTTTGCTCATAACTTTCTTTTTGTTCTTTTTCTATTTGGAGTCAAGTAGCTTATTTATGTTTGAAAGTAAATGTACTAATTTGTGCTTTGTTAAAAAGAAACATTCTCTATATAAATGCCGGTGACTGCTGAATCCCTCCCTATTCTCTGGGAAATTTAATTTATCATTCCCTAAATTACTATGCTTGCCATGCTATCCGCGAAAGATGCACCTTAGCTAAGGTGTCCTTACTTTTTGACACCATCACCACCACCCTGCCCCAGATTCCACTGTTAAGGCAGCTAGGTGACATAGTGGATTGAGTGTTGGAATTTAAGTCACTTCAGTCTGCCTCAGTTTCCTCACCTGTAAAATGAGGATAATGACAGCATCTACCTCTCAGGATTTTCAGGAGGATAAAATGAGATCATATCTGCAAAATGCTTTGTGAACCTTAAAGTGTTATCTAAATACTAGCTATTATCATTATTATTATTATATTATTATTATTATTATTATTACCTGTAAAGTAGAGATAACAAGAGCATTTACTTACCTCCTAGCATTGTTGTAAGGATAAAGTGAGGTCATATCTATCTATCTCTTTATATATATATATATATATATACATATGTACGTACATATGGCACTTTGCAAAACTTAAATCAATATGTAAATGTTGATGATGATTGTTAGCTAAGGTAGCAATTCCCAGCTTCTAGTATATAAATATAAGAATTTATATATGTACAAAAATTACACTGAGATGAAGAATAGACAGAGGAAGAAGGTGTATATATGTGTGTGTTTGTGTGTGTGTGTGTGTGTGTGTGTATACGTACCTGTTTGCCTATCAATCAACCAACAAGCATTAAGCACCTACTAGGTGTACATTAGGTGCTAGGGATACAAAAATAAGCGCTTACATGGTAGAGGGAGGAGGACAGTAATATGTACATATATGTATATACAAAATATTATCTACCTATATAGATATCTAGATCTATATTTATCTATAGATCTCTATATATACACACACATATATTTATTTGAAGAGAGGTGTATTTTTAGGGGTGCACAGTGGATAGAGTGCCTATCTGGAGTCAGAAGGACCTGAGTTCAAATCTGGCCTCAGACACTTACTAGCTATGTGACCCTGTGCAAGTCACTTAACCCTGTTTGCCTCCATTTTCTCGTCTGTTAAATGAGCTGGAGAAGGAAATGGCAAACCACTCCACTATCTGCACCTAGAAAACCTCAAATGGGGTCACAGAGTCAGACACCAGTGAAAATGACTGAACAACAAAAACAATTATGTATTTCAAAGGGAGTCCCTAAGTGCTGAGGGGATCAGAAAAGGCACCAGCTAAAAAGAGATATTTGCGCTGAGGCTAGAAGGGAGAGTGGAGTGCATTCCAGGAACGAGGAGCAGGCTGTGCAAAGGTGTGGAGATGAGGTGAAATCTGGTATGTGAGGAGGAGCAGAAGGCCAGTTCTGCTGGATGGGAAAGCAGTACAGGAAGGGGAGAGAAGTAATGTGCATGTGTGTGTGTGTGTGTAGTGGGGGGATTGGTACAAGGGAAAAAGCCCTGGACTTGACATCAGAGCACCCCGTCTCTGATGCTTCATACCTGGGCAGCACTGGGCAGGTCACTTGACTTGCCCAGGCCTCTCCTCTAAAAGGAGCAAGCTGGACTTAATGGGCTGTAATGTCCATTCTAATTCTAGATCTGCGGTCTTAGAATTATAAGGCTGGGAAAGTGGCTTGGAACCAGATGGTGAAAGGTGTTTGTATCTGACCAGAGGGGTAATAGAGAGCCACATGAGTTTATTTAAGAGTGACAAGGTCACCCCCGTGCGTAGGAGCATCCCTTTGGGGATGGGGAGAGGGGAAGGAAGGATTGGAGGGAGGAGAGAATTGAGGCAGGGAGATCAATTAGAAGGTCACAGCAATAATCAAGAGAGAAACTGATGAGAACCTGATCCTGGGTGGCAGTGCAGGAGTGGAGAAAAGGGGGATGCATGGAAAGATGTTATGGTGGGAGAATCAACAAGCATTGGCAAATGATTGGATGCAGAAGGTGAGGAAGAGGGAGGAGGACCATGAGTGTAAGCTCCCTGAGGGCAAGGACACATCCAATAACAACTGTTCTACAGCTCAGAGTCTTAGAAAGTTTCCTGGGGCACTGAAAGATTAAGTAACTTGCCCAGAGTCACACATCTGGGTAAAACTCAGGTTTTCCTGACTAAAGTCAGCTGTCTACCCAATAGACCAGGGTGCTGCTTACCTTGCACATAGTAGGCACTTAATAAATGCTTGTCAGCTGCCTGATGACACCAAAATTATGAATATTGTTGACTGAAGGAATGGTGATGCCCTCAACAAAAATAGGAAGGAGGACAGATGTTTCGAAAAGATTACACACGTACACGTACACACACACACACACACACAAACACACACACACACTCACTAATTCAGCATGTGCTCAGGGTCAAAGAGCCAGTGTGTTACAACAGCAAGTCACAAACCAAGTTGTTCTGACCCTGAGATTTTTCCACTCTTATCCACTATTCCATGCTATCCTCTATTCATTAATATGTGTATATAGACATATGTGTATATATGTAACACATTCATGTTATATGTTTATATGAATTTAATATAATACATACTTATATGTATATATACATATTAATATCATATGTGTATGTGAATTTAACATACATTTGTATATGTATATATATGTATTAGTATATATGTATATATGTAATATATTAATGGGTGTACATATATATACCTATATATTGGATTTGTTGAATATAACCAAAAGTGGCTCGCCACCTCTAAATGAAGTTTATGAAATGGCTAAGATCTAAGAATGGAATCCAAAAGCCTTCCATGGGCAATATCTCTCTGAACTCAGGCAACAATATGTTAACAAACAGAGACACATGGAATAAATGGCTGAGTCATGAGGATTGTAAATGAAGGGTTTATGATGGCAATTCTGGACCAGGTCATTGTACAGGAGGGTTTTCCTAAGGGATCCAGACTTAGTAATCAAGGGAGATTATGCAAAGTAACAGGAGAAACTATGCGATATATTACAGGTTGAAAAAACTGCGTACCTCCCAAATATCTAGCAAAACAAATCCTGGTGCCTAGAATCACACATCAGAAATTCAATATCTCTCAAGGACTCACAAGTGACAAATACCTCTACTACAAATAAAGACCTCAAAATAAACTGTCCTGGAAGTGGGCCATAATCATCGATTGATCTCCTAGACACTGATGCATAAAAACCAAAGAACAATGTCTTTAATAGATGCGGCCATTCCAAATACTCATAACGAAACCTTCTTGAAATACAGAGACCTAGAAGAAGGGGCCAAGATCACACAAGAGCTGGACAAGGTGCCCATCTGCCATCCTATCTGCCACTGGAATTGTACTCAGACTGCTTTCAGCGAGCCTACAGAGGATGAACGTACATTATCATGCTTTTATTCAACTATGAAATCTTTTATTTCACCCACCTGTGCAATAATCTCCATTACATGTAAAAAAATAATAGCAAGCTAGTGACTTGTCCTAAGGCCCTTTAGAATCCCATTGAAAAGATGATGTGATAGAGGTCATGATGATGACAGTGATAACAATATTAATAGCTAACAATTTTAACAGTGTTTTACAGGGAATAAGCGCTTTACATATAGTATCTTTTTAACTGTTGTAACAGCCCTTTGAACCAAGCAGGTAAGATCTCCAATGCACAGGTGAGGAAGGTAAGGCCTTGAGAGTGAAATTTCTGGCCCAAGATCACTTAACTTTTTAGTATTGTGAGAAATAAAATTAAAACATAGGCCATCTGATTTAAATGTAGGCCATCTCACTTGACTCTAGCACCAGATTGCAAAGTGCTGAATAGAGAATAGTGATAAGGAAGTGGAGGCATTGGGTATAAACTACTTTTTTCAAGGAATTTGGCCATGAAGGGGAAGAGAGAGATGGGATGGTAACTGGATAGAGTAGACTAGTCAAGGGAAGGCTTTTTTGGTGTTGGGGAGAACTTAAACTTATTTCTATGAGATGGGAATGAGCAAGTAGAGATGGAATGAGGGAAGATGCATGAGAAATAAGGAATAATTGCTTGAAGCAGGGACTTAGAGGACCCAGGAGAAGACGGAATTGAGAGAAGGTTCCTTCAATGAGGAAAAGCAGGCTACCACTTCCTGAGAGAGAAGAAATGAAAGAAAGAATTTCATAGGAATGGAGGCATCTAGGTGGTAGAATAGATAAGGTGCCAGACCTGAGATTCAGGAAGACCAGAGTTCAAATTCTGCTTCAGACACTTAACAGCTGTGTTACACTGGGCAAGATACATAACCTCAGTTTCCTCATCCATAAAAATGAGAACAATAATAATAGCATCCACTTCACAGGGTTATTGTGCGAATCAAAGGAGAAAACATGTAAGGCTCATTGAAGAAGTCAATAGTGAGTTCAGTGAGAGTGTTACAAGCTTGAGGATACGTACAGGAAAAGGTTTGTAATAACCACTATGGAAAGGCAATAATACTTAAATTCCTTTCATGAGTACAGGTTCTCTCTTCACTAGTACAGATCACAAGTCTTCTATGCCTTCATCAGCTGAAGGTCAGTCTTTTGGGTGATGAGCCTCTGAGACTTTAACCAAGCAGCAACCTGAGTGGCAGATCTAGGCTTTGTTTTGGGACCCACATCCAAAGTCATGTCACCTTGGCAAGACCTGCCAGAGCTCAAGCTCTGTTGGCCTGAGCCATAAGAAACCTGGGTCAGCTCTGCCTTGATGAGATGTTGAGGAAGGACTTTAGAGGGGAAAGAAATTAGGAATGAGTCAACTGGGACTGCCAAGCAGCAGTAAGAGTGTGGGTGATGTTATTGACATTGCTCTTGCTCTCTTTAAGTCAAGGGACTGGACTATATGAGATTAAAGGTCTTTTATCTGTCTCTCTCTCTCCCCCCCTTCCTCCCTCCTTCTCTTTTCTCTCTCCTCTCACTCCTTCTCTTGCACTTTCTTGCTCTCTCCCTTTCATTTCCTCTCCTTTCTTCTTTTCTTCTCTCTCTTTCTCTCCCACACTCCTCTCAATCCCTTTATCTCCCCCTCATCTCCCCTCCTTTTCTCTTCTTTTCTCCTCCCTTCTCTTTCTCTCTCTCTGTCTCTCTCATTATTTTCCTTGCTGCATGATAATACTGACATTTAAGATGCAAATCTCCACGTACAGGAACAAGAGCAGCTTGGCGTGGTGGAAAGAGCCTAAAAGTTTGAATCTCTGCTTCTTACTAGGTGTCTGACCCTCAATGTCATTTAACCTCTCTGGCCTTCAGTTACCTACCTCATAGAAGGAAAGTATTGTACTAGGTGACCTCTAATAGCCCTTCTATCTCTAAAAGCACGATCTTATACACCTATGATATTCAGTTCTCTTTCCAATCCTAGACACTATAATCACAAGTGTTCAAGAGGGGAACACCTCCATTTATCCTGATCTAGATCTTGCCACTGGGCCCAGATGGCTTTGGAGAAGAGAGTGAGGCTGGTGACTTTGCACAATACTCCCTCACTTAAATCCAATTCACTTGCAAGTCATGGCCAGAGTGAAGGAAGCATGGCCTGGAAATGGCTGGGAAATGATAAGAAACCTTTGACTACAGACTTAGGGACCTTTGAGGTCATTGAATCTCTTTTACAGATGAGGAAAATGAGGCCCAGAGAATTTAAGTGACTTGCCCAAGGTTAAACACACAGTATCTGACAGAGAACAGGATAAAGACTATCCCTGTGATTTCACTAATACAGGGAATTCTCTTTTTTTAAAAATATAGATTGGTACCTCTGTAACCTATCTCAGAGTTGCCTAGATTCAGAGAGGTGTCAAACTCACATCAGTTAAATCCACCCAGTGCCTTCTAAGCCAGATTAAAATATTTGGGAAATGTTCACCAAAATAAAAATAAAAATAATACAATATAACACAGATAATGTTAATCTGTGGTTTTCTTAGTCATTACATAGCCCCTAGACATCCATTTCTATTAGACCTTCCACCAGCCTATAACACAAGGTGATTAAGTAATTTGCCCAGGGATATGCAGCCAGTATTCACCAGAGGCTAGACCTGAACCCAGGGCTTTCTGGCTTGGAGGTAGGATTTCTATCCAACAGAAACACTGCCCCAGTCAGGGCTAAGATTCAAATCCACATCTCTGACTCCAACTCCAAAGTCCTCTCCACAGTATCATGTGGCCACTGGACAAGTATGACTGTAAAATTGAAAATATGAAAAGAAAATGGCCCCATATTTCATATGGGAAAATTACAGGCTTTCTGACATAGTTACTTAAGTTTGGGAAATGGAACTTTTGAATTGGTCCTGCACAGTTTCTTCGTAATGTCATGTTAGGGAAAAGTGATCCATGGATGAAACAGAACCAAAGGAACTCAGTCAGCCTGGAGAACAGAGTTCCAGCTGAATGCACCTGCCTCCTTTAGCTCACTTTGCAGGAATTACAACCAACAGTGCCTGAATTCAACTAATACAAGCCTTCAGTTGAATCTCTGCAGTCACTAGAATGAAGAAGCCTAGAATCTTATAAAGAGAAACAGTGAAAGGCAAGACTGTTTACCTCATTGCAGTGGTTTTTAAAAGTCACAGCAATTTTGCATCACCCCACCAACACCAACACCTTTTGGAGAAAATGCATCTGATTTGCCTATCATCTCATCAAATGAATCACTGAAATTTAACAATCATAAGGGACCTCAGCAGCCATCTAGTCTACCCTCAACAAGAATCCCCTCTATAACTGACCCAATAAATAGACACCAAGCCTTTGTTTGAAAGACTTCCAGTGAGGGAGGACCCACTGCATTCTGGGGAAGCCCATCGAGCTTTTGGATAAGTCTGCCTCATCTGTCAAGTGAGCCGGAGAAGGAACCAGCAAATCACTCCAGTATGTTAGCCCAGAAAACCCCAACTGGGGTCACAAAGAGTCGGACACAACTGAAACAACTGAACAAAAACAATTACTGAGTTTTTCCTAACAAGAAATCTTGAGGTGGCATAGTGGATGGTACGTTGAACCTAGAGTCAAGAAGGCTGCATTCAAGTCCTACCCCAGATCCTCTTAGCTGCATCACCCCAGGCTAGTCACCTGACCTCACTGAGACTCACCAGTAAAATTGTGATAAGAATGGCACCTACCTCACAGGATTGTGGTGAAGATCCAATGAATTGTAAAGGATTCTGCAAATTTAAAGATCAATATCAGCGGTTCTCAAACTTTTTGGTCTCAAGACCCCTTTATAGTCTTAAAAACTATTGAGGACTCCAAAGAGGTTTATTTTTTTAATGTGGGTTCTATCTATATTTATATTAGAAATTAAAACATTTTAATATTAATTCACTTTAAAAATAACAATTACATGTTAACATAAATAACCTATTTCTGTGGAAAAAATAACTATGTTTTCAAGAAATTAGTGATAGAGTGTCATTGTTTTAAATATTTTTGCAAAGTGAATGTCTAGCTTAATAGAAAGCAGCTGGATTCTCACATCTACTTTTGTATTAATCTGTAGCAATATGCTGTTTTCATTGACGTATATGGAAAAAATCCAGCTTCACACAGACATGTAGTTGGAAGAGGGAGGGAGATTTTAATAGGCAAAAAACGTCTTAGTTTGATTATTAAAATAGTTTTGATTTCAAAGATTCTCTAAAATGCTGTCGGCACCCCAACACTTTTAGAACTGATGCTCTATATAGATGTTAGCTATCATTGCTACGGTGGTGGTTGTTGTTGTTGTTGTTAACATCACCTGCCTCTTTGCCTTGGTCTTCCCTCTGGGGCCAAGCAGAGAAAGTCCAATCTCTAATCCACATAACAGTCCTTCAAATACTTAAACTGACTACCATGTTTCCTCTAAGTCTACCCTTCTTCAACCCATCCTGACATGACATCAATTTATGTACCCTCACCATGCTGACTGCTCTCCTTAGCACACTCTCCAGCTAGTACAGGAGAACTATTCGCTCTCCTAGTCCTGAACACGGCTCTCAATTCAGTCTAAGGTTACATTGTTGTTAGTGTTGTTCAGTCGCATCTGACTCTCTGTGACTCCATGGACCATACTCTCCACAGGGTTTTCTTGGCAAAGATACTGGAATGGTTTGCCATTTCCTTCTCCAGTGGATTAAAGCAGAGATTAAGTAACTTGCTCAGGGTCACACAGCTAGTAAGTATCTGAGGCCGCATTTGAACTCAGGTTTTCCTAACTCCAGGCTCAGTGTTCTATCCACTGAGCCATCCAGCTGCCAAGTTTGCATTACCTTTCCATATTATAGTATTTGTAGTCTACTGATCTTAAGACAAATTGTTATATAGTAACATCTCCTCCATATTAAACTTGTGAATACATATGTGTGTGTGTATAGAGATAGATATGATATCTTATATCTACATATACATACATATATACACATATACATACATATATACACATACATACATATATATACATACATATATATACACATACATACATATACATATATATACATGTGTATATATATATACATGTGTATATATATATATATACACATATATATACATATACACATGTATATATATACATATACACACATACCCTCAACAGCACCAGTTGCTTGTTTGAAGTTTCCAACTGGATGTCCCAGAGACATCTCAAACTCTATGTGTCAAAAACTGAACTCACTGTATTTCCCCCTAAATCTCACCACCTTGATGTGGGAAAATACGTGCACAAATGCATTGTGAGTGGAGCTGTGAACTAAACCCCTCATTCTGGAGAACAATAAGGAGCTATGCCCAAAGGGCTATAAAAGTCTGCATACCCTTTGGCCCAACAATACTTCTACTAGGTCTATACCCCAAGAGGAAAAGGACTCCTTTGTACAAAAATATTTATAGCAGCTTTTATTTTGTGGTGGTAAAAATTAGAGGCTGAGGGGATGACCATCAATTGGTCAACAAATTATGATAGGTGAAGGTGATGGAATACTAGTGTACTATAAGAAATAATGAAGGGAGTGGTTTTAGAAAAACCCAGGAACACATATATGAACTGATTCAAAATAAAGTGAACTCAATCACGAAAATAATCAATACAGAAACAGTAATATTTTATCATTGTTGTTGTTGTTGTTGTTTTGGGGGGGGTTGATTTTTGTTTGTTTGTTTAGGCAATTGGGGTTAAGTGACTTGCCCAGGGTCACACAGCTAGTAAGTGTCAAGTGTTTGGTCTGAGGCTGGATTTGAACTCAGGTCTTCCTGACTGTCACCAGGGCTGGTACTCTATCCGCTGCACCACCTAGGGGCCCATACAATGATTCGACACAACTCCAAAGGATTCATGATATAAAATGCTATCCACCTCCAGGTAAAGAACTGATGAACTTGGAGTGCAGATTGAAGCATTTTTCCCCTTTCTTTATTTTTCTTTTTCCAAAACACAGCTGATGTAGAAATAAGTTTTGCATGACTATATATATATATAATGGGTATCATGTTTCTCACCTTCTCAGTGGGTAGGGGAGGGGCGGAGAGAGAGACTGTGAAACTAAAATTAAAATAAAATTTTAAGAAAATGAATTTTTAAAAAATAAACCCAGTGGAAGTTTGTCCTTTTCCATTGTCCTTGGCCCCGTGGCAGTTGCACGACCTCTCAGGCCACACTGCCCCTCGTCCAGCTGCTGCCACCACCATGCCCCCAAAAATTGAGGAAATGAAATACTTCCTGCTGACAGCCAGGCAAAAAGATGCCAAATCTGTCAAGATCAAGAAAAACAAGGACAATGTGAAGTTTAGGGTTTGCTGCAGCAGGTACCTGTACACACTGGTCATCACAGACAAAGAGAAGGCAAAGAAACTTAAACAGTCCCTTCCTCCTGGTTTGGCTTTGAAGGAGCTGAAAGGAAGGAATCATTCAATGTTCCACCTGTATTAAAATGTAGGGGGAAAAAAAAGAAAAAAAAATAAGCCCTTCCCTTTGCAAACTTTCCATTTTGCTATTGATGTGACCACCATTCTCCTAGTCCCTTAGGTTCACAACTTTTGCTTTATTATCTATTTCTTACTCTCCCTCATTCCACATTTCTGAACAGTTGCCGAATCTTGCCATTTCTACAACCATAGCATCTCTCCAATCTTACTCTTTCTTTTTCCTACTCACTGATCCCTGGGACATTATCCTGGAAACTTCCTGTTTAATTGACATTGACTCATTAATGACCATTAATTGTCTCCTGCCATCTAACCAGTTCTGGATCTACCCAATCGTAAAGCGATCTAGCCCAAAAGCCATGTAAATAGTGGGGAACAAATCTAGGGGCCTCTTCCATATAAAGCATACAGCTTCCCACTGTGTTATATTCCTGCCAATTTCACAAGCAGCTTCAGAAATCCATATCTTTGTTTATAAACTTGGCAAAGTCAGTTGCTAATGTATTTAGAATGCAAGTAGCTCTCTTGGTTAGATGAAAATGTTTATCTTATGCAACGAAGTGAAAGAAAGTCAATCAGCTACTACTTGTGCTGGCATTGATTAAAGCCTTTCTCTCCTTTTATGTATGTTTTTTAAAAACAGTGTGACTGAGCTAGTCATCTTCACTGTGTGAGGATAGACAGAATGCCTAGTGAGCCCAAACTTTGGGAATTCCTGCTGCTGGCATCTGCTTTCAGCAGCCAGAAGAAAGGTGGAGAGCCGCTGGGCTATAGCATATTATCAAGATTTTCTAATGATGAATATTAATAATCCCAAGCATCTTTTACTTTTAGTGCATAATTTAGAGCATAAGCTACTTGAGTACAGGTTTTCTTTTGTGCTGTTTCTTCTGAGTTCCTAGTTTATTGTGGTTGATCCATGTTGCTTATTAATTAAAATTAACATAAAATATGAAAGGGTTTTATAATCATGTATGAGTTATTTTTCACAAGGACACAAGAAAGGTTTATAATTTCCTTATGGGAAGAAGTATGGTTTAGTACAGAAGACAAAATCCCAGGTAAGAGAATTCTACTACTTTGGGGAATCAGACTTCCAAAAATTCTCTTAAACCCCGAGTAGTATGCTTCTCATTTACACAAATTTATCACTATGATATGGTTAACTCTTAAAATATGAAACGCAAATTAAATTAGAAGGCAAAAGCAAAATTCAGTAGAAATAATTGAAAAATAACAATTTATCCTAAGACCTAGGTCATTATCTCTCATCAAGATACCGTATTCATGTGTGGTAGAGAAAGGAGATGCACAGTAACTTGCTAAAACGTAGCAAAGAGGCACATAAATAGGAAATCTCATGTGTCCAGGGCAATTCATGACTCTGGACTTAGAGCCTTAATGTCTGTGGTCTCTTTAGAGAACAATCTGAACCACACGTCACCTAGACAAGGACTGCTCTTCTGACCCTCTCTGCTCTCCTGCTAGACAAAGTAGCGTCTCTGCTACTCTAGGGTTCCTGAAGAAGTTTTAAATTCTTTTATCTAACAGTATCCTTAAACATGGGAATCTACAGAGTTTCCTAGGTCTGTTTCCTTAGTTATGTTCTAAGGCCGTGTGGCACACTTTTAGTGAAAAGCACTGTAAAGCTTGGGATCTGCAAAGCTATTCTGGTCTGTACTCTCCAGGATCTGAGAAATTTTTGTCCTCAAGCCATGAAAAATAAGCAAGAACACCAGGGTTTCACCCCTCTCAAACTACAGGTGGCGCTAGAAAGCAAGGCAACTTTCCCCCAGCTAGCTCTCAGCTTTCCCCCAATCAGCTCCCAGCAACAAAGCTTTCCTCCAATCAGCTCAGTCAGACAATAAGCATTTATTAAGCATCTACTATATGCCAGGTACTATATTAAGTACTGGGGATACAAAAAAAAAAAGAAGCAAAAAAAGTTTCTTCCCTTAAGGAGCTTAATCCAATGGGTGAGATTACATGCAAATATATACAAAGCAAGCTATATACAGGATAAACAGGAAATAATTAACTAAAGGAAGGTATTGGATTAAGAGAGGTTGGGAAAGGCTTCCTATAAAAAACGGAATTTTAGTTGGGACTTAAAGGAAGCCAGGGAAGGCAGTAGGCTAAAATGAGGAAGGAAAACATTCTGAAATAGGGACAGCCAGAGAAAATGTCAGGAACTGAATAATGGAATGTCTTGTTTGTGGAACAGCAAGGAGTCCAGAGTCATAGGACCAAAGAGTACTTGCTGGGGAGTAAAGTATAAGAAGACTGGAAAGGTAGGTGGCAGCTAGGTTATGAAGGGCTTTGAACACCAAATAGATGATTGGATATTTGATCCTGGAGGCAACTGGGAGCCACTGGAGTTTACTGAGTAGGAGGATGGTGACATGATCCAATCTTCACTTTAGGAAAATTACTTGATGGCAGAATGGAGGATGGATTGGAGTAGGGAGAGACTTGAGGCAGGTAGACCCACCAGCAGGCTATTGCAATAATCCAGGTATAAGGTGATGAGGACCAGCACCAGGTAGTGGCTGTGTCAGAGGAGAGAAGGGGGCATATTCACGAGTTGCTGCAAAGATGATATCAGTGGATCTTGGATGTGGGAGGGTGAGTGAGAGTAAGGAGTCCAGGCTTGCTCCTAAGTTGTGATATTAAAGGACTGGGAGGAGGATGTTACCCTCTAAAGTAGGGGAAGGGGTGGAGTATGATAGGTAGACTCAAGAATCATCAGCAAGGAGGTAGTAATTATACTAATGGGAGTGGAAGGGATCACCAAGCGAAGCAGTATAGGGGAGAAGAGAAGAGGTCCCAAGAGACAGAGGAGTGATCAGATAGGAGGGAGAATCAGGAGAGAGTGGGGTTCCAAAAACCTAGAGAAGACTACCAAGGAGGAAGAGTGGTCAACAGTGCCAAAGGCAGAAAGGTCGAGGAGGACAGAAGCTTGTCTGTCAGCTGGGCTCAGCAGTGCTCACCTCCTGTCACCTTTGAGCTCTTCTTTTTGTTACCTTCCCTTCTCTTCATTTTTATCTCTAGACTTTGTCATAAATATTGTCAAGAAGGATCATGGGGTTAGCTTCCCAGTCCGTTTTTCACCTTTGCCACGATATTCTTTCAAGGATGCTTAGTGATTAGACATGCCTAAGATTTAACAGGTATTTAATAAAAACGCATGCATGTGTTTCAAATTGGCTAGACATCATGGAACACGATTTAATCCACAAGGTGAAGCTTTCATTCCAAAGCCCTGGCTTAAAGGCCTAAATTTATATTTTTAGGCTAAAATATCACTACTTCTCTAATCTATAATCTCATGCAACTCAACCCTGCCCAAACTATAGCAATTTTAGTCTTTGCTTTAGGGCAATGTTTCTTAGCTTAGGGTCTGTGAATTTTTTTTAATAGTTGCACAGCTACATTTCAATATAATTGATTTCCTTTGTAACTTAATGTATCTTACTTTGCACATTGAAAAACATTATTCTAAGCTGGGGTCCATAAACAGGCAGTCACTAGACTACCAAAGGGGATCTATGACACCAAAAAAAGCTTAAGAACCAGTGTCTTCTCTCCATATTTGTCATGGACAATTTCAATTTGAAGCTTATTCACACTGAAATGGACAATACAATTTAATGCCGATTATATCATCATGTCTCTATGCTGGGATAGCTAGACGGCGCAGTGGATAGAGCACCAGGCCTGGAGTCATGAAAATTTCTCATTCTGACTTCTAATTTGGTCTCAGACACTAACTAGCTGTGTGACCCTGGGCAAGTCACTTAACCCTCTTTGCCTCAGTTTCCTCATCTGTCAAATGAGCGGGAGAAGGAAATAGCAAACCACTACAGTATCTCTGCCAAGAAAAACACAAAATGGGGTCATGAAGAGTTGGACACAACTGAAAACAACTGAACAACAATAAAATAGTGCTGAGTACATAGGACGCGCTTAATAAATGCTTGGCTAACTTGAGTTGGTTTTAGCTGTTAAAGGGAGGAGAAAAATAAAATGATAGCTCAAGGAGATGGATGTCAAGGTCTAGGAAAGATTTTTTTTTAAGAGACTTGGGCATGTTAGAGGGTTGGAATCTTTACAAGTGAAGAGAACGGTTACACTGAAAAGATTACAGATTCACTGAAATATAAACACTGCATTCTCTCCTCCGTGTGGAAAGTAAATTACAGGTGATGTCTTCTAACACAGGGAAGAGCCCTCTACATCTGGCATTTAAGTAAACATGGCAGATGCCTGGCTGATGATGTTTCAATGTTTGTCAATGTTGCTCCAGATCTTTTTTGGATCATCTATGGACGCACAAGCAAGAACTCATGCTGATTTTCAGGCATTTCGAAGCATAAAACGAAGGAAAATTCCTGGAACAAAACTGGTAAATGTGCTCAAGGCTTAGGTGATCAGTCTCTTACCCGGGCAACTGAAAAAAATGTCCGTATCTATAACATGCATAAAATAATCCTTATAGTATCTTGCTCATAGGATCATTGTGAGGAAAGTATTTTGTAAGACGAAAATGGTAAATGTTAGGGAAGAGGGTAAGGGAAGACAGGTGTGTAAATGCCCAGTTGTTGTAGCTGTAAATTGGTCCAACCATTCTGGAAAATAAGAACGAAACTAGAAAAGTCACTAAACTGTCCATACCCTTTGGCCCAGTGATATCAATACTAGGCATATACCCCAAGGAAATCCCAAACATATATGTTTGGCAGAAATATTGTTATATTCCTGAAAACAAAAACTAACTGAAAACAAAGTGGACTCTCATCAACGGGGGAATGGCTGAACAGATTGAAATGGAATATTATTGCGCCATAAGAAATGACAAATATGAAGAATTCTGAGAAATTTGGGAAGACTTCCATGAATTGGAACAAAGTAAGCAGAACCAAAAGGACAATTTACACGATAACCACAATGATACAAAGGAAAACCTGACTGGAAGATTTCAGAATGATGGCCAACGAATGTCATGACCATTCATGATTCCAAAGGCCCAACAGTGAATCATGCTCTTGGCTGAGAGAGATCCTGGACTATAGATTTAGAGTGAGGCCTAAGTTGTCTTGGAGGCCTGATATGTTGATTGGCTTTGTTCCATTGCTAAAAGGGAGGGTTCCCTAAGTCTGGAAAAGGGGCAAGGGGAGGCAAGGAGAGACATTGGGAAGTAGATGATGTGATTTTAAAAGAACATCAATAAATAATTTGGTTTTTGTTTTTTTGTTTTTAATGGGAAGAACTGTGATTTAGCGGAGAGGGATACTGGATCTGGAGCTAAATGATTCTGTTTCTGTCATTGAAAACCTGTGTGATTTTGAGAAAATCATTGACCTTGCTGAGCCTCAATCTCCTCTATAAAATTTGGAGTTGGCCTGGATCAGTGGGGCCAGGGCCAAATAGAAATGGGGTCCACTAAAATGCACATATGGATAGCTATGGGCCACAGATTGACTTAGACTAGATCAGTGGTGCCAAGGCCAAATAGAAATGGGGTCCACTAAAACATACATAAGAATTGCTATGGGTCACAGATTGACTTAGAAACCACATATTATGGGGGTTTTTTATTTTACTTTTAATTTATGAAATAACACAATACAATAAAAAAGGTGATTGTACATGAAACTGCAAATCTACCATACACAACCTGCTATTCCTTTCAAATATACAACAAAATTACCACATAAATTTTTTTTTCCTTCCCTTCCCCACCCCCCACTCCTGCCCTAGAGATGGCAACTACTGGACACAAACTCTATTTGTCAGTTCTTTCTCTGGATGTAGATAGCATCTTTCTTCCTATGTCCTTTATAGTTAATTTTGCATGAATTCATATGTATAACGGGTATTATATTTTTTGCCTTCTCATTGGGTAGTAGAAGACTGGAGGGAGGGAAAGAATTCAGAACTGAAAATAAAACTTTTAAATTAAAAAAAAAAGAAAAGCATATGAATGTTACTTATATTCTATTATATTTTAATTTCTTTTGTTAAATATTTACCAGTTACATTTTAATCTTGTTCGGAAAAGTACTTGGCAATATATTTGACACCTCTAGATGAGGTCTAGGTCTAAGGTCCCTTCCAGATCCAAATTTATAATCCAAGGAGCTTATGCTCCAAGTTCAAATCCTACTTCTGACACCTCAGTGACCCTGAATAAGTTATTTAACTCTCTAGGCCTCAATTTCCTCAGCTGCAAAATGAACGGGAGAGGTTAGCCTAAATGACTTCCAACATCCCTTCCAGCGCTAAATCTGTGACCCTATCAATCTATCAAGTATTTATTAGGCAGCAAGTGCTAAGTACAGGCGATACAAGTACAAAGAATAGAGCAATCCCTACTGGCTGGAAGCTTACCTTCCAACGGGGGGGGGGGGGGGGGGACAAGAAAAGCACATACAAATACATCAGTCCCTACTCAGAAAATGATAAATCAACGTTTTAAAGGTGCATTATAGCCATAAAAGTAACACACTTTGTAAACCTTAAAACTATAGAAACATGAGCTGGTTTATATTATGGTTATCATTATTATTGTTATTATCTTATTTTTCTCAAATTAGCTCATTACAGTTCAAACAGAAATGGTCCTGAGATAGGTTTCTATCCTGTTATAACACTTTTATGTTTAATGGATTATTGCCCAAGTAAATAAAGAGACTATTTTGGGGTCACTGAATATGAGGGTGAGGATGCAAGCTCATCTTCTGTACACTCACTGAAAAATATCTTCAAGAAAACTCCAAGAGCAGACAGGGAGACAGGGATGACGATGTAGGCTTCATCCTGTCCCCACATTTTTTTTTTGACAATGGTGGCAATATTCAGAAGAAAGAGTTTGGCAATAAACTGGAGTTTATGGAGTTCTACTCTCTTTCCACCCATACTAACGAGGTTCAAGATTGTCCTTTCCTAAGCCATCTTTGCCAAGGCTCTACAGTCCCAGGACAGGACAGCTATTAAGCCTGGAGCCAGTTAAAGAGGTTAATGATCAAAAGTTGGCACAGCCTGATAAACAAAATGCAATTGCTTAAGTAATTCCTCCTCAATTATACGATGAAAAACTATCCTCCACAAATGCAATATTAATAAGAGGCAGGCATTTTTACTGTGGCTTTCAGAATCTAAAATGGCATCTTTCTAATAACAAACTATTTTTCTTTTCTTTTTGCTAGCTAAAATTTTCTGTAGACATTTTCAAAGACTACAGATTCACAAGCACACAAACAGGAGATCAGAGATGTGGAGCTAGGAGGGACCACAGAGGCCACCTAGCCCGATCCTCCTCATTTTATAATTTAGGAAACTGAGGACTGGAAAGATTAAGGGACTTGCAAAGGTAGTGGGATTTGAACTGAGGGTCCTCTAACTCCATAGCTCTTCCATCCTTCCCACATAGAGAAAAGAACTTGTTACGTTGATGATAGAGATTAGGGAAAGAACCATTGGGATAACTTAATGGCAACAGACAACAACATGAAGGCTTCAGTTGGCAGGGGAGAAATATGATTGAACAGGGCCTTATTATTTCCAGTGGCACACTTTTCTGTTCATAGCATTAACACATGAGTGGGTTCCTAAGAGAGAACACAAGAGGATATCCAAACACTGCCCCCTCCTTTAGGGTACCTCCCACCTGTGGCTTTGGAGCACAGTGGTGAGGACATCCTGCTCTAGAGCCCCCTGAAAGGGAGGGTGAGGGTGAGGGAGGGGACTGGAGGGAAAGAGGAAAGAGAAAGAAGCTATAACCATCGCTCCAACCACTGACTGTCAGCCTGACTCCTCTGTAGCAGACCAGAACTCTCTTTCTTTCAGTCCCAAAAGCTGCCCCCTGAAAGTCAGGGCATCTTTTCCTGTTCTGACTGAGGGAGACTCAGTTAAGCTAGCCTTTTTCTGAATCTGTGAGTCATTAAACGAATGTCACAGGGTCAGCCCTTGGCAGCTGATAAACACAGTTATCAGAATAACTCAATTGTTTAAAAGTGATTTGGATTATTTGTAGCTCAACCTATTTTAAAAACACATTCATTTTTGCTACCTGAACATCTCCTTATTAGGAAAGTATTCAAATGTTTTGTTCAATCCCATTGTTCTTTGCTTCCTTTTTATAGGTGTTATCTCCCAGACACATCCAAGGGAAGCCATAACACTATTAAACAAACAAACAAACAGAAAAAAGTCCACAGACTTACAGTGTGTTCTTTACAGTAATTGCTTGTTTTTTCTTTTCTGTAGTAAAAGAAAACATTTTAAAATAAACCTAGGTATTGAGTAATTGTCAGGAGAAGAAAGGATCAATCCTTTATAAAGTGAATTTTTAGTTTTATTTGGGAGAAGCAGGGATAACCTGACTGCCACTCTCTACAATTCAGGGCACTTCAAATGCAAAGTTTAATTTTTAGGTTATCATTGCTGTTCTTGGAGGCAGCTAGGAGACAGAGCCCGGACTTGGAATCCTCCTGCCTCAGAAATTACTAGCCATGTAACCCAGGGAAACTCACCTACTCTCTATTTTCCCCAGTCGTAAAATGAAGATACTAAGAGCTTTCATGGAGTTGTTCTCAGCATCAGACGAAATGACACATGGAATGAGCTTTGCAAACCTTAAAGGACCATACACCTGTCAGTGACTGTTACTAGAGATGTTAAGCAGGATGTAATATAGACAGCAAGTGCCGTTCCCTAAATTGTTGTTCATCCTTCATTTCTCAAAGAAGACCAATCACATCACAAGATGATCTGTTGACTTGTACATGAATTGGATTTAAGTGAGACAGAGCTGTGCTGGATATCCAAGAATGAAAAGGAGGGAAAGGAGCTGGTAGTCAAGATGTTAAATAGTAACAAGTCCTTATCTTCTAAACCCCTTGTGTTCCAAAAGTTTGCTTGCACATCAATTGCTTGAGACCCCAGAACCCATCTTCGCACAGCTGTATGGCATAAGAGATAGTATTCATACTGCAAGTAGTCCTAGGTCAGCTGCTCTATGGATTAAATATGTTTTTGTGGACTAGTGTGGGGCCTTAATCACTGCTTATAACATTGTTGCTACAGGGAGACCTGAGTTCAAGTCCAGTCTTTCCTGACACAATGACTGTGTGACCTTAGTAGACCCTAGTCAACTGAGTGAAACTTTCTATAAGAATAAGTTGCAGAGAAGGAGTCAACCTACATTGTTACAGGGAGTTTCTTTGTCCAGACATTCCTTATGTCAAAGAAATCACAGGTGTGGGAACCTATCTTAAACGTAGAGTCACACAGCTGGGTTTGTTTTTGTTTTTGTTTTTTTATTCCCTGCATGGTTTGGAAAGCTTGCTGTATTTGGAGTTAGAAGACCTCGGTTCAAATCCCAGCTGTCACTAATCCTGCTACTTTGGCTGAGTCACCTAAGCTTTCTGGGCCTCGTTTTCCTCCCCAGTAAAAGGTGTGGGTCGGACTAGATAATCTCTCAAACCTTTAAGCTCCAGATCTATGATCCAATGTTTGGCACAGTGTGTGGAACACAGTAGGCACTTAATAAATGTTGATTTGATTGGCTGACCCTGTAAACACCTCCTGTGGCCTGAAGGTCACGTAGTATAAGCCCTCCCCAGCACAAACCAGCAGACGGTATACAAGCAGCAGATACACAAAGGATGTCGAGGATTGCCTGGATCTTTCTCCCCTATCATGCAATAATCACTTTCTCTACTGTCAACATTTCTTAGCCCCTCTCACCCATGCATTCATCTACGGCAACTAGGTGGCGCAGTGGCTAGAGTATTGAGCCTGGAGTGAGGAAAACTCATCTCACCAAGTTCAAATCCCACCTCAGACACTTACTAGCTGTATGACCCCGGACAAATCACTTAACCCTGGTTCGCCTCAGTTTCCTCATCTGTAAAATGAGCCGGAGAAGGAAATGGCAAATCGTTGCTAAGAAAGCCCCGAACGGGCTCATAGAGAGTCAGATACAACTGAAAAAAAAAAAAACAACTAAACAACAACATTGTCCTACAGCAAGTCAACCAGATAAGGAGACAAAGGACTTTCCCAACAGGTTCAGAAATGAGACAATACAGCTAACACCAACAGCCAGCTATCTTCCATCCAGCTCCTGGATCCCATCTCTTGATTATGCCGGAAAGAATGAACAGCAGTGAGAAAACCGAGGGCCGGCAGAAACAAGAGTATGCAGAGTAGGCCCCTATCTTACCTTCCACGGAGGCAAGCTGCAATAAAGTCTGTATTTTCCCTAAAGCTTCAGTCATTGCCTAAGAACAGACTAAGCAATTCAAAGGAAACATTAACTGGCTGACAGTATGAGAGGGCACAGCACTTACCCAGTATCTGTGCGCCTCTGTGAACCCTTCCGGCAAACTAGCTCAGCGAAAAGCTATTTTGCCTCCTGGAGCTCTGCAGGGGAGAACAAACCCCGAGCAACGCCCTACAGGCTCCACGAGGGTAAGGGCTGTCGGCTTCAACCTTTGTATCCTTCCGTGTGCCTAGCACAGTGCCTTGCAGATATCTGTAAATGCTTAATAAATGTTTACTCAGTTGAACTGTTTAACTGGATCGGCCTCTTGCGACAGAGACCGGGGTGGACACGATCCTGGGATCGTCTTTCCAAAATGACAGAAACCAAGGGACTATGGGGCGAATACCAAAGGCAGAGCCTTGTTCCCTGCGGGACTGCACCCTGTTGCCCCAGTATGCACTGTGCAGCTAATTCAAAAATCATAGATTATGGAAGAGTATTAACTAATATTTACATTGGCCCCAGGGTTTGCAAATGACTTTACATAGATTGTCTCCACTGATCCTCATTATAACTCTGTAAGGTAAGAAATATTATCATCCCTATTTTATAGAGGCAGAAACTGAGTCATATAAGTTACACTGCCTTCAGCCTAGAGGCAACTTACTGGCACAGTGAATGGAGCCCTAGGATTGGAAGTCAGAAAGATCTAGGCTGAAATCCGCTTCTCAGATCTTTGCTAGTTGGGTGATCCTGTTTTCATCGGTTTCCTCAGCTGTAAAAACGGAGACAGTAACAGCATCTGCCCCTCAATCAATCAAATGAAATAATATTATTATTGTGCTTAGCACAATACCTGACACACAGTAGGTCCTAAATAAATGCTTATTGATTAATTAAGCATGTAATTCTCCTTACTCAAAACCCCATGATATAAAATCTTTAATGGTTCTCTATTCATTGCCTACTCAATAAAGATCAGGCTCCTTATTATGACGTTCAAAGCCTCCCCAATCTTACCTCCACTTAACTTTCTAACCTTTTTTTCATATGATATGTGTGTGTGTGTGTGTGTGTGTGTGTGTGTGTGTGTGTGTATGTGTGTATGCCCTAGCAAAGTCCCCATCCTTTCTAGGCAGAATTCCTATATAAACTTCAGGACGATGGTTTCCTATTTTTTTTTCTGAATGTTTTGAAATCTACTCATTCAATATCTAGGGCGTAATTCCTATTTTGCTAACATGTCCAAACTCCCATCTTACTGCTGAGGACACCACCATCCTCCCCATCTCCCAGACTCATAACGTAATTGTCATCCTGGACTCCCTATATCCAATCTGCTCACAAGACCTGTCCAGTTTACCTTTGCAACATCTCTAGAATAGCTCCCTTCTTTCCTTGGACACTGCCACCATACTGGTGCAGGTCCTCATCCTCTCACACCTGGACTTCTGCAAGAGCCTGCCTGCTTCAGGTCTCTCCCCAATCCAGTCTATCTTCCCCCGAGCCACCAAAATTATTTTCTTAAAGTGCAGGTCTATGTTCCCTCCTCCCCCAACAAGCAACTCCACTAGATAAAAACCCCAATGGTTCTCTATCCTCTCCAGAGTTAAATACAAAATCCTCTGTATCTTCTAGTATTCAAAGCCCTCCATTAGCTCTCCCCCTCACTACACCTTACACTGTGTACCCCACCATTCACTCTTTCATCCAGTGACAATGACCGTCTTCCTGTTTCTCAAACAAGACGCTACCAGGTATTTTCTCTGGCTATCCTCCATGCAATGAATGCTCTCCTCCTCATTTCTGCCCCTTGGTTTCCCTGCTTTCCTTTAAGTCCCAGGAAGCTTATCCTAACCTCCCTTAATTCTAGTTCTTCTCTCACTTTATTATTTCCCATTTATCTTGACTAGATGCTTTTTCGTACATAGCTGTTTGCATGTTATCTCCTCCATTAGATTATGAGCTTCTTGATGGCAGGGACTGGGCTTTAATTCAGTACCTAGCATACTGTAGGTGCTTAATAAATACTTTTTGACTGCCTGATTGCCTGACCAACTTCAGACTTTGCTTGACTTCCCTCTCCTTTATTGTTCTGAATGCCTAGTGATGCAGCTAGGTGGCTCGCTTGGCCTGGAGTCTGGAAGACCTGAGTTCAAATTTGACCTCAGGCGCTTACTAGCTGTAAAACTTTAGGCAAGTTACTTAACCTATTTGCCTCAGTTTCCTCAACTGTAAAATGGAAATAATAATTATTATGAGGATTACTTGCAAAAATATTTGTAAAATGCCTGGCATTGGGAGACTAGGGAGATGGTGGCACTCTCAGCAATAACAGGGGAGTTTGAAAATGTTATCAAAAGAGAAGTACACCCTAGATATTGAGAAAGTAGATTTCAAAGCCTTTAGAAAAAGGATAGATAGGACCCCCTGGCCTCAACATTTATATAGGAAATCTGCCTAGGAGAGAAGGGGAGTTTGCTAGAACATCTATAGGAAAATAATATGAGAAAAGTTTTAGAAAGTTAAGTGGGGACTTTGAATGCCATAATAAGGAATCTGAACTTTACTGAATAGGCAGTGAATGGAGAACTATGTAAAAATCTTATAGTGGAGGGTTTTAAGCAAGGAGAATTACATGATCAATCCATTAATCAACAAGCATTTATTGAGTACCTACTAGTGCTAGAACTGTAAAGATGAAAATTTAAGCAGTCCCTGCTATCAATCTTACATCTATCATCCTTATGTTATAATATGATTGACCTAGCAATAGGGGATCCAGAATGGATTAGAGACAGAAAGGCAGGTCCCCCCACCCAAAGTATTTTCACCCACCACTGGCGGTGACCAGTCATCTCTGGATGCTTCATGTCTGCTTTTTACTAATTTACTTTTACTACTTTACTAATTCAAGGCTGCCACCTGGTATGTTGACTCCCCGAGGACAAGGACAAGGACTATTTGCCAGCACCTTATGTATGGTAAGTATTTGATAAATGCCATTAGACTGGATTTGATGGTACAACTCAAAGGCCACCATCTTTGTGAAGCCTCCCGTGACTAAAAATACTCATTCTGGAAATGAAAATAGAAAGCCCGACATCATACCCACCCTCCCAGAAGTGAAAGCAGAAAGCCTGATGTCATGCCCATCATCCCTCCTCAGTAAAGCAAAGATTACACACACAAAGCTCTACAAAGCTTATGGTTGGAAGGAGGAAAAAGTGAGGCTGAAAAGTAAGGAAAAGTAAGGGTTTTGCTTAGTAAGGCAAGAGAAAAGATCGCTTTCAAGAGTTTTAATTCCATGAGGGGTCTGATTATCTCATTTGATCCTCATAACAACCCTGGGAGGTAGGTGCTTTTATAAAATATATTAAGAAATCAATACAAGATCATAGGATGGGGATGGGGGAAAGATGTGGCTTTAGGTAGCCAATGAGGGAACAGGGAAAGGCTTCTGTTAGAAAGTGATGGATCAATTGAGTCTGGAAAGAAACTAGGCATTCTGAGCTGCTCCATTCCTATGAAATTAAGCACCCCTTTGAAAGTTCATTTTTCCTAATGTGGTGGGGTTTGCTTTTTTTTTTTTGTGGAACCAAGAAATGACAGCTAGCTGTTCTCTCAATCCAAGACAAAGGAGGGAAAAAATACTACACAGATAATAAGTTTATCTTGCTTGCTTAGGAAACTAGGAGTATAATAACTACAAGCACCCCAGACCTCAGGAGCAAAACAGCAGGAAATAAAATCAGGATGGAAGAGGCAAAATGTTGCCACATGGACTCCCAGAAATCTCAAGCCCCTTTTGAAGAACAGCCTTCTACAAGCTAGAGATACAATAATGAAGACTGCACATGGACATTCCTTTTGCTTCCTGATCTTTGAAGATTTCAAAAAGTAGAGGTTTCCCTTGCCACTGGAACATACCTCTGGGAGAAAAGGCAAGTCTTTATTTGTTTTTTTTTAAATAGCTAGGAATTGAGGTATATGGCACAGGAAACTTGTTACAGGGTAAGGGAAAACAGTGCCCTTTTAAATTGTTTGATATGAATATTTGCTTTGTTGTCAGTTTGTCCCCTGGAATAGTGGATATTTTAGGTCTGGGTTCTAATTCCACCCTATAGACACTAACTCTGTAGACCTAAATAAGCCTTAGCAAGCTCCTTGATGTCATCTGTAAACTGGGGATAATAACAGCACCTACTTTATAAGGATGTTGTGAGATTTAAATGACATGATGTATGTAAAATGCTACATGTATGTGAGCTCTTAATACAAAACTGATTCTCTATTTTATAGTAAAGTCACTTTTCTCTTTGCTGAAATGCAGTCCTTTTACTCTCTATGTAGCATGTGGTTTTCTTTAGAAAATATTTAAGACTGTAAAGCAGAAAAAGAATAAAGTAAAATTTCCCCTCTCAAAAAAAAATGCCTTTCTTTTCCTTTACATTTAAATTTTTTTGAAAGTTTGCTCTTCCAAAAAGTACTGGAGCAAGAAAAATAAAAAGTGCCCCAAACAGTCAAGAAAGTCCTGGCCCTGGGGACCTTACAATGTCTTCTATGTTAACATTTCCAAAATGCTTTGAGGGTGAAAAGCACAATATAAGTGAAAAGCACTTGGGAACTAATTACCACCTTGGAGGAATTTATTTTTTTTCTTTTTCTTTCTTTCTTTCCCTTTTTTTTCTTTTTTAGTTCTAAATCCAGCCCATTGTCTCCCTACTGAAACAGGATCTGTGCACTAGCCCCTGTGGAGCCTCAGCACTCCAGCGTGCTGCCAATAAACCTGCTTAAACCACGAGAGGTTAAAACAATTAATATTATATGAAACACACACCAATGATCAATTGAAGCCGGCTTGGCAAGACTGCTTGCTCTCTTAAAATGGAGTTATTAGACCAGCTTGTGCCAGTGGACATTGATGCCCTCTACTGGGAAGAATGTCACAGCTGCTGCCACTTCTCGAGAGGAAGAAGCCCAATAGCAAAAGCTGATAGTATGAGACCACGTCACAGGCAGGGCTTGCTAGGGACCTCCCTGGCAGGGCAGAAAAACAAAAATGAAAACAAACATTTCCAGCAGGCTCTGTTGCCTGCAAGAATTTAAATCTTACTATAAAATGGACAAGTAGCGTCAGCCTAATACACTCTGCCATTTTAGGAGTAAATAATATGTGAGCATCATCTTACCACCCATCTCCCCCCACCTAAAAAAAAAAATCATTAATTTAGAGGAACTTGATATGGACAACCTCAGTGGCATAGTACTGACTGTTGCTTCATAAGCATGAAATAAACTAGTTATTATGCTTCATAATAAAGAGAAAGAAGCATCAAAAGCCTTCTTTCTCCATTTTTGTTAGCAATATAGATTCAGATTTTAACCTTGTTTTTTCAAATGCCTTTTCAAAAGAAGATAACTGATCTCCCACAAACACTCCAATAAAGCTTCAGAAATCAACTTTTCATAAACCAACTCTGCCATTTAAAAAAAACATAAAAATGAAAGAGGAATCTTTCATTCTGTTGGAAAGCTACGGACTCCACTTTTCTCCTCTAGAATTTTTATAAAAATAAAGAAGGCAAGTGTCTTTCATTCAAACTTAGATCGACGCTTATTGGAAGGAGGGTGTATACTACTGGGAGGTCTTGCAAGGTCCCTTCTCACAATCCAAATGAGATTAAATGGGAAAATGTGCATAGAGTGCTTTAAAAGTCTATGGAAATTATTCCGATCAGTCTGTCAGACAATAAGCATTTATTAAGTGTTAATTATGTGCCAAGCATTGTGCTAAATGCTGGGGATACCTCCCCAAAAGAAGGAAAAAAAACATGATCACATTCTAAGTGGGGAAGTCAATAAGCAAACGACTATGTACAAGGTATATACAAGGAATGATTCTCAGATAATCTCAGAGGGAAGGCACTAGAAAAGAGGGAGGCCTAGAAGAACCTGGAAAGGCCTCTTGCACAATGTGAGCCGAGTCCTGAAGGAAGTCAGGAAAACCAGGAGGGAAACAAAGCATTCTAAGCCTGGGAGACAGCCAGAGAAAAAGAACAAAGTTGGAAAATGAAGCGTCCCATGGAAGGAACAGCAAGAAGCCTGGTGTTGCTGGATCTTAACTGTGTGGGAATTGTATTCTACTAAGAGACTGACTCAGGGGTGAGAGCAGGCAGGGAAAGGTCTGCCTCAGTATTAGCTGGGAATGAGGTAATTTAAGTAACTAGGAATTTTTTAAAATTAGACCTGTGATTTCATTGTCATAGGGAACTCCCAATGAGTTAGTAAATTCCCTCTACAAATACAGTTGGCTCTTGCTTTACAATTTATTATCTAGAGAGCTACCCAGAGCATGACTAGTATGTATCGGGCCTTCCTGACACTGAGGATAACTCTATCTACTTCTCCAGGATAACTCCAAGAATTCTTATACTTCAGAAAAAGACTTCTGGTTAAGATGGCAGTATATAAGGACCTAGAGGATAACTGATCTCTCATTAAACGCTCAGTAAAGCTTCAAAAATGCCCCCAAAAGGAACAGTGATAACCCAAACAAAAGAGAAATAGCTATGACTTCCAGAAACCTGGGGAGGCTCTGGGTGGAGGTGACAGGATAGGCTAAAGGTACAGTAGGAGACAGGCAGTGCATAATTCAAACAGCCAGGGCCTGAGCCCCATCAGGGTACAGGGTCAGGCCAAAAACCAGGCAGTCCGTGCCCATCCCAGAAGCCAGGCAGCTCATACCTGCAGCACAATATCATAGTAAGAGAAAGCACCAAATCAGCCCCTGAGGACTTGCAGGAAGCCTGCTAGTATAATCAACAACATCTGGTTGGGGCACGTCAATGTCATAAAGAACAGAGCCAACTCTAGATTCAGAACTGTGGAGAAAAAAGGGCCAAGGCCAAAACCCAAGTCAAGCCACCAGTGGACAACCAAAAACCAGGAATTCCTGCAGAGGGCCCAGTCTAGTCTCAGCCACCTCATTTGGTACCAAGCAGGGCCTCCACCCAACCTTCGAAAGCACAAGCTGGAGTCTGACCCAAGCACAAAGCCCCAATCCAGAAATAAAGGCTGGACATGACTACACAATAGGACACGCTGTAGAAATGGTATGGACTGAGCTCTGAGAGATCCAGAAGAGAGTAACTTCAAAGCAGGTCCAAGTAGAGCCTTAAAAATGAAAATGACCTAGCCACCAGGACTCCAAGAAGACCTGAAAGAAGTGAAGCAGAAGATGCAAAATATGAAGTGTAATGGGGGAAAGAATTAGCAACTTAGAACAGAAGGTGGTAAATCTTCACAAGATTTGGACTACCTGAACTTGGAACAGACCAAATAAAAAGAAATTATTCTATGAGTCAATAAGAAATGAAAAGAGGAAGGAAGGAAAGAAAGAAAAAGAAACAAAGAAATAAAGAAACAAAGGAGGGAGGGAGCCCAGATGGAAATAATGTAAGGTTCATGATAGCAAAAACTGACCTGGAAAACATGTCAAGAAGAGATAATCTACGAATCATTAAATCTCCTGAAAATCAGGTCAAAAAAAAAAAAAGCCTAAACACTCTATTTCAAGAAATCATATGAGAAAACTGCCCAGATCTATTAGAACCAGAGGGCAAAGTTAAAAAAAAAAATTAAATCCCTCAATTATTTCCTGAAAGAAAATCCAAAGTGAAAACTTTGGGAAACACCATAGTTAAGAGCCAGAGGTTCCTGGTCAGAGAAAAAATCCTGGCAAGCAGCCAAAAAGAAAAAAAAGGTAAAGTACCAAGGAACCACCATTGGGTTCACATAACACTTGGCAGCTGCCACTATAAAGGAAAGATCTTGGAATACAATATTCCAGGAGACAAAAGATAAATGCTTACAGTAAAGAATAACTTGCTCTGCAAAACTGAGCATAATCCAACAGGAAATATGTAGATGTTTAATAAACAAGGACTAAAAGGGCAGAGCTGAGTGAAAGCTTTGAAATGCAAACACAAGAGTCAAGAGAAAAAATAGAAAAGAAAATACATTTGAACTGTAGAAGCAGCTATACAATGATAAAGTGTGTACCTTCTAATGGGGCTAAAGAAACAAGTGACCCTTCAAAACACTGAAATCTTTCAAGGACCATAGAGGGAGTTAAATAAGATAGATCTAGGAGGAAAAGAAAGGAAATAATCTAGAGAAAGGAAGAAGGGAATGGACATTAATGTCTCCTCGAGTAAGGGTGCACAAGATGAACAGATAAACTTAGAAGGAGTGGAAGGATGGGCATCATATGAACCTCACTTTTATCTGACACAAAGGTGAGCTGGATACATATTGTGTAGAAATGGTGGGTGGTTGTCCTTTCTCAGAGGACCAAAGTGACATCACTGTGTTGGAGTCAAGTTACAGCGTGGCCGCCCGTGGCTGATCACATTGGTCTCAGCACGAGCTTGGAATGCTCTACCACGGGTCAGGCACAAAGGGTCCATACGGACACTTGGGATGGAGCTGTCTCTTACTTTCCATCCTGTTTCTTTTGAGCTACTACCATTCTGCTTTACTCGTAGAGCACAGCACCTTCTTTGATGAGGGCACGCCATGCTGGATGTCTCCCATACCATGCAACCAATCCCAAAAGAAATAGATTAAACTCGTCTTCCTTTTCTCAGCTGCCAAGGATTCAATTATTATTTCTTTGCAGATGATTCTCAGATTGATTTATGGAGCCCTAACTTCTCTCCTGACCTCCAGTCTCAAATCTCTAGCAGCATATTGGAAATCTCCAAATGGTTGTCTCATTAACATCTTAAACTCAACATGTTCAGAACAACTAATTATCTTTTCCTGCACAATCTTTCCCTCTTCCTTATTTCTCTCCTAATAATAGAGGGCATCTCTATATTATCATCTAAGTATCTAGTCTGAGGAACAGCAAGGAGACCAGTGTCACTTCTTAACTGGCTTCCATAGGCCGTGCCACTACTCTCATTTCCCACCTCTTATTAACTCTGCTTTTTTTATGAGTTATATTCTCCCATTAGAATGTAAGCTCCGTGAGGGCAGGGACTGTCTGGCTTGCCCCAGTGCCTGCAAAATAGTAAACACTTAATAAATGTTTTATCTATTCATCACCTATATCTAGAAATGCTCATCATAATTAGTGTTAGATCATGACTAATGTGGAAATAGGTTTAATATGATTGTACATGTATGGCCTGTATCAGATTGCATGTTGTCTTGGGGAGGGGGGAGGGGAAGGAGGGGGAAAATTTAGAAGTCAAAATCTTATCAAAGTGAATTTTAAATATAAGAATAAATTAATTTTTAAAATAGTGGGAGATGGATAGATAAGCTAGAAGACAGATAAATAATGGATACATAAAATACTTCTAGAGTTTCTGATTGCCAATCAAAATAAAAAGCTTTTCTTTCTCGTAGGTTTTTGGAATCATATAGTTTGAAATGATCTTGATAAGAAAGACTGTCTAAAAGGGCAAAATTTTACCAGTAAAGCAACAACACTTTTTGGTGATCCCCCAAATTAGGGCTTGGGCTACAGAAACATCCCCTCCAGCAGTGGCCTCATGATAAGATGCCCCCTCCTTTCTACTAGAATTTCCCAAGCTGAAAATAAAGAGGTTTGCAGAGTGGGCGGCCTCCTTCTCAGAGGCCAGTCAAAAGTTTGCTGACAACCACCTTGGAAATGATACATACCAGGGCTATTACTGCAATTTAACACTTTCACAGTTTTCATTGTACCCTCTCCAATCTTGTGTGAAACATACCAGGCCCCTATCTTTTTTGCCTCACTTCACACGGCTCCCCTCAGGGAAAAGAACCATTTTTCCGGATGTAAGTGGCTAAAGGGAGCCTATTAACTGAAGCTGACTGAGGATGGCCTAATTTGTTCATTCAAGATAAACTCTTCATATTTATGTACTATTATTGCTTCTTAGCACTGTTGAGTCACATGCTTAGGGGTCCCCAACCATCAGGCCTGGCCCACTACAAAACCTATACATACATCACACATATTTCCAGAACCTGGATCCTAATGAAACCTTTAACTTTGCAAATGCTTCGCTTTAATCATTTGAATAGATGCTCTCTTGTATTTTCATTAGTATGTCACCTTTTAAAACACTCACTATTTCCTCAACTCTCTATGATCGGGTTTCTGTACCCACCATTCAACTAAAACAGCTCTCAATCGACAAGGTCTCCATTTTCTCCTCTGAAATATGAGAGCACTGGACATGATTTCTAAAGTACCTTCTAGCTCTAAATCCTATGATATCTTCTATATAGATCCCTAATGACTTCTTCATCCTTCAGTCTAACCACTTTCTCTGTCCCTCCTCATCTTCCTGGACCTCTTTGACTTGCGTGACAAAGCATTTCACTTCCTCCTTGGAGATACTGCCCCTTCTTTGGCTTCCCTGACAGTGTACTCTCTTGTACACTCCTGATTCCCCTTCTGTTACATTTGCTGGTTACTCTTTGTTATTGTTCAGTTGCATCCAACTCTTTGTGATCTCATGGACCATAGCACGCCAGGCCCTTCTATCCTCCACTGTCTCCCAAAGTCTGTCCAAGCTCATGTTGGTTGCTTCCATGACACTATCTATCCATCTCATCCTCTGCCATCTCCTTTTCCTTTTGCCTTCAGTCTTTCCCAACAACAGGGAAATGATTCATTTCCAATGAGTCCTGTCTTCTCATTATATGGCCAAATTATTTGTGCTTCAGCATCAGTATCTGGCCTTCCAAGAATAGCCTGAATTAATTTCTTTAAGTATTGACCAATTTGATCTCCTTGCTGCCCAAGGGACTCTCAAAAGTCTTCTCCAGCACAATTGGAAAGTATCAATTCTGTGGTACTCAGCTTTCCTTATAGTCCAACTCTCACAGCCATACATTGATACTGGAAAAATGATAGTTACTCTTACTCTTTCTAAGTTAGTATTCCCTACAACTTCTCTCCTAGACCCTCTTCTCTCTCTGCACCTCTCCTATTGCATTATCACTCAACTTTAATAGCAAATATTTATTAAGCTATATACAAGGCACTGTGCAAAATGCTAGAGATAGAAAAACAAAAATGAGGGCAGCTGGGATAGAGTCAGGAGGACCTAAGTTCAAAACCGGCCTCAGACACATGACACTTACTGGCTGTGTGTGACTCCAGGCAAGTCACTTGACCCCAACTGCCCTCACAAAAAAAAAAACCAGAACAAAGCAAAACAAAACAAAAATGAAACTTTCCTGCTTTCAGGGAGTTTACATTCAGGGGTGAAAGGGATATATCTCCACATATAAGCATATATATCCTTGTGTCAGAATCCAGCTCTGCTTTTGAATAACCAGTGAGATGGAGAGGACATCTCCGTATCGCATCAGTAATTGATGTTATCAATTGGGAATGATGTCATGCAATATAGTCACTCTTGGAATGACTATAAAAGATTCAGAGAAGGAAGTCAAGCAAAGTTATATGAGTCAATTCAAAATCATAACAAAATAATTTCAAGAGAGAGAGAGAGAGATTCCTAACAGAGACTATCAGGAAAGGTCTCTAGTAGGAAATAGTCCCTGAGCTATGCCTTGAAGCTATAGATTCCAAAAGTTAAGAGTGAATTGCAGGCATGGCAGAACCACTTAGGCCAACGGAATTTATCTAGAACTGAATTTGTCACCTTCCTTTCCAAATCTCCCATTTTTTCTCTGTTTTCTTTGAAAAGGCCTATCATCTTACCTGGCCCACAGTAACACCTAATTCAAACTGTCTAATAGGCAATTGATGATACAGGACTGGGGGCAGCCAGGTGGCTCAGTGGATAGAGTACCAACCTGGAGAAAACGCATCTTCCTGGGTTCAAATCTGGCCTCAATCACTTATTAGCTGGGTGACCCTGAGCAAGTCACTTAACCCTGGTTGACTCAGTTTCCTCATCTGTAAAATGAGCTGGAGAAAGAAATGGCAAACCACTCCAGTTCTTTGCTAAGAAAAACCCAAATAGGGACACAAAGAGTCAGACACAACTGAATAACAAGATACAGGACTGTGGCTCAGGAAAGGGACTAAGAATGGATATATGGATCTGGACACCATTCTAAATAGACATAATACTTGAACCAACGGGAGCTAATGAGTAAGAGCTAATGTAAAGAGACAAGCGAAGAGGTCCCAGGACAGAGCCTTGTTGGGGGACACCCAGAGTTAGGGGGCATAACATGGATGAACAACAGGAAGGAGAACCAGAAGAGAGTAATGTCATGAAAATTCTGACAGCTGAGTATCCAGGAGAAGAAGGTGGTCAAATGTGTCAAGTGATACAGAAAAGTCCTGAGTGAGGGTTGAGAAAAAGTCATTCTAGTTGGCAATTGAATGATAATCAACAATGTACTTCGGAGACAGCAGTTTCAGTTGAATGATTTAAAAGACAATTTATAATTTTTTAAAGAATGAAATGAGTAATACATTTAATTTTTTTTATTTTATCTTATACATTAACAGTATAGAAAACCTTTTTGCCCTCTCTAAAACAATTTACTTTTTTTAGTGAGAGCAACGTGACTGAATATACTTCACTATTTTTGAAAATCTTAAATTCTTTATGACTCAGCAATTCCAAAATCTAGCTCCGAGTTAAGCTTGACATTTGATTTTAATGGCTGTCACAACTAAAAAAGCTATTTCACAAAGATATATAGATCCAGATGAAAGAAGTACATCGTAGGTTGTGCTTATTGAATCATACTGATTTTTTTCAGTCCCATCTACCAATTATGCAAAGATTTTTGTTGAAAATTTTCCTTATTCCATGGAAATGTTTTGCATGGTTTCACATGTATAACTGATATCACATTGCTTGCCCTCTCAATGGGTGGGGGAAGGGGTAGGAGGGAGAGGGGCCCTGGCTTACCAAAAAAACAAACAAACAAACAAAAAACCAGAGACCTAGAAGGCATTGTAATGCAAAGTCAAAGTAAAAACTGAAGTGCTGATTTAGCAGGTAATTCCCAGATCTACATATCTAGCCCTAGCATCTTTCTGCGCAACAATCATACATCTCCAGCTGTCTTTTTGGACACCTCAAATTAGATGGGTAGGGGTACAGATGTCCTGTAGGCAATTCAAAATCATATCCAAAACAAGAATTCATTACCTTTGCCCTCAAATTCTCACTTCTTACAACCTTGCCTATTACTGTTAAGGGCACCTTCCTCCCAATTATCCAGGTTCAGAGCCCAAGGGACATCTCAACTGTTCATGCAGCCCATATATCCAATCCAATGCTAATTCTTGTTACTACTTTCAAAAACATCTCTCACAGGTACCACCAAATCCCTATCAGATTGGCTAATATGACAGAATAGGAATGATAAACATTGGAGAAGATGTGGAAAAACTGGGACACTAATGCATTGTTGGTGGACTTGTGAACTGATCCAACCATTCTGGAGAGCAATTTGGAACTATGGCAAAGGGCTATAAAGCTGTGCATACCCTTTGATCCAGCAATACCACTACTAGGTCTGTATCCTAAAGAGATCATTAAAAAAAAAAAAAGAAAAGGACATACATGTACAAAAATATTTATAACAGCTCCTTTTGCAGTGGCAAAAAACAATTAGAAATCAAGGGGATGTCTATCAATTAGGGAATGGCTGAACAAGTTGTGGTACATGAATATAATGAAATACCATAGTGCTATAAGAAATGACAAGCTCAGGGAGGGGGTAGTGGAAGGAAAGGGAGAAAATTTAGAACTCAAAATCTTTTAGAAGTGAATGTTGAAAACCAAAAACAAACGAAAAATAAAATTAAAAAAAAAGAAATGACAAACAAGATGCTTTCAGAAAAACCTGGAAAGACTTAAATTATCTGCTGCTGAGTGAAGTGAGCAGAAGCAGGAGAACATTGTACACAGTAACAGCAACATTGTGTGATGATCAGCTACGAATACTTAGCTCTTCTCAACCATGCAGTGATCCAAAACAATTCCAAAAGACTCATGACGGAAAATGCTATCTATATCCAGAGAAAGGATGATGGAGTCTGAATACAGATAGAAGCAAACTATTTTCACTTTCTTTGTTATTTTGTGGGGTTTTTTCCCTTTTGTTCTGTGTCTTCTTTTGCAACATGATTAATGTGGAAATGTGTTTTATGTGATTGCACATGTATAACCTGTATCAGATGGCTTGCCATTTTGAGGAGGGGGGAAAGGAGAAAAGGAGGGAAGGAGAAAAATTGAAACTCAAAATCTTATAAAAAATGAATGTTGATAATTGTCTTTACATGTAATTGGAAAAAATACTATTTTTTAAAAATCTCTCTCCTTCTCTCCATTCATATAGCCACAACCCTAGTTTAGGTTCATCACTTCTCACCTGGACTACTGTAACAACTTGCCTACTTCTCCCCTTCCCTCAATCCATCCTTTATCCCACTGCCTAGTCAGTTTTCCTAAACCATAGTTCTGACCATGTAACTCCCTGCTTAATGGGCTCCAGTGGCCCCCTCTTACCTCCAGGATCACATATAAAGTCTTCTCTTTGGAATTTAATGCTATTCATAACCTAGCCCCTTCTTCTCTTTCTAGCCTTCCCCTCCACACTCAGTCTACAATCCAGCTAAGCCGGTTTACTTACAGTCCCTTAAAACATGTCTCTCCAGCTCTCACTTCCCTGCCTTTGCACTGGCTAACCCTCATGAATAGAATACTTTGTCCTCTTACTACATTTTAATTTCTCTGGCTTCCCCAAAGATTCAGCTCAAAGCCCACCTTTATCAGGACGTCTTTCTAGAAACCCTACTCCAGCCCCAAGTTGCTTATGCCTTTCAGTTTTAAATTACTTTTATCTATTCAGTATGTATGCATGTGGGGAAAGGGAGAATGAGAGAGAAATATCAAGATAAGATATAAACACATGTATATGTATGTATATGTATGTGTGTATATATGTATATACATGTACATATCTTGATACACATACATACAATATACACACATATATACATATGTTAGATGCCTAGTTATTTCATGCCATCTCCCCATTAGAATATGAGTTCCTTAAGGGTGATAACTTTTTTTTTTGCCTTTATTTGTATCCCCAGCACAGTCCCTGGCGCAAGTAATCCCCTAATAAATGCTTATTGACTCACAGGAAACTACATCGTGTCTTGATATTTTAAGGTTCAACCTCCAGGGAGAATAGAGCATAAGTTATATTACTGCTGTTGCTACTGCTTGTTTTAACTCAATGATCCTGCAACTTCAGTAAGAAATAGTAGCTAACTTTGAATTTGAAAGTTTCGTCTATTCCAGGGGTATCTATGAGAGCCTTTTGTGTTAAGCATTTCTTTTTTGTCTGGAAAAAATAAATAGGTGTCCTCTCCCTGACCTACACTGTATACCAAGTACTTTCATACTCCTGAATTCAGGGAGAACTTGAACAGGAGCCAAACTAAACTGTAAGTAATTTTCCCTTACATTCCAGGGTAGGGATATAGAGAAAGTGAGATAAAAGAATCTGACCTAAAAAGAAGGGGTCAGAGTTAGAGTTAGTTCGAACTCTTCATGGATGGATCCAGAATTAAGAAGAGCGCCTTAGCAGAAAAGGAGAGGGAGAGGGCACGGAACTCCAGGGCCAAGCAAGGAGTTATTTATTTAATTATTAGACTGGCATTTTTTTTAATAGCAACTTTGCAAAGCGACAGAGCTTATAGTCTAGGAAGATTTGCATGGAATCCAGACCATGTGTTTCCTTCCCTTTTACCAGAGTTAAGACATGCATTCATGCAGACACAGGACCAGCTCAGGTCTAAGGTCCCTTCCAGCTCTTAAGCATCTGTGATTCTGTGAAATGTCACTTGAGGTGAGGTCTGAATAAATGGCAATCTGAGAACCTAAATTTTGCCTTATCTAGTCCACTTTCTATTTCCTAAAAATTAATTTTAAAATAAAGCAAAATTATTTAAAAAAAAAACATAAAGACTGCCAGGTTGTTTGGCACCCATAGCTTATGGAAAAGCTTGATGACCTTGCAGCTTCAGTAAGAAACAGTAGCTAACATCAAAAGTTTCATCTATTCCAGGGTTACTTGACTTCAGGTTTGAAAACTTGTTTCTTTTTCAAAGAATTTTTTTTCTTTTTTTGCTGAAGCAATCAGGGTTAAGTGACTTGCCAGGATCACACAGCTAGTAAGTGTCAATTGGCTGAGGTCAAATTTGAACTCAGGTCCTCCTAACTCCAAGGCTGGAACTCTATCCACTGTACCACCTAGCTGCCCCCAAACAAATATTTTGATAATTTTATTTTGATCATTGGTTTCATTTTAATCCTACATATTTTATTTTATGCATTTAAAAACACTGTTCTGAAGAGTCCATTGGCTTTACCAAGCTACCAATGGGGTCCATGATGCAAATAAGGTTAAGAGCTACAACTTAGTCCTTCCTCAATTTTTTGACCTAGCGATCCCACAGCTAGATATAAACCTGAAAAAGCTTAAAGACAGCAATCAATCAAAAACATTTATTAGTAAGCATTAATATGTACCAGGCACAGAAAAGGTCCTACAACAAAATATTCATAGCAGCATTTTTTTATGATAGCAAAAAACTGGAAACAAAGCAGGTGCCCATCACTTGGGGAATAGCTAAACAAAATACATATAAGAGAATATCATCTTATCATCAGAACCGACAAATATGAAGAATTTGGAGAAACATGGGAAAATATATATGATCTGATGCAGAGTAAAAGAGTGAGGAGAACCAGAAAAACAATTCACAAGGCTTACAACAATGCAAATCCTTAAAAAACCCAATAAAACAAAGATAAATCCTATGAAATTATACAACCAATCTTGGGGTCAAGAAGAAATAGAAATGACTTCCCTCCTTTCCTTGTAAAGGTAGAGGACTATAGATGTAGAAAGTTACCTACACCATCACACTCAGAGATGTGTCAGGCAATGTGGGTGTATCTCATTCATTTTATTAAACTGCTTCTCTTTGTTACACGGAAAGATTCACTGAGGGAAAGGCTCACTGAGTATCTGAGTGTCTCAGAGAGGACTGTGATGTGAAAATAACAGGCATCAGGGAAATTTATTTTTAAAAAGGAATCTATTAATAGTCCCCTAATAGTTTTCAAATGCTATTCCACCCACAACATTTGCATTGTTCCCACCCACATTTATTAATGCCACTGGGACTTGATAACAGTTATCATTCCCCTACTCTACAGAATGGCCTTAGGCTAAAAGAATATAAATATCAGCCTGAATTCCAGTTGTCTTATAAATAATATTTCTCATGAAAACCTTAGTAAAAAGAAAGCATATTCAACCTCCCAAAATGATTGAAGGAAAAAATAAAATAAATTTTAAATGTTTAAACGTTTAAAATGTTTAAAAAACAAAATGATTTGGGGCAAGGGACAAGGTAGCATGGGAGTTGCAGGAAGAGAGGATTATCCTTAAATGCCTGCTGCCTGATTTATCTATGACTTGACTTTGACTCAGGCTTATTTTTTTTTAACCAGATCTGTGATTTTATTGATATGCAGAACTTCCAATAAAGAAAATTATTTTACCAATATAGGTTAGCACTTGCTTTGAAACACAGTCTTAGTTATATTGCCTACAGGAGTGGACAACCTTGGCCTCAAGGCCACATATGGCCCTCTAGGCCCTCAAGTATGGCCCTTTGACTGAATCCAAACTTCACAGAACAAATCCCCTTAATAAAAAGATTTGTTCTGTAAAACTTGGACTCAGCCAAAAGACCTCACCCAAGGACCCAGAAGGCCACATGTGACCTTAAGGCCACAGGTTCCCTACCCCTGGAGCATATTGAGATAATAAATGACTTGTCCAGATCCATACTAGGGGTTTGTGTCAGGGGTAGGACTCGAACCCAGATCTTCCTGACTCCTAAGCCAATCCTCTACCCACTACATCAGGCTTACTTTCCCAGCTAAAAATGACTGGTGGCACAGACGGAACCCTAGTAATGGAAAATATTACAGTTTGGTAAATTTCACTGCAATCAGCAAAATTTAAATTAACATTTTCAATTTTTTTAAAAGTGCCATCTTTTTGTCTTTTATGGTCTTGACTTCAAGGTCTGTTCAAAGTGTGGAAATTTTTTTTCAAATATACATCTGGAGAAAATTAGCAAAGACAATGGTGCTTCTCATACTTTTCACAGAAAATAAGGTAGTAAAGAATTACCAAGTTAAGCCTTTGAGAATCTATATTTGGACATTCTCCCCTAAAAAACAGCACCTGCAATGCCCACCAGAATGACAACCAGCTTCCCAACAATTAGAATGCTTTTCTGTGTGGGATCTGCTATTTGGCAAGTAACTGATAAACTCCTTAAGAAACTATCAGTCTTGGTTCTGAAAAAATACATTAGGTTGTGATTTTCCGCATCTGCAAAATGGTAGCTATTGTAAGGATCAAATGAGATAATATATGTAACATGCTTTGCAAACTTTTAAAGTACTATATAAATGTTAGCTGTTATCATTATCCCCAGCTTCAACAAAAAAATTATTTTCCCACCCTCAGACAATGGAGATCATAGATAGTGAACAAGAAGGGACCACAGAAGCCATTCAGACTACACACCTCATTTTACAGCTGAGGAAACTGAGGCACAAGGAATTTTTTTTAAGTGACTTGCCCAAGGTCACACTGGTAGCATCAGAAGCAAGATTTGAACCCAGCTCATCTGGTTCCTGAGCCAGCACTTTGTCAACTGCCCTGAAATTTATTTCAATGTGAACTTGGAATTGGCCAAAAATCCCAGTGACACTGATCAGCAAACCTTTATTTCCATTGATCACTCACTCTCGCAAGGCTTATTTAAGGGAATACTTTCAGGCCACACAAGGTCACCAATAAACTATGCATCTTCTCTGCCATGCCAAAGGTAGGAAAAGGGAATTAGTACGTCCAAAACCCACTAGCTCCATAAAAGACAATGGGGACGCCGCAGGGAATCAGTGCTGCCACTTTTTGTCCACGTAAATAAGTACAACGTGATGAGAGAAAACTGCAGACTCCCACAGCCCCCACAGCATCTCAAGTCAGCAGCCAGGCTTCGGGTCTATGCCCTGTGTGAGAAATTCAGCAAAACGTGAGAGGTGAGATTTTGACCGAAAAGGCAGAAGGCATGCGTCCACTTCCTCCACACAATGTCATGACAGATGTCACCGAGCCCAAGGAGAGGATGTGGTTGGTAGTTTCAGTTCAGATGCAGAAATATATGAGGTATGATTCTAAACATTTCATCCTCTGTGTATTTCAATAAAGAAACAGGACCCACATAATAACGTGAAATCCCAAGCCCCGATGGCTACATATCTTCCTAATAGTTCATACAGACTCAGAGCATCTTAGGTCACTGAAGGCACCTTGAAGGTCATATGATCCATCCATCCATCCCCTTTCATTTACAGCAAAGGTGTCAAACTCACTGATCACAAAGGGAGCCTGAAGCAGATTAAAATGTAATTGGGAAATGTCTAACGAAGTAAATAAAAATACAATACAACATAGTGTTAAATTATGGTTTTCTAAGAAAATATATCACAGAGATCCCTTTCTATTTTTAGTACGACACCACTGATTTACAGAAGAAAACCTAGGCCTTAAAAAGTAAAATGATTTGCCCAAAGTCACACAAAGAGTTAATACCAGAGACAGATCTTGAACTTAGGGCTTCCGATTCCCAGTTGTGTGTGCTACGCCATCATACTATGATGTTTCTTCCTCGTTTTCTACATAGACACTTTTCTTTTCTCTGACCCTATTATAGCTCTCATTTTGGGGTCTTTTTCCAACTCCTTCCATCCCTTTCTCCTCCCTTCCCACTAATTCTACTGAAGGCCTTATTTCCCAGAGCTCCTCTTCAGCTATTCCTCCTCCCCTAAGAGTGGCTCTGTACTTCTGATCCCTCCCATGATATTGAGAGTCTTTCCTCCATTTAGCATCTTGACAGAAAACAACCCCTGAATAAAACACACATGCAAATTTTGCCTTGCTCATTAATAATCATGTTTTTTTTAAACAACCTTCCATGCTCAGGAGTCAAGCCCACACTGACTGATGGTGACAAAGGACAGCAACCTAATGACCACACTTATTCATGGGCCCCATTTAAGGATATTATTTTAACAAAGTCAATGTGACCACCACTTAATGGAACAAATTAAGAAGCAATACTCCCAGCACCAACCTACTTTTTGCATTTTTTCAAATGTCAAAAGAAACAGGTAGCTCAACCAAGTTAACTAAATTCATAACCAACTTTAACTAAAGTCATTTCAGTCAGTCAAACAAGCATTCCACTTATTAGGTGCCAGGCAATGGGCTAAGCACTGGAGATACAAAGAAAAGCAAAAAACCAGTCCCTGCTCTTAAGGAATTCCTAACAGGGGAGTCAAGTAAATAAATAGGTGTATATTCAAAGAAGATGAAAGTAAATGACATTAACATCTGAGGCTGGGAAGGACCTGGGAAAGGCCTCCTGCTGTAGAAGGTGGGCTTTGAGGTGGGTCTTGTAGGAAGCCCGTGAAACAAAGAGAAAGAGGGAAGGGGGCAAAGCATCAACTCATTTGTTAAGGTCCTACTATGTACAAGGTACTGCTCAAAAAACTAACAGATACAAAGACAGAAATGAAACTGTCTCTGTCTTCAGGAAGCATACTGGCAGAAAGAGGGGGAGACTAGAGACACAGAAAAGGAAATACAAATAATACAAAGTAATACAAATTTAAATAATACAAAATGAAAAAAAGTACAAAATAATACAATTTCAAGAGGAAAAATTGGTAATACCTAGGAGGATTGGGAAAAATTTTGTGTGTGCAGGAAGTAACAGTGGTTTGAAGGAAGCCAGGGATCCTAAAATGGAGGGCAGGGGAAGAAAGCCATAAACCTTATAATTAGGGTCAATTTTCCTTCTAAGAGTTTAGAAATATTTTGAAATCAAAAGTAATAACTTTGTTCATTGCCTTTCACCATTAGCTTCCTTAGTTTCCTGGTCTCTATTTCTCATTGGAAATTTTACAGGAGATAAGCAAATGGCCTCACCTTATCCATGGTCCTGGGGAAAAGAAAGGAAAAAAAAAAAAGAACCCTACAGGGTCCAAGAAGAAAGTGTCTTAGACCCTGCTCCAAGGCCTTAGCCAACACTCCATCCCCACCTCCCTAGTTCAAATCTATCTAAAGCAATCAAATCAAATAAAGCAGAATTGAAATTAAATAAATAAAACTCCTCTCTTTTTCCAATAAGCTAAGTCATACTAACTTTGGTAGAGGCCAAGGACAGACCCACTAACCTGCAGATACACATGGATGAATATAATTTTCTCTCTGACCAAGGCATTGAATTTGCATCTTGTTTTTAAAAAGTGAAAGAACACGTAAACCCAGAAAGTTTCATTCTTAGATGAATAAGCTATTCAACCTGAAGTAATATCTTTAAGCATCCTGTGTTATATGTAAAGAAGGGTAAAGAGGTAAGCACAAAAGAGGTCAAAACCAGAAAGAACAGAGACAAAAATAATTCATCTCAGCCCTTTTTGTTGTAGCAAACAACTGGAAACAAGAAGAATATTTATAGATAAGGGAATGGCTGAACCAATTGTGGTATATATGAATGTAATGAAATACTCTTGTACAGTAAGGGATGATGAACAGGAGGAATTCAGAGAAATGTGGGAAGATCCGTGTGATCTGATACAGAATAAAGTAAACAAAACCAGAAGAACAGTATCAACGATGACTACAGTACTTTAAATGAGGTCAGTGGAAGGAAGCCAAACTCTGAGTTAACTAAATGGTCCTCAAGAACAGATAGTGAAATATATTTTCTTCTTGGCTTAGGAGGGAGAGGAGGGGGAGGGGAGGATTGGGGAGTGGAGAGAAAGTTATAGAAGCAGAAATGTTGCATATAATTTCAGACATTGACATTGGGGGGGTTGCTTGTGTGTGTGTGTGTGTGTGTGTGTGTGTGCTGTTTCATTTTTTGGTTTTGTTTTTTTTTTCTTTTGGGGGGGGGCAGTGCTAAGCAATGGGGTTAAGTGACTTGCCCAGGGTCACACAGCTAGTAGGTGTCAAGTGTCTGAGGCTGGATTTGAATTCAGGTCCTCCTGACTCCAGGGCCAGTGCTCTACCCACTTGGTTTTGGTTTTTGGAATATGCACAAATCACCTAACATAAAAGCACCCACATAGAAGACACCGAGAACCAGCTTCCGAGAGGAGCCATTCTGTGTTATCTGCTACACCATTGAGGACAGCCTCTTTTCAGTGGCTCCATAGCTGAAACTATCTGTCTTTATATCTACCTGACAGAGGTATAAGTCTATCCTTCCAACAGCATCCATGGGTGTTCTTCCACATCAGGGTCCCCATGGAGTAAACTGGATGGGAGAAGGGCTACCTCTGAGAAATGGGCTTCAGGTTTTAGCCATGTTTCATTTTTCTTTTCAGTTCTAGTTGCTTGCAGGGAGTGGAGTTCACCTGACACAGGAGATGCAACCAGAGTGACCTTGGAGTCCAGGATTCTAGACAGTTGATTAGCGAAGCACTGAAAAGCCAGGGAGCCAAGAGACAAGCCATGTGAGGCTTTGGATTTGATGAACTAATGCTTTGAAAGGATGGAGTTGAGGCAACTAGGTGGTGCAGTGGATAGAGCACCAGCCCTGAAGTCAGGAGGATCTGAGTTCAAATCTGACCTCTGAACAAACACTTACTAGCTGTGTGACCCTGGGCAAGTCACTTAAACCCAACTGCCTTAAAAAAATTTTTTTTAATTAAAAATTTAAAAATAAATAAATAAATAATTTTTAAGAATTAAAAATAAAAAAATGAAATGAAAGGATGAAGTTAAACCTTGAATCTAATCTACCTCCCCTCTCCAGGACCAAGGTTGGGGAGTATGCCCTTAGGTCTGGGAAGCTGATGCAAATATTCCATTGTAAAAGCTAATTGGGCTGTAAGTAGTTAAATGGAACTGGGGTGCTTGGATCCCTCTTAAAATTGATAACACAACAAGTAGTCAGGCTTGAGCCGATAGCAGAGGCAAGGCACCCCCTCTCTCAACTTCCTTAGGGTATTGGAGAACCCTAGAGAGGGGATGAAATGGGACACACAAGGTCCTGAGGTATTTGGAGCCAAAATAATCACTGTTACATAAGGAAAGGTTCTATTCTGGGGAGTAAAAGGGGAGAAAAGTATATTAAGAAATAATTATGATGTAAAAATCTAAGTGATCAGTGTATTTTGTTTAAAACAAAGGAAAAATAGGTGAACACATCATTTTAATGCTAGGCAATCTTTCTGTTTTTTTATTTCTTTTACAGAATGATTCCTAATCAAAAGGATTGAGTATGCATTTAAAGACCTCTAAAGTATCCACTGACCTATCAATGTCACTGACTGGTCATAAGTTTATTTGATTCGTAAATAACCATACAGCTGAAAGAAATAACCTAACAGCATGCATATTGTGTCCATTTGCCAATTCCTTAAGGTTTAAAGCCACCACAGGCAAGCCTTACTCCTCTCCTGACACATTTATTCTACTGCTTCAGATTCAAAACACTCCAAAGGGTGAACAGAAAATACAGCAAATATAGCCCACTTGTCTATAGTATTTACTTGCTTTACATACTTTAAAAATACGTGGCTTATTAATGACTGATTTTTCAACCTCCTCAATAAGTTTTTTTTTTATTAACATGACACTCCTTAACTTACAAGCATCAAACAATCCCAGACTGGAAATGGATCGTTTACGATGTTTAATATAAGAGATAGTACAGTATTTATTTATATCCCTCACAATAAGAGAATGGATTGTTTTAAGGTTATACAGTCCAGATGTGATAAAGAAAAAAAAAGGAACCTTACAAAATGATAAATATTTTCATTAAAAAACTTTAAAAATAAAAGTTCAAAGATATGTTCTCCTCTCTTATATCTTGTCAAAACATGACTTAGGACCCAAAACTAATCTACTTTCAATTTTATTCCATATTTCAGTGCTGTCATAGTACTCAGCAGAGAGTATTGGAATACGATCATTTTTTATTTTGTTGATGTTACCGACAGCTTTATTTCACAAAGCAATCTTATACCATGTCTACCAGTGGCAGGTCACGGAGGTCAAACAGTCTATCCTTACAGGTAGAGAGCTTATTAAATGGCACGTCTATTAAACCCAATGGACAACATAAAGAAACATTTCAGCAAAATACTTTTAACATAGTTCAATGAAGATATGACTCGAAAGGGTAGTAAATAATTTCAACTGATACCAATAAGGAATTTGTTATATTTTTACTAGCATCTTCAAAATTATACTGCAAAGAAAATGGTTAGAATGGTTTAAAAAAAAATCAGAAAGCTTTTGCAGAGATCAGCTTAAGGAAAACAGTCATTGGCCAGTACTAAGAAAGAGTTCTATTTTCATCATATTAAAATGCTAACAAATACACAATTATGATAAATTATGTTTCCTACCTTAGGAATGTAAGTCTAATGTTAGAGAAAAATGAGAAGGAAAAAAAATCTTTAAAAATCTATCTAGGTAAAACATTTCCCTTGTCTCATGATTTTGGAAAATAATGCGTTTCTAACCATTTCCTTTTTGTTTACATCCAGGATTAAAAATTTGCATTAGAAAAAGACAAAACTATCAGAAAAATTGGATCTATATATATTCACACTACGTTAAGATTTGATCTCAAAATCTGAATGTGTTTACTGGGCCTAAAGAAAATATTTATTAACACATGATTGTGATTTTATCTTCTTTACTAGCATCATCTGCTAACTCCTCTATTACCTAGAACCAAACTTATCACCCATTGAATCTCAGTGTTTCCATATTTGTTTGTTTAACCACATTTATAAAAAGAGACAAGAGGGACCCGTTAGGAATAGGGAAGTTGTATGCTCAAAGACAACATGGATTTCTTATCTTTATACAAAAAAATGGCTTTTGCAGCCCAAATAGTAGCACTTATAATTGACTTTTTCATAGACACACATCTCTACTTTTACCCTTTAATCTCATTAGTTGGTACCTAGTGCTATGGTCTTTTTTTCCCCCGAGTAGATAAACCACTTGATCTGATGCTATCAGTAGATTCTCCTAGTAGGATAATTAATAAGATACAGAAACATAAAACATGTGTTGTTAAAGTTTACAATTACCTTGCCTCACAAGCTTCCCTCCAAATGCACTGTCCTTGCTTTAACACACAGTAAATCATCTACCTAAATGCATTTGCACCCAATCATTTTTTAAAGTCACAATCTTTGTAGTGTCAACTTGTCAAGGGTCAAAGGGAAGAACAGGCAAGATTCCCAAATCAATCTGCTTGTAGAAACTGTCTCATTTCATTTCAAATTACCTGCTGTGGGTGAAGCAGGCTATGGACAAACTGCCTTCCTCCATAAACCATGACAGCCCAGGTCGAACTTCTGTGATCATTCATAAGGGACAAGTCTTGCTGGGTCTGTCATTAACTACTTTTAAACTGCTGTGCAGGGTTAAGTGATCTTGCAGGGCAGCCACAGATATAAATACTGTTTGGACAGTTTAATGTCAAGAGACAACTCCTCTGGGATTAAAACTGTGTAACCCAATAGGACAGTTGTCGATAGAAGGATTAAGGTACTTTGGTACTGTTACTTACTAGGAGTCATGCCTTTACATATGTTTTGTATAACTTACTCTGATAGAAGATGCAGAATGGAGTGTGTGTGTCCATATATCATCATCCAGCCTCAAAACAGAATTCTGAGAAAGTTAAAAATAACCCTGAGCTTTCACATAGTTCTGCCTCCCAACTGCAAGGTGTTTGCTCTCTGATAGTTTACTTTTGTCCTCAGGAAGCAGACCAGCAAATGAGAGGACATTGATGGTCTAAGTGAATCTGGTCCAAACATCTTGCATCAGAGCTCCCAGGGCTTCAAACTACTGGAAAAGTCATGGTCAATGGCAATATTTGGAGACTTAATGCAGCATTCAAAGTCAAATGTGAGTCTTGCACTGATTTTTGCAAAAACCTAAGGCTACAACTTTTCAAAAACAAACCTGAACTGCTATATTTTGCAATGAGAAAAACACACACACACACACACCTCAATATAACAAAATCTTCTGGTCGAATCCAATCTCTTTTCTTTACTGCTTGTCTATAGTTTACACAAACGTTATAATGATGCCCCATGAAATGTGTTTGTCTTATATAATAGCTATAATATGGGATAGGTTAACTCTGTTGAACATATACTGGTTGTGTTTAAAGAAACAAAATTCAGACTGAGTAACATTCACTCAGTGACAATCCAAGTATATTAATTAGAAACAGCTGGGGCAAATATCGTAGTATCCCTGTTAAAGGAAGAGAGAAGATAATGAGAGAGGATGGGGCAGTGAATCTCTATTAATTCAACTAAAGGTTTTAAGGGATTTTGTGACAGAAATACTAATATTGCATAAAATATAGCATTTCCTTAAAATAACTATTTCAGCTAAATTCTAAACTTATAAAAGGTACATTGGGATAGATTTGAAAATATTTAATCCTCACATAGCACCTTAAGTTTTCCAAAGACAAGTATTATCATTCTCATTTAATTTAGAAGGAAATTGAGGCTATGAATGATATGTGACTTGCTTAAGATCATACAGTTAGTAATGGGTCAGAGCTGGGATCAGACCCAAGTGCCTTGAATAAAAGCCCTCAGGAGTCTTTCTAGGACATCAGCCCAGTGACAGTTTATAGAGTACTAATGATTCACCATGCTTTGTGTCCTTCGGTAAAATGTCTATGAGCAATGAAAATAAAAACTGTATAAACATAATGCAGAAACAAGTCAAAGGCTCTGGTCCTCATTGCTCTGTTCCTAACAGCTACTTGACCTTAGATAAGTTCCCAAAAAAATTCTGGACCTCATCTGCAAGAAATAGACAGGTTTGGAGCAAATGCTCTCTGGGAGGAGAGGAAGTACGATGATTGCCTCAGGACAGCCAAAGAAAGAAGATTGTTCCAAAAGGCATTTCAGAGAAACATAAAGATTCAGACCAGGTGGATTCAACAGACCTGGGGAAGATAATGACTACTAGCAAGAAGTCTGGTCCGGAGAGGTACTTAAACCCTGAAACTCCAGACTGCTTAGCAACTGAGCAGGAGCTAAGAGACACCAAAACCAGGAAAAGGCTGCTGGGCTCCCAGGAGTGCCGACTAAGTGACACAGAAGACCCTTTGTTCACAGCCTTCTTTTTGCTCTTTGTTCTATTTGGAATCAAGTAGCTTATTTATATTTAAAAGTGAATGTACTGATTTTGCTTTGTTATAAATAAATCATTCTCTGTATAAACACTAATGACTACTAAATCCTCTAATCTCTGGGAAACTTAATTTACCATTCCCTAAACCATTATGCCTGCCACACTACCCCTGAGAGGCACCTCAGCTAAGGCATTCTTATGTTCTGACCCCTAAATCCCACTGTCAATGCAGCTAGGTGGTGCGGTGGATTGCACATTGGACTTGAAATCAGGAAGAATCAAGTTCAAATGCTACCTCAGATGCTTATTACCTGTGCGACCCCAGGCAAGTCACTTAATGTCTCTAAGCCTCAATTTCTTCCTGTGCATAATAAGGATGATAATAGCACTTACCTCCCAGAATTGTTGTGAGGATCAAATGAAATAACATATGTATAGCACTTTGCAAAAAGTTAATATAAATGTTAGTTATTGTTGCCAATGATGATGATAATGATGTATCAAGATGGTAAAGCAAAGAGAAAGGTCTGATAAACAACAGAATAGTTATTTAGAAACCAAGTCAGTACCAATACCTTGGGGAGTGGCTGAACAAACTGTGGCATGTAAACGTAATAGAAAATAGATTTACAGCTGACCTCAGAGGCCATCTAGCATAATCTCATTTTATACACAGATGAGGAAATGGATTTCAAGAGGGGAATGACTTGACAATGGTCACACAGCTAATGTCAGAAATAAGAATTAAATCGTGTCCTTTCTGACTCCGTGTCCAACACTCTATCCGTCACACCATGCTGCTTCTTTAGAACATAACCACACTGTAAGGAGCACCAATGTAAAGAATTCGGGAACATATGGGAAGACGTGTGAACAGATGCAGAGGGAAGGAAGAAGCAGGAAAACAACCACAGGAGTGGCGAGGTAAATGGGGAAGAATGGAAACTAAATTCTGCTACTCTCCAAGGACAGTGAACAGCCAGCATTGGCCCCCAAGGCACCTTCCTTCCTCCACTGCAGAGATGGGAATTCTAGATGCAGAAAAACACAAGTACTATCAGACACAGTCAAGGTGTCGGTTGGTTTTGCGAACCTGCTTTTTTTTCCCCCTTTTTTATCTAATCTTTGCTATAAGACATGAGTCTGGAAAGAGGAAGGAAGAGATACATATATTATGAAATAAATGTGATGTAATACCAAAAGGCATAAAATAAGATGAAATAACACAGAATAAGACAGAACAAAGTAAAAAAGAGGAACTTGAAGTTATCTGGGGAGGATGGCTGGTAAAGACATCATCTGGAGAATGAAATCCACCTGTTTAAGGCATGGTCTAGATAGCAAATGGGGGCAGCTAGGTGGTACAATGGGTAGAGTAGCAGGCAGGTCTGGAGTCAGGCAGATGCATCTTCCTGAGTTCAAATCTGGCCTCCAACACTTCCTAGCTGTGTGACCCTGGCCAACTCACTTAACTAACTCTGCCTCAGTTTCCTCATCTGTAAAATGAGCTAGAGAAGAAAACGGCAGAACACTCCAGTATCTTTGCCAAGAAAATCCCAAATGGGGTCATAAAGAGTTGTATTCAAAATGGCTGAACAACAACAACAACAACAAAGATAGCAAATATTAGAAGCATTAAAATCAGTACTTTTTCCAACTCTGCTGTCTGGCATTCTATTAACTGGAACTTTCTATTCACCACTATTTCTGCATGTTAACTATGCATAAATAATCAATGTATACAATGATGACCCTGAACCACTCCAAAATATTAAAGGCTTCTTAACCATCAAATAGAAATTAAATCATGCCAACATAATTTAATCCAGTCTACTTCTTTGAAAATTGTTGCTATATAGTACAGTGCCTTCGGTAACCAGTTCTGCAGGTATCCTTTTGTGTAATCCTTTTTGGTAAATACTTTTCCAAACTATGATGTGAAACAACCACATCAGTATTCACATCAAATATCAATTCTATGTGACCACCTTTCACCACTTCCAATTTTAAAAGTAAAAAGACTTTAAGATAGTGTGATAGCTGATATTTAACAGATGCCAAACTTGTCCACTTCAGATATGCATTTAGCTGCACAACCCAGGGAAAATTAATTTCTTTTATTCCTCAATTTCTTTATCTATAAAATGGGAGTAATAATAGCATCCATTTCACAGAGTTTTTGTGAGGATCAAAGAAAATAATTTATGCAAACTGCTTTGCAAACCCTAAAGTGCAATATAAATGTTAGTTATTATAGGACAGAGATCAACTAGACCTAAAACAAAAACAAAGAAAAACGTTTGATGGTTCATTTGTTTCTCTCCCCTAGACTACAACACTATCATTGCTTAAAATATTTCTAGAACATCTCTTTCATAGCTGGCTTCAGAAGTAGTTATGACTCAATCAGGAAAAAAAAATCAAACTCATCACTTTTATAAACACGCCTCATATTGGGCACAAAATACTAGTCAGCTGACAACATTCACCTTATCTTAGCTTGAAGTGATTTTGATTGATTCTAAAATCAGATTCACCTTTAAAGGATAAAGACTTGGTACCATGAGGCCATTCAGTGGCTAAGGCCAAGAAGGTAATCTCCAAGAGCACTGCCAAATATTTGGGGCAATGGCGGTGTGGTTAAATTAAACATATAAGCTCCCAAGCTGACAACTGTGAAGAGGACAACACTTGTTTAAATCCTGGTGTGTTTGTTTTATAATTAGTCATATTACTTTATGGTATGGCTTCTTATATTATGACTGTACCCTCTGCCAAATGTTGGGGGTTTGTTCTTTATAAAAGAATGATGATCAATTTCCAGCTATGAATTTATGGTCAGATAATTAATTTCTCAAACTATTTACTATGGATTTAAAACCACAATAGTTGCTCAATAAATACTTGTTGGTTGATTGATTTTAGCCTTTCTATTTAGCCTTAATACAGATGGAGAAAATAAATGGAAATTTGTCTAATTCTAGATTATTAGACAATGAATTTGTCTGTGATGAATGTACTTCTTTACTAGAGAAAATAAACATTCAAGGAACTATTATTCTATCAAAGGCATAATAACTAGCCATCTAAACAATATTTTAAACCATCCATTTTGTTTTATAAAATGATTTTTAATCTGAATAAGAATAGAGACAGCAAAATGACTGTCATAAATTCAAAACTAATCAAAATAACAGTACTTGTGCCATCAAAAATACTCCAAGTTTATTAGATTTATAATGACATTTAAATAAATCACATTTTAACTTCTGGCAATGCTTATAAGTAAGTCCTATACAGTAAATGAATGCTCATTCCATGTCATATTGCCAATATTGTTTTAAATGCTTTTGGTAAAAATCACTGCCTTTTAAATAGAATTTTTTTCTTCCATAGGCTGATTTCATAGGAATAATTTTTATATAATGTACTATAGATATTATTTTGGAAATAATGCATATGTATGTATATGTATTTAATATCCAATAATTTTAATTATATTTAATATTTGTATATTTACAAATATATATTTATAAACATGGCATCCATAGAAATACAGCACAGAATAATGTGACTTGCTTTATAAATGGCAGCAAATATCTTTAATCACAGAATCTCCAAGGTAGAAGGAGCCTCAAAGATTATCTGATATAATATGTACATGAATAGGAATCCTCTTCATAATCTGGACTCTACTTTAATCTCCCACGAGAGAACCTACTACTTCCCATTCTGCTTTTGCAGAACTCTCATTGTTGGGAAGATTTTTCTTCCATCAAGCTGAAATAAACCTGGCTCTCTGCTAGTTCCACTCAACCTTCTTAGTTCTACACTTTGGAGCCAAACAGAACAAGTTGGAAAGGAGAGATACTGCCATCTCTGGGGCTGAGGTCCCAATGATGAGGCAGCAGTACAATGGGAAGATGAAAGGCAAGAACAGAAGAAGGGAGGGAGGAAGGGAGCAAAGAAAAGAAAGGAGGAAGGGGGGGAAGGAAGGAAAAAGGATAGAGAGAGGGAAGGAGAGAGGAAGAAATAGAGAGGGAGGAAAGGGGAAAAGAGAGGAAGGGAGAGGAGGGAGAAAGAAAGGAAGGGGGGGAGGAAGAGAAATAAGCATTTATTAAATATCTAATATGTGCCAAGCACTGTGCTAAGTGCTAAGAAATATTTATTATCTCAATTGATAATTCAGTGAAAAGAACAACAGTTCCAAAATCAATCTAGGTTCACTATACTTTGACAAGTCACAACCTCCTTGGACCAGTTACCCCACTTGCAAAAGGATGGTATTGGACAATTAGTTCTGAATTTGTGAGATCATTTTTCAGTTACTAATCCTATTCTGATAAAAAAAAATAATTTTAAAAACAAAATGGATGACTTAGAATATCCAATCAATCAATAAACATTTGTTAAGCACCTACTGTGTGCCAGGCATTTGTTAAGCACTGAGGATGCAAAAAGAGGGAAAAGATAGTCCCTGCCCTGTAAGAACTCACAGTTTTAGATACGCTTTCAACTGATGTGCCACAATAAACAGTTTGTTTGAAAAAAAATCTCTAAATATCCCAAGTTCCTTCAGTTGATGTTACTTTGGTGGCCTAGTTTCCCTACTGTTATTGTTGTTGTTCAGTTGTTTCAGTTGTGTCTGACTCTTCACAACCCCTTTTGGGGTTTTCTTGGCAAACACACTGGAGTGGTCTCTTTTCCAGCTCATTTTACAGATGAGGAAACTGAGGCAAACATGGTTAAGTGACTTGCCCAGGGTCACACAGCAAATAAGTGTCTGAGGCGAGGCGAGGCCAGGCCCTCTATCCACTGCGCCATCTAGCTACCCATACATTTGCAAACTAAAAGGCTTGGATTGTATGATATGCAAGGTATCTCCCAGCTCTAACAGTCTATGAGCCCTCCATAATTACCTGATGATGTCTTAGGCTTTCCTGTGGCATTTCTGTATACTCGGGTACCTACTGAAGAAAAGACCTAACCTGAACCTTGTGACAGCAAAACTTTCCTCTTCTCAGGGAACTTAAATGATTTGTCCAGGATCGCACAGTTAGTGTCCTCTGATTCCAGAACCGGTGCTCTTCCCACTGTACCACACTGTGGTATCAGCGAAGCCTCAGTGCCTAAAAACATGCTTCCCTCCTTGTTCTGCTCGGCTCCAGAAGATATAATCAGGAGCAGCGTGTGAAGCTTTCAGGCTTCCAAGGATTGTGAGCTCCTTGAGGGCAGGGACCATCTTTTGACTCTTTTTGTATCCCTACCACTTGGCCTAGTGCCTAACGCATAGTAGGTACTTAATAGATGTTTACTGATTGATTTGAACTTAGGTCTTCTGACTTCATATTCAATAGTCTTTTTACTATACCATTGAGACCTCAGTAAGTGACAAAATGTTCCCTGTCTTGTAGGGGAATATTCCTGACACTTGAAACAGTACCTTTTGTTAGAAATAACATGAGACAGAGGCATTCAAATGTATAACTATCATTTGGACTAAGTTAATGTCTTTATTTTCCAAAAGTCCTAAATAACATTGAGTATAAGCAGTGAAAGCAATCAAAAAATGTCTGCCTCTGTTACTAGGGAAGATGTAAGACATATTGGAGGAGCTCTTCATTCACTCTTATTCTCTTATGAATGTAGGCAGGGAAGAATGACTTGCCTGTCTTGAACAGAAGCTTTCATGATCAACCACAATTCTAGAGGACTCATGATGAATCATATTGCCTACATCCTGCAACAGAGGTGATGAACTCAAGAATGAAGATTGACCCTTTTTTTTTTTGGACATGACCAATGAGGAAATGTGTTTTTGCTTGACTATTAATCTTTGTAAAAATAAAAAAAGATTTTGTTTTTCTTTCTTTCTCATTGGAGGAGGGCAGGGTAGAAGCAGGAAAAGCAAATTCATCAATTGAAAAAAAATTTCATTAAATACAGCTCTCATACAAGAAAGGAAATTAGAAAAAGAGTAAGCTGACTCAGATACTAAAAACTTCTGAGGTATAGAGCTTATGTGTTCACACGAAGACCTTTCTGGTGTCTTGGCCAAGATCACCCCAGAAGCTAACTTGAATTTCAGTAGTTATTATCTGCCCTGAGGGACATTTACCATGAAGAATTCTCTTTCAAACTGATCTTTTTTTTTTATGAGGGAAAGCACCCATCAGCATTTCTGTACACATGTTATTAATAAAAAAGCAGGAAAAGTGACAAAATATCATTTTAATTAACAAATTGTAGCTATCTAGGGATTAATTTTGTGTCAAGACAAACATGCAAGATGAATACTAAATCTTTTTTAAAGTGCTAAATAATTGGAGAAATATTCATTGTTCATGGCCAGGTCTTGCTAATTTAAAAGAAAACAATACTATCAAAATTAATCTACAAATTTAATATTATACCAAGAAAAACACCAATGAGATACTTTATACAATTAGACAAAGTGATGTACCTCTCATATCCATTGTTCTGTCTATTGAGTTGTTCTGAAGACGAGTTCAGTGAATCTAGAAGATAAACCTATGTCCCAGCACTTATTCAAGTACAAAAAGCAATCATATTATCTTACTTGAATAATAGTTTACCAAACATTAAAAATAAAGGAATGGGAAGTGGTCAAATGATATGAATACAGCTCTGAAAAGAAAAATTGCAAGCTGTTAGCAACCATAGGAAGGAATGCTCCATATCACTAAAAAATAAGAAAAAAATAAATCAATACAACTTTGATGTTTCACCTCACACTCAGCAAATTAGCAAAGATAACAGATGGTAGAAATAGTTGATGTTGGAGGGACTATGGAAAGACAAGCACATTAATGCACTGTTGATAGAGCTTGGTGCATAGGTACAAACATTCTGGTAAGTAATTTGAAAATAGGCAAATAAAATTATTAAAATATCCATACCCTTTGACCTAGAGATTCCACTGCTGGAATATACCCTAAGGAAGCCAATGACAAAAAGAAAGGTTCCACATACACCAAAATATTTATAGCAACAAAGTAGATGCCCAATATTTCGGAACGGATAAATAAATTCTGGCGTATTGATGAGATGGACTATTACTGTGCAATAAGAAACGACAAATATGGATACAGAGAAGCATGGGAAGACTGACATGAACTAAGAAAAAGTGAAATAAGCAGAGTTAGGAAAACAGCATACACAATGACTATAACAATACAAATGGAAAGAACATCCACTACAAAACAATTAAAACAGAATGCTGTGAAATTACAAAGAAAAGGTTTGGCCTCAAAGGAGAAATATGAAGATGCCTCCCCCTTTCCTTTCAGAAGTTGTGATCTGCAGAGGTGAATAATGTATATAACATCAAATTTTCTCAATGTGTTGATATCATTTATTGCAGTTTTTTTCCTTCCTCTTTAAAAACAAAACAACTTTGTTGTAAGGTATAACTTTAAGAAAAAAGAGGCAAGTGATACTAAGGGAAACCTAGACAACATATAAAACAAAGATCTAGTAGCCAGTATTTATATAGTGTTAAGGTTTGTAAAATGCTTTACGTAGGCTAACTCATGTAAATCCTCACAAAAAAACCCTGGAAGGTAAGTGCTGTTTTTATCCCCAATTTATAGATTAGGTAACTGAGACTGAAAGAGTTTAAGTGACTTATCCCATAGTCACAGAGCTACTCAGCATCTGAGGTGGGATTTGACCCCACCACCACCACTTCCTGACTCCAACTCCAACGTTCTATCCACTGTACTGCCTGGCTGGCTATCAGTAAAAAAAAAAACCTTTTTTTTTTGTTTATTTAAATATTTACTTTTTTTATTTTTAGGCAGTTGGGGTTAAGTGACTTGCCCAGGGTCACACAGCTAGTGTCAAGTATTTGGTCTCAGAGTGGATTTGAACTCAGGTCCTCCTGACTTCAGGGCTGGTGCTCTATCCATTATGCCACCTAGCTGCCCCCCAAAAACCTATTTTTTAAAAAGATAATAATAAAAGGACAAAAACAGAATAGGACCTTCTCCCAGAACCATTTTTATCTGAATGTTATCAAATGTGAGATGAGAAGAATGAGACCTTTAATGATAACTACCTTATGTCACAGCAAAGGGATGCAAAGTATTTTACATACATTATCTCATCCAATCCTCAGGACCTCCTTGTGAAGTAGGCACCATAACTATTAACATTTCCATTTTAGAGATGATTAAACTAATCTTTGAAAGGTTTTAAGTGACTTGCCCAGAGTCTGATAAGCCTCCACTCAGAATTAGAAACTGCTTCCCCTGATTACAGATCCAGCATTCTTCACACAAAAATGCTGTCCCCCTGACATACTATGACATTTGGGATGTTCAGAAGAACCATATGACATGATATTGTATAAAGAACACAATTAAATTTGGCATCAGAATATCTAGTTTCAAACCCTAATACTACCACTTTTAAGGTCTCTGACCTTGAGCCAGTCATTTAATTTCTATGAGCTTCAGTTTGTGCTCTTGAAAAATGGACAATAATAATAATTTCACTATCTGCCTATGAGGATCATATAAGATTTTATATATAAAACTGTGCTCAGCAAATTCTAAAGCACATTCTGTAAGTTTTTATTCTTCTTCTTGTGGTTATGTGATGCTATATGACTACAAGTAATAGAATACCACAGCCTAATGAAGAATTAATGTTCTAGATTAACTAACGGGCAATAAGGCTTGAGTTGGACATAGCATATGACCAGTAAAGAATTCTATTGGAGAAGTGGGGTGAGGGATGTTGACCAAGGTATTTGACTAGAAAACAGTGAGAGATAGCAAATGGACAGTCCACGGCCTCCATTAGTATCTATATAATGACAAGAGCTCTAGAGAAAAGTCCCCAGAATCCTGGGGTGGACTCACCTCTCACTATGGGGGAGAAACAGCAGGAGAACATGGACAAGAGAGGCTTAGCATGGGAAGAAACAGATGGGTTTTGATCTACACCTTTTGGGGAATAGTACCCACACCCACTCCAACAGTATCACAGCCGCAGGCTAAATAGTAGCAACCCCAAAGATCACAGTTGTACCATATATTTTATATAACATAGATCAACCCAAAGGTAATTTTGCACAGTATTTGAAGCTTAAGTTGGACCTGGTTAGCCATCCAAAAGAAAGTGTGCTCTCAGTTTTAAACAATTGCTTACCACTACATTGTGAGCCATCATATGCAAAGCCCAGGACCTAGGAAATGCTTCATGAGGCAACTCCTACTGAGACAAAGTCCAATACCTGAAAATGTCAACACAAATGATCTAAATGGAACACTGTGAGTCGTTTGTTATAAAAACTGCAGTAAAGATCTTTTGTCTTCTCAGCATTCAGAGGATCTAGGTTCAAACCTCAGCTCTGCTTGTATAAACTTAGGCAACTTATTTAACTTCTTCATCTATAAAATAAGAGGTTTGAACTACACAGCCTCTAAAGTCTCTCCGGACCTAAATTTATACATGATTTAGTAGGGCAAAGGATGTCATCAGATATTTGAAGAGGGAGTTCAGCCACATAACAAGAGAAAATAACTTGATGTCATTCCCCTATCCCTACAAAGAAAAGAAGGAAGGAAGGAGGGAAGAAAGGAAGGAAGGAAAGAAAGAAAGAAGGAGGGAAGGAAAGGAGGGAGGGAGGGAGAAAGGAAGGGAGGGAGGAAGGAAAGAAGGAAGGAGGGAAAAAGGAAGGAAGAAAAGAAAGAAAGAAGAAAGAAAGGAAAGGAGGAAGGGAGGGAGGGAGAAAGAAAGGGAGGGAGAAAGGAAAGAAGGAAGGGAGGAAGAAAGGAAGGAAGGGAGAGAGGAAGGGAAGAAGGAAAGAAGGGAGGAGGAGGGAGAGAAGGAAAGAGACAGAAAAAGGAAGGAAAAAAGCATTTGTTAAACAACTATTATGTAGCAAGCACTGAGATACAATACCGAAATTACCTTTTCTCTCCATTCACTTCAGTTGGGCCACATCTTAGATCTCAAATTCTGAGCCTGAATACCTTATATTACACCTTTCTCATACCTTGATTCCCTTGCAAGGTCTCCCACTGCATCCAGGGCCATCTTCAGTCATCCTGATCTGTATCTTGCCATTGGACCCAGATGGCTCTGGAGGAGAAAGTGAGGCTGGTGACTGCACAGCCCTCCCTCACTAAATTCCAGTTCACTTGAATATCATGGCATCACCTCCCTGATGTCATGGTTCTCTTTGAGAACAATAGACAAACAACAACCTGTGAGTAGTAGTAGAAGCTACCCCACTAGAACTGGCCAGTTGGGTAACACAACTTCCTTTCTTTTTCCTTTTCTTTCCCCTTTCCTTTTCTTCTCTTTCCTCTGTCTACATAGGATATCATACCCTTACCTTCAGGTGCTCTACCCAAATAAATGTAAATTTTGATCGCTGAAACCTCACAAGATATCTTGGGGTTTATAAGCTAGATTTCTTTCTTAAGGACCTTGCCTTAAACCCAAATCACTCTTGCTCTCATTGATTGGTCAACAATAGGTCCCAAGCCAAGCCCCACTTGGTCATTGTTTGGGCCCTGATTGGCTCAGAGTGAATGTAAATAGCAATTTTTCTGTGTTGGCCTGAAACTCTGAGGAGCTTTCCCTCCAGATTGTTGCTTTTCTTTTTTTTAACTAGGTAAAAAAGGCCATTCTTTATCTCATTGCTTACCTAGCCTTAATCACTGGGCATTGCCTCAGTCAAACTGAGACCTGGGAAGGACCTTAACTTAAAAAGGCCAAGGTCTCCCATTGCATTCAGGGCCATCTCCAGTAATCTATATCTTGATCAATATCAAAATCTGTATCTTGCCACTGAACTCAGATGACTCTGGAGGAGAAAGTGAGGCTAATAACTTTACATAGCCCTCCCTTACTTAAATCCAATTCACCTAAATGTCATAGCATCATGACATCATCCTCCCTGATGTCACAGTCTTCTTCAAGAATGAAGGAGAAACAACCCTAATTCCTTTTAACTTAATTTCAATTAAAAAAAAAAAAGACTTGGTGTCCCCATCTCACCCAGGTTGGAAGTGCAGGGATAACCAAGGACCAATCCTTACAAGATTTCCAGACTATTCCCTTTCCAATAGTTGATTGGTCTCTCTTTATCCCTCCCTGGGGTTCATCATATTTATGTCAAACTCAGTGAAGACACTCTTTTAGCATAGCTCCAATGGGCCCTGAGCTTAGCAGATAGAGATACACTAGCTTCAGCTTCCTTGGTGTACTACCCAGTACCCTGGTGTAGTACCAGGTGTCAACACACCTGGAAATTCCCTAACTCCCACCAAAACTGCTTTGATTGAGTCCTTCAGCCTATCACCATATCCCCATATTATTCTTCTTCTAACTTCTTTTGCCCCCTCCCTACCACTCCAGATTCCATAATGAGGTATTTTTCAATGAAGCCCTTACTAGCAGCATCAAATTCTTCAATCGCCTCTACCTGCCTTGCTCTATTACCTGCTTTCTTGGCAAGCTATTGTCCCCTCTTCTCTTCCATTCACCATATGTAGAGGAGTGACTAAGATACCAGTTTATGACTGAAGCATGGGAAGGCTTAATCCTGAGGAAAAGCTTCAGAGCTGAAAATTAATTGTGCTCAAGATTGGAAAAGGCCAATTTGACACTGTCCTACCCAAAAGTCTAGAATGTTCTTGTAAAACCAAAGATAGAGAGTAGGTCAGAAAAGAGATAGGAGGGAACTTTGGTTTCTTCTGAAAGGGAAGGGGAGAGTTGGAGAAAAACCTTGAACTGGCCTATAAGACTCAAGAAAGACTACAAAAGTATAAAACTAAAGACCTATAAGAAGACTGTAACAAAAAGCTAGGTCAGCTGATAAGGAACTGAAAAAGAATATATAGAACCAACACGATTACCTGGTAAGAGTTTGGTAAACTTGCCAATTTTTCCTTTCTCTGTCATTTCATTCCTCTAAATATGCCCCTGTAAATTTTTATCAAAAACCTAAACCTAGGGCTCTGTGTTTTTGCTGAGGAACAGGATGAGAGAGAACAGAAAAGATCTGAGTCCTGTTCCCCAAACTAAGCTCTGGAACTCAGTCCAAGGAAGAGAGATGTCATCAGCAAGAATAGGGCATCGGTCAAAACGGGCACATGATGGGTCAAAATGGATACATGATTTAGACATAAAGAGTGATACCATAAGCAAATTAGGGGAGCACGAAATATTTTACCTGTCAGATCTATGGAGAAAGGAAGAATTTATCACCAAACAAGAGATAGAGATCATTAGATGGGATGTAAAATGGATAACTTTAATTTCATTAAATTAAAAAGGTTTACACAAAACAAAGCAGAAAACTGGGGGGAAATTTTTTATACTGTGTTTCTCTGATAAAGGCCTTATTTCTCAAATTATAGAGAACTGAGTCAAATTCATAAGAACACAAGTCATTCCCTAATTGATAGATGGTGAAAGGATAAGAATAGCCTGTTTTAAGATGAAGAAATCAAAGCTATCTATAGGCACATGAAAAAATGTTCTAAATTAATATTAATTAGGAAAATGAAAATTAGAACAACTCTGAGGCACCACTTCACACCTATCAGATTGGCTAATATGACAAAAAAGGAAAATGACAAATGTTGGAGAGGATGTGGGAAAATTGGGACACTAATGCACTGTTGGCAAAGGTGTGAACTGATCCACCCCTGGGCCCCAGAACAGCACCAGGTGAGAGGCCAGGCCAGCCCTACCCTCCCCAACCCCTAGAGACATAGCACAGCACCAGAAACACTGTGGCCCCAACACAGCACCAAGTAAGCAACCGTCCCCTCCCTCCATCCCCCACAGCCCAAACACAGCACCAGGTGAGTAACCAGGACCCCACATGGTACCTGAACAGCACCAGACAAGCAGCCACGGCCTGCACCCCAACACAAGATGCTTAGGACACCGCGCTCTCGATCCCAGAAACAGAGCTCAACTTTAAAAGTAACAAAATAGATTGGAAAATGAGCAAAAACAAACAAATAAACAAAAAACCTGACCATAGAAAGTTATTATGGTGACAGGGAAGATCAAAACATAAGCTCAAAAGTTTGACAACAATGTCAAAACTGCCTACCTGCAAAGCCTCAAAGAAAAAATGTGAATTGGTATTAGGCCCAAAAAAGAATTTGGGGGGGGGGGCAGCTAGGTGGTGCAGTGGATAGAGCACTGGCCCTGGAGTCAGGAGTACCTGAGTTCAAATCCGGCCTCAGACACATAACCCTTACTAGCTGTGTGACTCTGGGCAAGTCACTTGACCCCATTGCCTAGCCCCCCAAAAAAAATGCTTTAAAAAGAATTCCTGGAAGAGATCAAAAAGGATTTTAAAAAGCAAATAAGAGAGGTGGAAGAAAAAACAGGAAAAGAAATGAGAGTGATATAAGAGAATCATGAAAAAAGAATCAACAGCTTGGTAAAAGAAACACCAAAATTAGAAAAAGATGAATCGAAATTTACTGAAGACAACATCTCCTTCAAAAGTAGAATTGGCCAAATGGAATTGAGGTTTAAAAAAAAGCTAACTGAAGAAAATAACTCCTTAAAAATTAGAATTGGACAAGAAGACGCTTATGACTCCATGAGACATCAAAAATCAATCAAACAAAATCAAAGGAATGAAAAAAAAAGAATATGTGGAAATATCTCACTGAAAAATAAATGACCTGGAAAACAGCTCCAGGGAAGATAATTTAAGAATTATTGGACTACCTGAAAGCAATAAAAGAACCTGGATAGCATCTTTCAAGAAATTATCAAGGACAACTGATATCCTAGAACTAGAGGGTAAAATAGATATTAGAAGAATCCACTGATCACCTCCTTAAAGAGATCTCAAAATGAAAACTCCCAGTAACATTACAGCCAAATTCCAGAACTCCCAGTCAAGGAGAAAATATTGCAAGCAGCCAGAAGGAAACAATTCAAATATCATGAAGCCACAGTCAGGATTACACAGGATTTAGAAGCCTCTACATTAAAGGATCAGACAGAATGGAGTATGATATTCTGGAAGGCAAAGGAACTAGGACTACAACCAAGAACCACTTACCCAGCAAAACTGAGCATAATCCTTCAAGGGAAAAAATGGTCATTCAATGAAATAGAGGACTATCAAGTACACCTGATGAAAAGATCAGAGCTGAACAATTTTTTTAAAATTTTCAAATGTAACTCAAGAGAAGCATAAAAGTTAAAAAGGAAAAAGAAAACAAAAGGAATTCAATAAGGTTAAACTGTTTGCATTCCTACATGGGAAAATGATACTAGTAACTCTTAAGAACTGTATCAGTATTAGGGCAGGTAGGACTATACAAACAGAGAGTATGAGTATAAGGTAACTTTGATGGGATGATATGACCTCACCTCCCAAAAAAACTAAGGGGCAAGAAAGAGGATTACACTGGGAACAGAAGGAAAGGGGTAGAATGGGGTAAATTATCTCATATGAAGAGGTATGAAAGACCTATTACAGTGGAGAAGAAGATGGAGTTGGGGTATGATTGCTTGAACCTTACTGCCATCAGAATTGGCTCAAAGAGGGAATAACATACACAATCAGTTGGGTATAGAAATCTATCTTGCCCTATAAGGAAGTGGGAGGAAAGAATGTTTAGAAAGGGGGAGAGGTGGAGAATTGACAGAAAGGAGTGCAGATTAGGGAGGTTATGGTCAGAAGCAAAACACTGGTGAGGATGAACAGGATGAAAAAAGAAAGAGAAGGATAAACAGGAGGAAAAATAGGATGGAGAGAAATACACAGTAATCATAACTGTGAATGTGAATAGGATGAACTCATCTATAAAATGGAAGCAGACAGCAGAGTGGATTAAAAATCAGAATCCTACAATATATTGTTTACAAGAAACACACTTGAAGCAGAGAGACACACCCAGAGTAAAGGTAAGGGGCTAGAGCAGAATCTGATATGCTTCAGCTAACATAAAAAAAAAAGGGTGGGTAGCAATCCTGATCTCAGACAAAGGAAAAGCAAAAACAGGTCTAATTAAAAGAGATAAGGAAGGAAACTATGTCTCGCTAAAAGGTACCATAGACAGACAATCTCCCAAATACAATGTGATTAGGTCAGAATATTATTCTGGTGCAGGAAATGATGAGCTGGTAGATTTAGAAAAATGTGGAAAGACTTAGACTTATGAAGGAAGATTACCATCCACCTTCAGAGAAACAGATTACAAGTGGAAATAAGCATAATGTGGTCTTATGTATATGCATTTGAGTGTATATGTGTATGTTTATGGATATCTATGAATATGTATGTATATATGTATTTATACATATATGTGTGTGTGTGCATGTGTGTGTGTGTATCCAGGCTTAATTGTAGCCTTGTGGGGGAGGAGAGAAGGAGGAATGGGGCAAAAAAAAGTAAAAAGTGCACAGCAGAAGACAAAAGAAAACATACAATGAAGCTAAGAAAAGATGGACAGCTTTAAAAATAATGTGTAGTACTCATTATATAGGTTTTCTTGAAATGGAAATTTATTGCTTTATCTTGAATCCTCTCTTATGTTCTGCTATGTATATGGCAATGTTTTTTTTCTTATTTTGTATTTAAGCTGAAAATAAATTTTAATAATAATAGTAATAATACAAGGTACCTTAGACAATGAAGCAATATCAATACGAAACATATATGCACCAAGTGGTATAGCATCCAAATTCTTAAAGAAGTTAAATGAGTTACACAAGGAAATACAGTAAAACTATAGTAAATAGATAGTAAAACTATACTAGGAAGACCTCAATTTTCCTCTCTCAGAACTAGGTAAATCTAACCACAAAATAAACAAGAAAGAAATTAAGGTGAATAGAATTTTAGAAAAGTCAAATATGATAGACCTCTGGAGAAAACTGAATGGGGACAGAAAAGAATATACCTTTTTATCAGTGGCACATGGTACCTACACAAAAATTAATCATGTACTAAGGCATAAAAATCTCACAATCAAATGTACAAAGGCAGAAATATTAAATGCATCTTTTCCAGATCATAACACAATAAAAATTACATTAAATAAAGGGCAGTGGAAAGATATATTAAAAATTAATTGGAAACTAAATAATCTAATCCTAAAGAATGAGTGGGTCAAACAAATCACAGAAACAACAATTTCATTAAAGAGAATGACAATATGAGACTACATGCCAAAATCTGGGATGTAGCCAAAACATTACTTAGGGGAAATGTTGTCTCTAAACTCTTCCATAAATGAAACAGAAAGAGCAGATCAATAAATTGGGTATGAAACTGAACAACTAGAAAAAGAACAAATTTAAAATCTCCTATTAAACATCAAAGTGGAAATCTTGAAAACAAAAGGTAAGATTAATAAAACTGAAAGTAAGAGGGGCAGCTAGGTGGCACAGTAGATAGAACACCTGCCCTGGAGTCAGGAGGACCTGAGTTCAAATCTGGCCTCAGACATATAACACTCATTAGCTGTGTGACTCTGGGCAAGTCACTTAACCCCAATTGCCTCACCAAGAAAAGAAAAGAAAAGAAAAGAAAGTAAGAAAACCATTGAGCTAATAAATAAAACTAGGATTTGGTTTTATGAAAAAAAAAACAGTAAGATAGAGAAACCACTAATTAATCTGATTTTTAAAAAGTAAAAAAAACAAATTACCAGTATCAAAAATGAAAAGGGTAATTCACCACTGATGATGAGGAAATTAAAGCAATTACTAGGAACTATTTTGCCCAATCAATGAATATTTACAAAAATATACATTGCCCAGTTTAACAGAAGAGAAAATAAAAATACTTAAATAACTACATCTTAGAAAAAGAAATTGCACAAGCCATCAAGGAACTCCCTAAGAAAAAATCCCCAGGGTCAGACAGGTTCACAACTAAATTCTATCAAGCATTTAAAGAATAATTAATTCCAATACTACATAAACTAGTAGAAAAAAACAGTTTAAAAAGGAGTCTTACCAAATCCCTTTTACAACACAAATATGGCGCTGATATCTAAACCAGGAAGAGTGAAAACAGAGAAATAAAACTATAGACCAATTTCCCTAACAAATATCAATGTAAACATTTTAAATAAAATACTAGCAAGGAGATTACAATAATATATCACAAGGATCATATACTATGACCAGGTGAGATATATACCAGGAATGCAGGGCTAGTTCAATATTAGGAAAACTATCAGCATAATTGACTATATCAACAACAAATACAACACAAATCTTAGGATTATCTCAATAGATGCAGAAAAAGGAAATGCAGTACCCATTCCTATTAAAAACACTAGAAAGCAAAGGAATAAATGAATGAGGAAAGCCTCAAAATAATAAACGCTATCTAAAGCCATCAGCAAGCATTATTTGTAATGGGGATAAGCTAGAAGCCTTCCCAATAAGATCAGGAATAAAGCAAGAATGCCCATTACAACCAGTATTATTCAATATTATACTAGAAATGCTAATTATAGCAATATTGGAAGAAAAAGACATTGAAGGAATTAGAATAGACAATGAGGAAACAAAACTATCACTCTTTGCAAATGATATAACAGTATACTTAGAGAATCCTAGAGAATCAACTAAAAAATTACTTGAAATAATTAACAACTTTAGCAAAGTTGCAGGATATGAAATAAACCCACATAAATGATTAACATTTTTACATATTACCAACAAAGTCAAGCAGCAAGAGATAGAAAGAGAAATTCATTTAAAATAATTGTAAGCAATATAAAATACTTGGGAGTCTACCTGCCAAGACAAATTCAGGAATTATATGAACACAATTACAAAACACTTTTCACACAAATAAAGTCAGATCTAAACAACTGGAAAAATATCAATTGCTCATCAGTAGGCCAAGTCAATATAGTAAAAATTATAATTCTACCTAAATTAATTTACTTATTCAATGCCATGCCAAATTACCAAAAAATTATTTTATAGAGCTAGAAAAAATAATAAAATTTCTGTGGAAGAACAAAAGGTCAAGAATATCAAGGAAATTCATGGGGAAAAAATGTGAAGAAAAGTGGTCTAGTCATACCAGATCTCAAACTAAATTATAAAGGAGTAATTATCAAAGCTATGTGGCACTGGCTTAGAAAAGAGTGGATAGATGGTTAGATAGATAGATAGATAGATAGATAGATAGATAGATAGATAGATAGATTAGGTACACAAAACACAGGAGTAAATGACCATAGCAACCTCGCATTTGATAAACACAAAGACCCCAGCTTCTAGGAGAACTCACTATTTGACAGAAACTGCTAGGAAAACTAGAAAACAATATGGTAAAAAGTAGGTATAGACCAACATCTTATACCATATGCCATGACAAGGTCAAAATGGGTGCACGATTTAGACATAAAGGGTGATGCCAAAAGCAAATCAGAAGAGTAAGGAATAAACTACCTGTCAGATCTATGGAGAATGGAAGAATCTATGACCAGACAAGAGATTGAGCACATTACAGTATGCAAAATGGATAATTTTGATTATATTAAATTAAAAAGGGGCTGCACAAACAAAACCAATGCAACCAAGATTAGAAGGAAAGCAGAAAGCTAGGAAACAATTGTTACAGTAAGCGTTTCTGATAAAGGCCTCATCTTTTAAATATATAGAGAACTGGGTCAAATTTATAAGAATACAAATCATTCCCCAATTGATAATTGGTCAAAGGATATAAATAGGCAGTTTTCAGATGAAGAAATCAAAGCTATTCATAGTCATATGAATAAAATGCTCTAAGTCACTGTTGACAACTCTGAGGTACCACGTCACACCTATTAGATTGGCTAATGTGAAAGAAAAGGAAAATGATAAATGTTGAAGGGGATGTGGAAAAACTAGGACACTAATGCACTGTTGTTGGAGAACAATTTGGAAATATGCCCAAAGGGCAATCAAACTTGTGTATCTTTTGATCCAGGAATACCACTACTAGGTCTGTATCCCAAAATGATTTTAAAAAGAAAAAAGGAAAAGGACGTACATGTACAAAAATATATATAGCAGCTCTTTTTGTAGTGGCAAAGAATTGAAAATTGAGGGGATGCCCATTAATTGGGGAATGGCTGAACAAGTTGTGGTTTATGAATGTAATGGAATACTATTGTGCTATAAGAAATGACAAGCTTAGGGAGGGGGGGAGTGGAAAGAGAGGGAGAAAATTCAGAACTCAAAATCTTTTAGAAGTGAATGTTGAAAACTAAAAACAAATAAAGAAATAAAATTAAAAAGAAAAGAAAAGAAATGACAAGCAAGATGCCTTCAGAAAAACCTGGAAAGACTTGAATGATCTGATGCTGAGTAAAGTGAGCAGAAGCAGGAGAACTCTGTACACACTAACATTGTGCAATGATCAACTATGAATGACTTAGCTCTTCTCAGTAATACAATGATCCAAGACAGTTCCAAAGGACTCATGATGAAAAATGCTATCCACATCCAGAGAAAGAACTGATGGAATCTGACTGAGTATTGAAGGCTACTATTTTAACTTTATTTTTTTTCATAGTTCTTTTCTTTTGGTCTGTTTCTTCTTTCACAACATGACTAATATGGAAATACACTTTACATGATTGCACATATATGATCTATATGAAATTGCTTACCATCTTAGAGAAGGAAGAGGTGAGGAAGGGCAGGAGAAAATATGGAACTCAAAAACAATTTTAATGAATGTTAAAAATTATCTTGATATGTAATTAGAAAAAATAAAATACTATTTAAAAACTAAATTGAAATTTCTCTTAAAAGTCCTTGCTTTCCAAGAGCACACAGTCTAATGATGGAGATAGCATGCAAACAATTATAAACAAACAAGCTATATACAGGACAGACTGGAGATAATCAATGGAGGGAAGGCACTTTGCAAACCTTTAAAGCACTCTATAAATTCTAGCTCTCATTATTATTATTGTACAGTCCTCTTGTACAATAAAGCAGCTAGGTGGCATAGTGGATAAAGTGACAAGCCTAGAGTTGGAAAGACAATTCAAATCCAGCGTCAGACACCTACTAGCTGTGTGACCCTGAACAAATCACCTAAATCCGTTTGCCTCAGTTTCTTCATCTGTAAAATGAACTGGAGAAGGAAATGGCAAACCACTCAAGCATCTTTGCCAAGAAAACCCCAAATGGAGTCACAAAGAGTTGGACATGACTGAAAACAACTGAACAATAACACAGTCCACCTTGGATGGAGGGGGATGGACTTCTTGGTCTGTGACTCTATTATTTCATGCTTTTCTATTCTCAAATTATCCTCTGTGTACTTAAGACATTTACACAGAATTATGAGATACAGCTGGAATACTTCAGGTCATCAGACCTAACCCTCTCATTTCACAGATGAGAAAACTGAGGCCCACACAAGTTAAGTGATTTGCCCAAGATCACACAGGCAGGAACAACAGGTACAGATTTTAAAGCCAGTTCCTCTAATTCCAGAACCAGTAATCTTTCCACTGTTATTATGTGTTGGTTCAAATGTGACCCTGGATACTAGCTGTGTGGACCTGGGCAACTCATTTAACCTCTGTTTGCCTCAATTTTTTCACCTGTAACATGGGGATAATCATAGCACCTACCTCCCAGGATTGTAGTGAAGATTAAAATGAGATAATATTTTTCAGTCAATGACATGGAATGTAAACTCTTTGAGGGCAGGAAGTGTGGGTTGTTTTGTTTTTTTTTTTAACAAACTGATTATTTTTAGCATTCAATTTTTTTAAATTTTGAGTTCTAAATTCTTCCCTTCCCTTACCCACCCATTGAGAAGACAAGCAATAGGAATTTTTTTCACGTTATCTTTGCATCCCCAGTGCCTATCATTGTGCCTTGCACATAGTAGGTACTTTTTTAAAAAATGCTTGCTGAGTTGGATTGAATTTTAAGGCTCAGTGTCCAGAAATCACAGTCTAACCTTCTTGTAGCCTTCATTTGTAAGTTAGAACTGAAAAGTGTTCCATTGCCCTAAGGTTGGGAAGCCACCAGTGAGGTTGCAAAACCACTTGGTAGATGGCAGAGCAGATAAGAGAGTTCAAAACCCACCTCAGATACTCAATAGCTGTAATAACCTGGGCAAGTCACTTAACTTTCTCAGCATGTTTCTTCCTCTGCAAAAAAGAGCTGATGAGCAACACCAGTCTTCCAGGGTTGCTGTGAGGATCAAATGTTGTAACATATGTGCAATGCTTAACAAAATTTAAAGCACTATATAAATGCTAGCTATTATTATTACTATGATTACTTATTATTTCATTTATTATTTATATATGTTATTATTTGGCCTAACTGTCTAGAATCATGCTGTTTAATGAAGGGGAAATAACCACGGAAGTCAAATATGAAAAAGGAAAAGCAGTTGCTTACCTCGGATTTGTCCTCGAGTCTCTTTCTCCACCACAATTAACCAATACACAAAAGAGATTAGTGAGCTTCCGCTTGACCCAGAAAGGACAAAACCAGAATGGACAATGACAGTATAATCTATTTATAACTATCCTCTTAAGAAGCATTTTGTAATCGACCAATACTGTTAGAAAAAAAACAATCATCCATGACAGGTGGTAAATTCATAAGAGAAGTTTTTGTTTGGTTGGTTTTTTTTTTTAACAAAAGATTCAGAATGGAGTTTGACTCCAAAAAATTCACAAAGAGTTTTTTACAGTTTTGTCTGAGAGTATCACTGGTCTCTATGAGGAGTTTTTCTTCATTCTGCAGTCAACCATAATTGATACTGGAATGCAGGCTGGTGGTCAAATTTCTTTCTATTTTTACTATGGCATTAAAAAACCAAAGAAAGCATTTGAGTTATAGAAAGATACAGGGCTTAAATTCTGGGGGTGATAGGAGTACTCTGAGAGTAAGCTGTCCAGTGGGGACCAGGCTTGGGTGCAGCCCCCCAACAAAATCCTCTTCCTCTTCTTTTCCATCCTTTTCTAGCCCCCAGCTGGCATTCACTCTAGCCCTGCCCTCAAACCACTAGGACAGGATCCTTGAGAAATAAAAACCACTCTGATCTAGTGCCAAATTGAAGCAAAACTTAACCCCTTTCATAACAACCCAGCTAAAACCATCCTGGCAAAGGCATTCCATCTGAGAACCATTAAATTGCATAGGAATTTTTATTATAAATACCTTTACTTCAGATGAACTACTATAAATAAATATACATCACTTTTAAAAGAATGCAGGTCTCCAAGAGGGATAAGCCCACTCATAAATAAGTCCCACAGGTCAAAGAGAATGGAAATTCAGAATATGGGCTTCCTTCTTCCCCTTTGTTTTCCAAATTGTATGGGGATGGTCTGCTCTCTCTCTGAGTGTGGCTTTTCTCTGTAATCTCCAGCTCTCCCTCCTACCCTCACCACGCTGCTCCAGATGAAGAAATTTTAAGTTACTGTATACCTCAGGAGAAGAAGGATGGTTTAAAGGATGATTTAAAGTATAGTAACTCTTTACTAGCCAAACAACTAAAAACATAGATCAGGTCACTTTCATGTAAGTACGCATATGCACAAATATACAACATATGAATTATCAATTTTGGACTACTAGGAAGAGAAATGTTTAACCTCTTGTCTGTTAAAAAAAAGGAAGAGTTCTTTATTAAATGAGTGAAATGTTATACAATTTTCAATTTTCTATTCCTATCTCTAAGGAGCAGGTAGGTGGCACAGTGGATAGAGCTCTGGCCTTGGAGTCAGGAGGACTCAAGTTCAAATCCAGCCTCAGACACTTGACACTTACTGTGTGACCTTGAGCAAGTCACTTAACCCCAATTGTTTCACCAAAAGAAAAAAAAGCGGGGGAGGAAAGTGTGTCTATTATGATCTCTAAAACAAAAATATCATCTAAGTTCTCTCTTTAAGAATGCTCATTTTTTTAATCATAAAGTTATTTTTATAACTAAATTAAACCTGTTTCCTTATAAATGCAAATGGTATATAAAGATCCTTGGTTTTTAAGCAATTTATGTGAGTTTGTTCTGAATTCTATCGATATATATTTATATAAAATCTGTGTTTATTTTTCGAAGTTTTCATCCTTTTTCCATACTGTATTCACATATTGTATATTATGTTCATTGTTCCAAAACTAGAATTTTTCACACCAAAAATTTCAATCAGGCATGGGAGGACATCTAAGGAATAAAAGACAACAAAACTAAATTCACCAGGTTATACTTTAAAATGTCTCAATGAAGACAAGTTGCTTTGTAAAATGTATTCGTGAAATATCAATACATTCCAGGTTTAGTCATAGAAAAGAATATCCATGGAGTTGTATGGGCAACCCACTGAGTAAGTTGATTGGCATATAAAGAGAGACAAGGTGGATTTGTTCATAAACTCTCTAGATTCATCTGATTTATATACAGATAGGATCACATCATTCTTGATCAAAATCCTTTTCTCCTGTGTGTGTGTGTGTGTGTGTGTGTGTGTGTGTGTGTGTGTGTGTATCTCCTGGACTAGCAATATTTAGGGAAGACAAAGAAATATAAGACCAACATTGATGCCAAGGAGAGCATAGCAGCCAGCTTTGTGGCCCCTTCTGCTGCTCTCCAAAAAGGAATCGAAGTCTCCTTCTAAAAATGATAGATGGGGCAGCTAGGTGGGGCAGTGGATGGAGTACTGGCCCAGGAGTCAAGAGGACCTGAGTTCCAATCCGGCCTCAGACACTTGACACTTACTAGCTGTGTGACCTTGTGCAAAAGTCACTTAACCTCCTTGACTACACACACACACACACACACACAAAGGAAAAAGAAAAAGAATAGGCAAGATCCCTGGGATATCTCTCAGATCTTCTTTTCCATGCCCCCCAAAACCCAAATGACAAAACAACGGGGACACACATATAACCTATATGGACAATGCATACACATCCTATGCAGTGGTGACTTCTGGGCAAATGATCTGAGAAATATCAAGAGTGTACTTTTCAGCATCTTACCCACCTCTTGTCACAGAGATGATGGACTTAAGATGCAGAATGTGATACATTTTCAGTACAGGAATTTGTTTTGATTATGCATATTTGTTACAAGGATTTTTTTATTTTCCAATAAGGGTGGTGTTGAGAGGGCAAAGGGAGATAGGAATAGGGTAGCCAAAAAAGAAAAAGAAGAGTCATGGAGGCATCTTTCAAAAAAAAATGCAGATTAAGAGAACAGAAGGAAAGCAAGAAAGAAGCACAGAAAAGGAAGATACTTTGAAAACTACAGTATCGGCTTATTATATACTTTAAAATAAAAGAAAATTGTACATAGGAAAGGTCTGCAGTTTCACCTACAATCTTCTTTTTCTGTTCTACTAGACATAATATACAGTTATCCCTTCCACATTGCAACTTTCCCCATTGTGGTTTTGATATATCGCAGGTTGGCACAAGAAATTAAATGGGAATTTTTTGGGACTTTTGCAGAAGCTGCAGATGACAAAGAAAAAGTTTAGAAACTCAAAAATGTGTAAAACATATATATATTTTATGTATAGTATAGTATTGTATAATATCAACCCAAATTTTAAAATAAACATCCCATAAAAGAAGAAGAAAAAAAATTCAGACTTCTCTGGCGTGAAGGGGACACCAAAAATTTTCATACGGATTTTCCAGATCGTGGCGTCACCATGCCCAAAAGCTCCACAATGTAGACGGGATAACTCTATGTGTGTATGTATGTGTGTATACACACATACATACATTTATATATATATATATATATATATATATATATATATATATATATATATATATATATATATATATATATATATATATATACATACACACACACACACATATATACATATATACACACACACACATATATGCACACATACATACACATATACATATGCACACATACACACATATACACATGCATACACATGTCCATGTGTGTGTGTGTATATATATATATGGAAATGCCCATTTTGTTTAGTGGTTAAATTCAGAATAAAAATAAACTTTTTATTTAAAAAAAAGTGTCTATATCCAGAAAAGGAGGTAAATTAGTCACATTATCATGTAACTGCAGGCAGCAATCACAAATCAAAAAGAACCAAAGTGAGGCCTCCAGAATACTAGGTAGCTATGACAAGGGGTACAGAGGTTGCAATGGACACCAGGAGAGGGGAATACCCACACTGATACAGTCATGGGAAACAGGCTGAGTGAGATATCTAAAGTCAGAGGACTAGTAAGTGTCTGAAATGGGATTCGATCCCATTTGACTCTGGGTATGGTGTTCCATCCACTGCACCACTCTACCTCTTATAAATGGGGCAAGTTGATATTCTCAGAATCATTACTCTCCTATAGTTATTTATGTCAATTGAGGCAGAGGGGGGAGAGTGAGGCAATTATAACCATTGTAGAGAGAAAATAGTGTGTTGTACATATATGTGTACACACATGCATCATAACATGTGTACATCTCTCATAAATAATATATTGTATAATTGTATTATTTTGTATATAATTTATATACATTTATGTGTATGTGTACTTATGTCTATGTATATACATATAAAATGTGGATCATGGGGAGTAGGAAAGGAAGAAGGTAGCAGTATTTACAGATAAATGTTTGGGCCAGTACAACACAAACACCCCCCCCCTTACATTTTGTCAGCGTCACAGATGGATCACATATTAAAAGGGATTAGAAAGCACTAATCTAAAGGAATTCCAGGCTGCATGACTTAGTTGGTTGAAACATATGCAAGTCACAGGTTCAATCTCTTTATGAGCTTTGTTCTTCATCTCGGTCACTGATACCTAGACTGTCAGGCACAGGTGAGGAGGGACCTTATCTGTTAGGGGGATGGACTAGGGCCCCAACATGAGGAGACTGGATCCCTAAGCCTCACCCCTGAAAAGTTCTTACCCCACCACAGCATTCTCCCTTCCCTGGACCCTCACCCACCAAAGCCTGACACCCCAGGATCCCACTTCCGGGGGCCCCCACTATCCAGCCCCAACCCACTCCCCCCACCCTCACCAACTTACTTGCCAGAGGTTAATGTCTAGTAACAGCTCTGTCCTTAACCCAGTGTCTAAGAACCACTGATTCTTACCCTGCATCCTGCAGACTTCTTCAGGCCTTTACTCATTTCTGCAGAAATACCTCCCCAGATGAAAAAGTCCTACACTTGCAGATCAGGGATTCCTCTAGTGACATGTTTTGGACATAGATGGAAAAATAAACACACGCACACACACACACACACACACATACACACACACACACTATTTATATATATGCTATTATTGTATATTAGCATTATACTATATGTTATGTATCTTATAAAATGTTATACGTAACATGTTATAACATATTTTTGTCTATATATGTTATCTCTCTAACATGTTATACTATATAGAGTATACTTATACTCTATGAGGGGTGGGTAACCTGTGGCCTTGAGGCCACGTATGGCCCTCTAGGTCCTCAAGGGTGGCCTTTTGACTGAATCCAAATTTCACAGAACAAATTCTACATGGTATGATACTAATATATAATACGCACACGTATATGTGTGTATATGTATTTATATATTTTTTTTCCAAATGGACTTGTTTTTCAATTGTGTCTGACTCTTTGTGACCCCATTTGGGTTTTCTTGGCAAAGGTACTGGAGTGATTTGCCATTTCCTTCTTTATTGTACTTCCTTCTATCCACTGTGCCACCTAGCTGCCCCATTTTTTTTAAACTAGGTCACATTTTTATGATGCCTTAAGCTTTGCAAAGTACTTTATTTATACATATTACTTCATTTGATCCTTACAACAATCCAGGAAGGTAGGTGCTATTATTATCCCCATTTATAAAAGGGGAAACTGAGGCAGAATTCAAATGATTTCCCCAGGATCATAAAGATAGTGTCTGAGATATCATTTGAACTCAGGTCTTTCTGACTCCAAGTCCAGCACTATTTACTGTACTACCTAGCTGCTTGTGTGCAAATTTATGTAAATTCATGTGTATACACATATGTACATGTATACACATTGCATATGCATGTGTGTACAAATTCATGTTACATGTAAACATGATACAAATGTTCCATTAATTTATTGCTTGCTTAAGATTTGCATGTTGTTATAAAAATTGTATCATCCCATTGCTTGCTACATTTAACAACGAAGTATAAAAATTAAAGTCAAGTATTCTTTGTGAAGAGAAAAGTACAAGGATGCTATGTTTCTCAACAGCATTCATTTGTTAAGTACAATTTAATAAGAGATTTCTAAAAAGCTGAAACTCTTTAAAAAATTGAATTAAATCAAAAACAATTACAGATTATTGTTTGAAATTTTCAACAATTAATTTTAACTGTCTTAATTTTTATTTTAAGGGATTTTATCAATAATTATACTATATTATTTTGGTGTTTAAGATCTCCATGTTGTTATAAAATTATAATAAATTCTTATTGTATTTTAATAAAATCTGAGCTAAGAAAATTAGCTGCATAGACTATTTTTCTGAAAAGTAATGGGAGAACTTTTTCCCCCAAAAGCAGGGAGAGAGAGTGTTGCCCCACAATGTCTGGAAAAAACTTTCTGTCCCTGCTCATGGGACCCTCAATATTTTGATGCTTTGGGACAAGGCCCGAGTTGCCCTGGTTACATTTCTAATTTAACCTTAAGTCACTTCAGGGTCATGGAGTGAAGCTACCACTAGAACAATTCATACTTTCAACACAGGACATGGAGGGCAAACAAGTGACTTTTTCCTTATTTGCTTCGTGGGCTCTACAATACACAAGCTCTAGAAATAGTCCCATGCTTCGAATTAATCCCTGCCATCCACTTTACCTTCTTCCATGCATCTTATCTGTCTCCTTTGAACTCCAAAACTAAGGCATGCCCACTGTCTTCTGTATTATGTCTAATAAATTGCTGATACAACCCACACGGTCAGTATTATTATGATTAATCTACTGGGCTAATAGGACATGTTGTGCAAACTAACTAAGCATGAATGGATGACTGCTGCAAGATCTATCTCACATGCAAAATAATGCAGCCAAATTTAGGATGTTATCTTGCACAGTCAGAGCTTCAGCCGCCCTTTGGAAAACATTTCTGACTAGTTTTTCATGTGAAAATGATGAAGAGAATAGAGAACTCCTCTGTTTCCACATCAGTAATCTCACTCTGCAATTGTCTACATTTGTTCAACATCTAGCAAAGCCTGAGAGGCAATGTCTCTGGGAAGCTGTTTCAGCAGTAACATATGGTCAAAAGGATTTTTGAATGAAATAGCAAAACTTGCAGTCCTCCTCAGTACTAACAAGTGCAACTGTGGCCCTATTTTTATATCCAGCCAAAAAACACAAATAAAATCAGCTTTCCATAGAAGTTGGAGAGGAAGAAGGAAGAGGCGTCAATAATCAAATCATAAAAGCAGCTAATCTCTGTAGTACACAAATGCCTTAGGATTCTTGAAACCCTCCTAAGGAAAAATCCTATACGTATAGAATGGGGGAGGCTGTGTCCATCAGTCAATAAATATTTATTAAGTGTCTACTTACTATGCATAGGGCACTGTGTAAGTGCTAGGGATACAAAAGGGCAAAAAGACAATTCTTGTCCTCAAGAAGCTCACTATCTTAGTGAAGAAAATAAGCAATCAAATGTGCACAAACAAACAATGCCACATACAGGCTAAATAAGAAAAAATAAGAGGGCAGACACTAGAATTAAGAAGGGTTGGCACAGACTTCCGGTGGAATGGAAGATGGGATGTTAGCAGCGAAGCAATTAGGAAATGAGCAGGGAAAACATTCCAGAATTGAGGGACAACCAGAGAAAATTGCTGGAGCTGAAAACTAAGTCTTCTTCTTGGAACAGCCAACAGGCCACAGTACTGAAACAAACAGTACTTGGCAGAGATTAAGGTGTAAGATTAGAAAAAATAGGTAAGAGAAGGCTAGGGTATAAAAGGCTTTGACTGATGAAGGAGTTTGTGTTTGATCCTAGTGGGAATAAGGAGACAATGGAGTTTATTGGGGGGGGGGGTGATAACATAGTGAGAACTGTGGTTTTGGAAAATCACTTTGGTGGCCAATGGAGGATGGACTGGAGTGGGGAGATGTTTGAGGCAGGGAGACCTACCTACAGGCAACTGGCAATAGTTCAGGCATGGGGTGAAGAGGGCCTACACTAGCATGGTGGAGGAAAGAAGGGGGCATATTCAAGAGATGTTGCAAAGGTGAGATCAACAGGCCTTGACGATAGATTTGATATGGGGGATGAGCAAGAGCGAAGAGTCAAGGATATCGCTGTTTTCCTTCGTTTTCGAGGAGGACCAAAGTGACATCACTATGCCAGAGTCAAGGATAACTCTGGTACTGATGGAGCCAGAGTATTAAGCTATACTTTAAAAAAAAAAATTGAAATCAGACAAAAGACCATAAAGCTTGGTCTTCCACAGAAGTGCTAATTGAGTCCTAAATTACTTGAAGACAAAGCAGCATAGTGTAAAAGATAGGGAGTTGGCCTCAAAGCCAGAAAGACCTAGAAGGAAGTCCTGCCTCTGACATATATTGGTTATGCCCCTGGGCAAATCTCTCAACCACTAAAGCCAATTAGTTCTCAAACTTGTTAGTCTCAGGATCTCCTTTACATTCTTAAAAATTGTTGGGGATGCTCCACGCCACGCCATCATGAGTATCTATGTGACAGACAGACAACAACCCTTTTATGGTCAAGTCACTTACATTCCCTACTACCAACAGGATCAATACTAAATCCCCTGAAGCTCAAGCCTTTATAACCTGCCTCACCCCCTCCATCTTTCCAGTCTTATTACACCTCAAACCCTACAACTCCAGATGCAGACACACCAGCCTCCACGTTGGTCCTCAAACAAGACACTCCATCTCCCCACTTCAGCCATCTCCACTGGTCGTCCCCCATGCCTGGAATGCTCTTGCTCTGCTTTCTCCAGTCCTTCCCGGGTTTCCTTCAACTCCCAGTTAAAATCCTACCTACTACAGGACGCCTTTTGTTTATTTCCAATTCAACCTGTATGTGGCTTGTCTGCACTTCATTGTTTGCATGTTGCCTTCCCTATTATACTGCAAGGACTAGCTATTTTTTTGCCTTTGTATTTCCCAGCATTTAGCACAGTGCCTGGGACATAGCAGGCACTTAATAAAGGTTTATTGACTGACAACTTCTCAATCTCCCATGCAATGGGAGTCTATGTTGTTGTTCAATCATTTCAGTCACGTCTGTCTCTTTGTGACCCCCATTTGGGGTTTTCTTGGCAAAGATACTGGAATGATTTATCATTTTCCTCTCCAGCCCATTTTACAGATGAGGAAACTAAGGCAAACATGGTTAAGTGACTTGTCCAGGGTCTAATAAGGCCAAAATCTGAGGCTATTTGAACTCAGGAAAATGAGTCTTCCTGACTCCAGGCCTGGCACTCTATCCACTGCATCACCTGGCTGCCCAAGGAATCTCTATAAATACTGTTGTTCAGTCATTTCAATTGTGTTTAAGACCCCATTTCGGGTTTTCTTGGCAAAGATACTAGAGTGGTTTGCCATTTCCTTCTCCAGTGTCTATACACATATATTATTAATATTGTCCAAATTGATGGAAAGGATTTCCACAGTGGGAATTTTCTATAGCAATGAAATCCCAGGCCTGGAACAATGACAGCAACAGTAACAAACAACAACAAAAGAACAAATAAAAATAAAGGAATGTTGAACTCTTGACCAGGGATGAAGTAGATCGAACCAGGACTGATAGCAATATATTTCTCAGGAGGTTTGTCAAATAAATTGTACAAGGGATTCTTGTTCAGGTACAGGCTGGATTATAGGGACTCTACAGGTGCCTCCAACATAGATTTCAAGATTCTATTAGGATCAGAATCTCCTGATGGGTAATATGTGTCCAGAACAGGGGTTCTTAACCTGAGGTTCATGAACTTGTTTTTAACAATATTCTAAAAACTGAATTCTAATATTATTGGTTTCCTTTGTAATTGCACGTCTTTTGTTTCACGTATTTAAAAATTTTTTTAGGAGCAGCTAGGTGGCGCAGTGGACAGAGCTCTGGCCTTGAAGTCAGGAGGATGTGAGTTCAAATTCAGTCTCAGACACATGACACTTACTAGCTGCATGACCCTGGGCAACTCACTTAACCCTGATTGCCTCACCAAAAAAAAAATGTATATATACACAGACACAGACACATACACACACACACACACATACATATATGCATATTTTTTTTCTAACCCAGAAAAACTTACACAAACTGATGCAAAGTGAAATGAATTGAACTAGGAGACTATTGTACACAGTAACAGCAATATTGTAAGATGATCAACTGTGAATGACTTAGCTGTTTTCAGCAATACAATGATCCAAGACAACTCTGAAGGACTTATGATAAAAAATGCTATCCATCTCCAAAGAACTGATAAGAGTCTAAATACAGATTAATGCATAATTTTTCTTTTTACTTTCTTTATTCTTCTTGGAGTTTGGTATGGTTTTTTGGTCTGTGTTTTCTTTTACAACATGACTAATATGAAAATATATTTTGCATGACTACACATGAATAATCCATATCAAATGCTTGCCTTATCAATGACTGAGGTTGGGAGGGAGAGAATTTGGAACTCAAAATTTTAAAAACAAATGTTAAAAATTGGTTTTACATGTAATCGGAGGAAGATAAAGTACTAATTTTTTTTGCCTTTTTTTTTAGTGAGGCAATCAGGGATAAGTGACTTGTCCAAGGTCACACAGCTAGTGTTAAGTGTCTGAGGTTGGATTTGAATTCAGGTCCTCCTGACTCCAAGGCCACAAGCTCCATCCACTGCACCACCTAGCACCCCAATAATTTTTTTAAAAATCTATTTTTCTAAGAACAGTCCCTAGTCTTCAGACTGCCAAAAGAGTCCATGACTCAAAACAAGAACAGGGGTGTCCAGCTCAAATAGAAATGGGGGCCACTAATCGCTACATAAGGGTCCCTACAGGCCACTTGTCAACCTAGTTTTAAGATGTAATGCTATCTGTGTTTTACTGTATTACACAACGACCAACAGCAAATCCAAAGGATTCGTGATGAACCATGCCATCCACCTCCAGACAGAGAGCTGATGGACTCAGGCAGACTGAAGCACAATTTTACCTGGGGCAGGGGAGACACACAGGGGAAGTGGACATAGCTAATAAGAGAATGTTTGTCTTGATTCTACACATCTGTAATGGATTTTGTTTTTCTTTCCTTCTCAAAGATCGGGGGAAGAGGAAGTAGAAATGAGAAAATTCAGTACTGAAAATAAAATTGAATTAAAAAAAAAAAACATGGTGTACTCTAGAAGGACCATCTCTGAATTGTACTGAACCATGCTGTCTCCCATTCCAGAATATGCCCAGTGAAAACCTAGTTAACTATCTCATTTTTTTATCCCTTTCTACATTTGCTTTTGCCCTTTAGGCAGAGCTGCATTCATTCAGCAATAATACTGCCCATTCCTACTACACAGCACAACATCTTCCAATGAATGTTTCAAATAGGAGACGGGGAAGAATACCTTAAGCGCCTATTCCATGAATGGCTTTGTACCAGGTACTGGACATGCAAAAGTAAAAATAACATAATCCCTGCCTTTAAGGGGTTTACAAGATGGGGAGAGGGAGAAAATTGGGATGAGGAAATATAATAGGTAGAACAATAAATTAATCAATTACTTTTTAAAAGGTTATTTGCGTAGGAAGAGAGCATTAACAACTGGAAGGATCACAGAAGGGTTCTATGGAGGAGGAGAAGGCATCTGACATGAGCCTTGAAGAGAGGAAAGGATTCCATTCAATGCAAGACACAGCCAGAACAGTTTGGCCAAAGCCTAAATTCCAGGAGGGTAACAAAATGAAATAATGCTGACAATGTAGATTGGAGCCAGATTGAGGAGAGCCTTAAATACCAGGTCAGAAAATATAAACAAATATGGCATTGGTGCTACAGTTTGTAGCCATTTAAATTCAATTCATTATTCTGCTCAGAGGCTCCAACTGAGAGCCACTAAAGGCTTTTAAGCAGGGGCTACAAATTACATAGCATTGTGCCACATTGGAATGATTGAATGAATGAATGAATGAATGAATGAATGAATGAATGAATGAATGAGTGAATGAATGAATGAATGAATGAAAAGTATTTAAGTGTTTACTATGTGCTGGGCACAATACAAAAAGCAAGGCAGGCTCTGCCCTCAAGGAGCTTACACTTTAACAGGGGGAAAAACACATTTGGGGAATATTGGCCAGAGAGGGATAGTTTCAGAATATTGTTTAATTAGTGTTATGATCTTAATAACCCAGTGCAACCCACTTCTCTCCTCTGATAATTGCCACGACTCTGTTGCCTGTCTTTATCAACTCATGCTTGGACTATTATAATAATCTGCTAGTTGGAGATGACTCTATATGAGCTTTGAAGGAAGCTCAAGATTCTAAGAGGTAGAACAAGTGAGGAGAATATACATTTCAGGCATGGGAGGACAGCCTGGACAATGGGGGCAAGGAGACAAGATGGAACGTGAGTGAAGGACAGAAAAATGGTGAAAAAGGTTTGACTGGACCACTGAGCTGATGAGAGGAATATGTAACTGATCTGGAAAGGCAAGCTGCACCCAAACTGTGAAGGGCTTTAAATACCAACCAATCTGGCAGCTCTGTGGTACACGTATTTGGGGGGGAAAGGGTTATAAATTCTCAATGCCCCATCTTCCTCACATGTAAAATAGGTCGAATACCACCTACTTCATAGGGTTTTGAGGACCAAATAAGATTATGTAAAGCACTATATGGGGCAGCTAGGTAGCACAATGGATAGAGTGCTGGGCCTGGAGTCAGGAAGACCCATCTTCCTGAGTTCAAATTCAGCCTCAGACACTTCCTAGCTGTGTGACCCTGGGCAAGTCACTTCACCCTGTTTGCCTCAGTTTCCTCATCTGTAAAATGAGCTGGAGAAGTAAATGGCAAATGGCTCCAGTATCTTTGCCAAGAAAACCCCATGTGGGGTCACAAAGAGTCAGACATGATCCAAACGAACGAACAGTTACAAAGCACTATATACATATAAGTGATAACTAGCTTGGACTACCCATATAGGGGGAAAAAAGTACATAAAAATGCCAGTTAACCAAGTGAGGTCATGCAAGTGGATTTATAGGCAATTTAAAGTACACATCCAACAGTACACATACCTGGGACTGCAAATGGACAAGGAGCTGGGCCAGAACCAGGACAGTACAGTTGGTTATATTGCCTTTAGGAAACTGCCCAGTCCATTAAAGACCTCCAGCTTCTATCCAGAACAGAAGTCTAATATTCACAGGCTTATAGATTCAGATCTGGGTACAATCATTTCTTTTTTCTATTCTACTATGTTATGAAAATGCTTGTTTTATTTATTTTTTAATTTTTTAAAAATTTTTATTTTTTATTTGTTTTATTTATCAGTTTATTTCTTAAATTCAGAATAAAATAGACGAATTTTTTTTTAAAAAAATACAAGCCATCAATCCAACCCCCACATTTTTACAAAAGATGAAAAAGAAACAGAAACAGAAACTAGGTGACTTGCCCAGGATCATACAGGTAGTGTGAGGCAGGATTTGAACCCAGGTCTTCCTCCAAATCCGGTGCCCTATCCACTATGACACACTGCCTCTCAAAGAGAAATGACATCACAGGCTTATAGATTTAGAGCCAGAAGGGACTTTAAAAGGTCAGAACCCAACCCCCTTGTTTTATAGATGATAAAATTGATTTGCTACAGGTCATAGACCTAAAGCTGAAAAGGACCTCTGAGACCACCCAATCCAAACTCTCCATTTTACAGATGAGAAAACTAAGGCAAAGACTTGACCAAGTCTACACAGGAAGTAAGTCTCAGAGATAGAACTGGAACCCATGTTTTCTGTTTTCAAGTTCTCTGACTCCAGAGACAGTGGTCTCCATTACATATCATGATTTCTCTTCTAAGTATCTTAGAATATTGGCGTCTGAATAAATGAAGTGGTTGTTACCTAAAAGGCAATGGGAACATGTAGGCAGGATGAGTGTGAGCAGGCTGCCACTCATTAAACACAAGGAACACAAGGAAAAATGACGTACAGGGTGTCATCAAAGAAATAAAAGGACCAGGAAAAATGGGTTGGTTATGCGGTGAGAGTGAGGGACAACTGATAACAAGCTGAGTGCTCCATTTGGATCTACCCAATGTCAGATAAGGATGTTGGTGGCAGGCCCACTATAAAGTATGTATCAGAGGATATAGTTAGGAGAGTCACGTATTATGGGCAGGCAGGCATGGGTTTCCATCTTCATGACTTAAAAGAAAACACATATCAATGAGGTAACAGACCATTTGGTGCAGAAGTATCACTGTTAGCAGCAGCAGCAGTAGTTATTTTTATCAGTAAGGGTTCCATACTAGTGTGCAACAAGAAATGATGAAAGGAACTGTTTCAGAGAAGCTGGGAAGATCTGTATGAACTGATACAAACTGAAGTGAGCAGAACCAGGAGAACAACTTATACAATAACAACAATATTGTAAAAACAAAAAACTTTGAACTACTTAAGAACCTTGATCAACTCATTTTTCCCAGAGTACTCATGCTGAAACATGCCACCTCCTGACAAAGAGGTGATGGGATCAGAGTGCAGATTGGGACATGACCAAGAAGGGAATTTTTTATTTTTTGCATGAATGCACATATTTATTATAAGAGCTTTGCTTTTCTTTCTTTTTTAAGTGAGGTAGAAGGAGATGGGAAGAAGAGAAGGCATATTTTGGATAACTGAAAAAAATTAATGTTTTAAAAGCTTTCCAGCAGTTTTTATCATAACCTGAGAAATAGTGCTTCCTTCCTCCTTTTTACCTATTGCTTTTCATGCCTACTACCTCTTACCCAAACCTCATTCAACATACACCCATAACATCTAACCCCCAAATCTTTCTCTATTATTTATTTCCAGCATACTCTGTGGCCTGTTGCAGAAAATTAGAGTGAAAGCGCTGGCCAGTAGGGGATGGTCATTTCTGTTTGGCAGGCAGATCGTGCAGTGGGTAGAGCACTGGGCCTCGAGTCAGGAAAACCTGAATTCCAACATTGCCTTACTTGGTAGCTGAATGATCTTGGGCCAATTCACTTGATCTCTGTTTGCCTAAACGTTACTTGACTGAGAAAGCAAGAAAGCAAGAAAGAAACAAAGAAAGAAAGAAAGAAGGAAGGAAGGAAGGAAGGAAGGAAGGAAGGAAGGAAGGAAGGAAGGAAGGAAGAAAGAAAGAAAGAAAGAAAGAAAGAAAGAAAGAAAGAAAGAAAGAAAGAAAGAAAGAAAGAAAGAAAGAAAGAAAGAAAGAAAGAAAGAAAGAAAGAAAATAATAACAGCATCTACCTCCCAAGATTGTTGTGAGGATCAAATGAGATAATATTTGTAAAGAACTCAGGACAGTTCCTGGCACACAGTAGGTGCTATATAAATGCTTATTCCCTTCCCTATTAATAAAGACCGGTATGCTAGTCAAGGCACTGCAAGTAACTGGGCAAAACAGGTCCTTCCAATAACTCCTTACCTTGGCAAAATCATTTTCCTTAACCAAGAACAAAAAGCTTCTAACTTAATGTCTTTGAGGACCTTGCTATTTAACACTCTTCATCCCTTGCAATATAATCTAATTGATTTCAATATATTAAGCCTTTTTGGTCTGGAAGTAAAAGTTTCCATGTCCCCTAACATTGAGTGAGATTGAAACAAACTTCTACTGAGACACAGGTCTTTTTATCCATCACTTCCAAGTATCCAACATATATAAATTAAATTGCCCGATTAAAGATGAAAAAATGTTGAAATGTTTGAAATAATACATTTCAGTACTTAGCACAGTTAGTTGCAGAGTAGATTCTCAATAAATATTCACTGAATGAATTATTGCTAATAACAACAATCTGACATTTATAAAGCACTATAGGGTTTACAAAATGTTTTACATGCAGGGATACTCACAGCCATTCTGTGAGATAGGGTGCATGATTACCTCCATTTTACAGATGTGGAAATTGAGGAATGAAGTGACTAGTCATCCTATTAGTCAGTGGAAAACCAGGGGCAGGAATGCCTGCACAAAATAAAACTCTACTTAAGCACCTATGAGGAGAGAGGAGGGGAAGGGAAGGGAAGGGAGAGGAGGGGAGAGGAGTAGAGGAAAGGGAAAGAAGGAAGGAAGGAAGGAAGGAAGGAGGAAGGGAGGATAGGAGAGAGGTAGGAGGAGAAAAGCAGGGGAAGGGAAGGAAAAGGAAGGAAGGAAAGGAGGAGGAAGGAAGAGAAGAGAAGGGAGAGGGAGGAGGAAAGGAGGAGAATGAATGGAAGAAAGGAAAGAAGAAAGAGAAGGGAAGGGAAAGGAGGGAAGGAAAGAGAGAAAAGAAAGGAGGGAGAGAAGAAAGGAGGGAGAGGGAAGGAGGGTGGAATGACAGGAAAAGAAAGGAAAGGAGAGGAGAGAGAAGGGGAGAGGAAGAGAAGAGGGGAGGGGAGGGGAGGGGAGGGTGAAGGAAGAGAGGAAAAAGAGAAAGGAAGAAAAGAAGAAAGTCCCTGTCCTCAATGGACTTGAGTTGATATACATAAATGATTAAATGCAATATAAATAGATATATATATATATATATATAAGTTAAGATAAGAGGGGCAGGGAGTTTACTAGTAGCTGGGGGTATCAGAAAAGTCCTCATTTAGAAGATGGTTTCTAAGCCGAGCTTTGGAAGAAGCCAGAGATTATACGAACAAAGCCACTGTTTTCCAGAATGATGGACATGACATCACAGAACACACATCACAAAGCTGATTCAGACCAATAAATTGCCAAGGGGCAGGGGCAGAGGCAGTATGCACAGGTAATCAAGAGAGCTGAGTCCAACGTCAGATCTTTACTATCCATACCCACTTGAGCAAGTCCCCTCTGAGCTTCAATTTCCTTTCCTATAGAATGGGGATAAGGGGGGGGGGGGCACACAGTACACACCAGACATCCTTAAAGGCTTCTTCCACTTTTGACATTCTGTGACCTTTCTTAAAAAACCACCACCACCAAAATGCATCACAGGCTCCAATACTGAGATCTACTAAATGAATCCAAAGCAAGTCACTCTTCCCAGTTCTGCCAATGACTCATCAGTGACAGGCCTATGATTATGTTAGGCAGCTATGCAGTTTTGTATCTTATCTAAAATGATTCAATCAAAAGCACTTTACAAACATGAAATAAACCTGTGGGTGGTTACAAGAATGAGAATACAAGAAGGAAGCATGAAGATATTAAGGAGATTTGCCCCCCAGATATGAGGGGAGGAGTGTTGATGGGGAAGAAATGAAGTCATGTATTTATTCATCTCTACTGTTAAATCTTGGGCAGCTAGGTGGCTCAGTGGATAGAGCACAAGGTCTGCAGTGGGGAAAGTTCATCTTCCTGAGTTCAAATTCAGCCTCAGATACTTATCAGCTGTGTGACCCCGGGCAAGTCATTTAAACCCATTTGAATCAGTTTCCTCAACTGTAAAAAATGAGCTGGAGAAAGAACAGGCAAACCACTACCAAGAAAACCCTAAATGGGGTCATGAAGAGTCCGACATGACTGAAATGACTAAACAACAGCAGCTCTAACCCTAACAAATCAGGCCCTTGTACCTAATTAAAAGAATTTGCAAGGAATTTCAATAATTTTCATCAAAGGTCAATGTAGCTCAATGGAAAGAGAAGGCTTTGGAGTTAGAAGACCTGGGTTTTAAATCCCTGACTTTTAGAGGAAGCTGGTCAATCAGTTAATACAAATTTAATTAAACCCCTATTATGTTCCAGGCACTGTGGTAAGCAATTAGAACATCAAGAAAGGTAAAAGACAGTCCCCATCCTTAAGGACCTCACAGATTAATGAGGGAGACAACATACAAACCATGTACAAACAAGCTGTATATAAGATAAAATGGAAATAAATTGACGGGGAACAGGGTCTAGAATTAAAAAGAATTGTGAAAGTCTTGCTGTAGATAAGATTTTAGCTAGGACTTAAAGGAGCCTGGGGAACCAAGAGGTAGAAAAAAGAAGGGAGAGCACACCAGGAGCAAGGGTTGGTCAAACAGTGAAAATGTGCAATCAGGAAGGCCTTCACCTCTGAACCTCAGTTTCCTTATCTGTAAAATGGGGGAGGCAGTTGACCATCTCTAAGAAGCCTTTCCCTGGCCCCCTTAATGCACATGCCTCCTCTCTGAGATACCTCCAATTTATCCTGCGTATTTCTTATTTGTACATATGTACACAGTACATAGTTTGCATGTTTTCTCACCCAACAGAGTATAAGCCCCTTGAAGGCAGGATTACTTTTTGCCTTTCTTTGTATCCCTACCATTTACCTCAGAGACAATAGGTGCTTGATAAATGTTCTTAGACTTGACCTCATTGAGAACCCTTCCAACTCTACATATATGACCCTCTAAAACTACACTTTGTTGTTAGAGGTATCGGTATCAATGCCTGCTGTAGATGACCACAAAGTCTTCATTCATTCTCTGTGCCCCAGAGCAAAAGTGATTCTGATCACGTGCTCAGTTGGAATTTCACAGAGAGTTAGAGACCAGGCATTTCCCAGGGAAGAGCCACCTCCTTAGAATCTGTTTACCTTCTAGATAAGAAAAATGCAGACTCTGAGGTCAGAGGTATGTTTAAGTCCCCATCACCACCATCAGTATCTGGCTTCCTTGGGCTTCTCACTCCACTATTTAGTGCTTAGGGTGGGGGAGTGAGTCTAAAATTTATTTGTATGTGGTTCTCAGGAACCAGGAAATGAGTTTTATAAATAACCAAACTGATGACAAATTCTAATAAGAAAATTCCTATAAAATGAATTATTGAAGGACCACAAGCTTAAGATCTTACCCAGAATGGTGGGGGGAACACCTTCAGAAAGAGAGAAACCAAGAAACTCATAAGCACCTCATCAAGCTAAATTCTGTGGCTATCCTAAATAAACAAGGGAAAGAATTAAATCTCAATTATTGTATTTCCTTACAATTTTTTGGAGACTTTCCTTTCATATTGCTTTCAAAGTAGTCTTCCGGTGCAGCTGGGTGGCACAGTAGATAGGGCACCGGCCCTGAAGTCAGGAGGACCTGAGTTCAAATCCTGTCTCACACCAAACACTTGACACTTAACTAGCTGTGTGACCCTGGGCAAGTCACTTCACCCCAATTGCCTAAAAAAAAAAAAAACCACAACAAAGTAATCTTCCATTTCCATGGACCTGTATCAAGAATACAAGATAAAAAAGCATAACATTCCCAGCCCTCAAGGAGTTTACAATCTGATGGGGTAGGGAATAAGACAAAAATTAGAATGATTAATAAGTAAAACTTGGTAATCAAGGCAGAGAAAAGTGCTCTATGAAAATTTGAGAAAAAAAGGATCACTTTCAGGGTAGAGGGGGGAAATAAAGTAAGGAACAGGGTAAGTAAGGGGCTCTGGGAGCTAGCAATCCCACCGCAACTGAAACTCTCTTGGGTTACCAACCAGCTCTTCTTATCTGCTACATCTGATTACCTTTATACAAGCCACATCCTACCAGACAGAAATCTTTTCAAACTGTCAACTCCCTCTCTTCCTGAATATTTTCTCCTCTCCGGGGTTCCAAGACACTGTTCATCCCTGTTCTGGCTGTGAGTCCCTTCTTTGTATTCATAGCACAGTGCCTGGCACATGTAATAAATGCCAATTAATTAACAGCTGACTGATTTGCTAGATCATCACCCTCCAACTGGCCCCTAAGCCTAGGCTTAGAGGCCCTCTTCAGCCTCCCTCCTTGAGGGACCTCATCTGCTCCCTATGTGTTTATATATGTGTGTATACATACAGACATGTGTGTATAGATGTGTATATATGTGTATATATAGCTACAAATGTATATGTGCATATACACCTACACATAGTTAAAAACTTTATTTACTGAACTCCAATCCTGAATTATCAACTATCTGTTGAACCACTTTACCTGATAGCCCATTGGTATTTCAAAGTCAATATATATCCCAAATAAAACATCCTCATTCCCTTAAACCCACTCCTCCTTCTAGTTTCAAACATCTCTATTCTGGGAAGTGCCCTACCCTGATAAACAATGAGCTCTGGATTTAGAGTCTGAAGGTCTAGTGGTAAATGCCTTCACTCTCTATGCGCTTTTGGGCAAGTCACCAGTCCCTTCATAACATGAAGGGTTTGGCTGGACCAAGGTGGCTTATGACATCCCAGATTAAATGAAGGGGTTGAATTTGATGGCCCTTAGGTCTGTTCCAGTTCTAAATCTGTGATCTCTGTGAGGATCATCACTAAGTTGACTGCAGTGTTTCAAAAAATGGAGATATTTTGGTCATAACAATTCCAAATGATCTAGTAGGTGCCATTATTATCCCTATTTCACAGATGAAGAAACTGAAGCCGAGGTGTGAATGGACATATGTGCATATGTCTGACATCCAATGCATCTTTATGCTTTGGGGGGAAAAAATGGGGGATTTAGAGTCAGAGGACCTCAGCTGGGATCTTGGCTCTGCAACCAGTACCTACATGACTTTGGACAAGTCACTTCACCTCTAAGGGACTCACTTCCTCATCTGCAATATCAGGAGATTGTCCTAGATAACCCTTCAGATCCATTCTAGGCCTAAATCCATAATCTTCTGATCATGTCCTGGCAAATCACATTATCACACTACCAAAAGCATAACACAATAAGTGGGTACTGATTCTCAAAGAATTTGAAGCAGATTTGTACACTCAAGTTACCACCATTATAACATCAGGAGGGAGGATCCTCAAGCATAAAGGCTCATTACCAATTTTATCTTTCAGATACATAAGAACTTTGAATAAATAGAGCCAGTAAAATATTAATTTCACACACCTCCTCTGGAGCTAGGGATAAGACGATCAATCTTTTTATTCTTTGCTGTTCCACAAAAAGTAGTCCTTTTGATCTTTTTATTCTTTGCCATTCCACAAAAGGTAGTCATTTTGAACCTTCAGTGTTCCATCTCTGAGAAATAATTAATCAAAAGATTAAAGACCAAGATTGTTTCTCCCTAGAACTCTGCTTGTAAAAAGCCAGGAGCCTGGGATGTAAGAGAATGCAAGGAATTCTAGGGCTGTCTGTTTTTCTCCCCTTGCACCAGTGAATCATTCATCGCAAGGCTGTCTCAACCACCAGCTCTTCCCTCCCTGTTACTAAATACTTCCTTTTCTTCTCTTTTGTTGTTGCAGTTATTGTCGACAGCATTTCATAAGACGTCAGAAATGTCACTGAAAGCATTTAAAGTAAAAGATATGTCACCTTGGAGACTGGAATGACAAGGAAGCATGGCTTCTGTTGGGTTGGGTTTTTGTTTTTTTTCTAATCCCTATTTCTTGTTCAATTTCACATAAACTTTTTAAGTTTTCTGCCCGGTATTCAATCATCTGCTCAAGGCAGGAGAAGGTGTCTGCAAGAGCAAGCCATCTTTCACATCCTGTGCTTCTGTGAAATGACTTGCTGCTCTGGTTTCCCCATTTCCTTTAGGACCTGCTGCAGTACAGCCTGAAGTCAGCAGAGCTGGGTTCAAGTCAGGGTTCAGCCACTTGCTGGGACCAGCTGGGTCACCAGGGACCAGTCACTTAGTTTCAGTTTCCTCATCTGGAAAACTGAAATAACTACACTACCTACCTGAAGTCATTATTGTGAGAAAAGCACTTTGTTAACTCTAAAATATCATATAAATGAGATTTTACAATTAAATTCAACAAAGAGTTATTAAGTGCCTTCTATGTGTAGGATAACACCAGACATAGGAATGCAAAGGTGTTTTTTAACATTTCAGAAGAACTGAGTGGGGGAAAAATCATTATTGATCATTATTTCTCCCTTTTCTTTTCTTAAAACAATATGAAACATTTGACCTGGTCAGCCAACATATGTTAAGGTGAGCTTTTTTAAAACACTGGGGCCCTTGCAAACTGTGCAATAATATTGTTGTATCATCCAATAAGATAATATTTGTAAAGTGCTGAGCACAGTGCGTGGCAAACAGCTAATTGATTTCTAGGGAATCCAGTTCAGATTTCTCATTTTGCAGATGAGGAAACTGAAGTTAAGTGACTTGCCCAGGGTCACACAGCTAGTAAGTGTCTGAGGCCATATGTCAAACAAGTCTTCCTGACCCTAAGTCCATCCCTAAGTTCAGCTAGACAAGCACAATGGAGAGAACACTTGGCCTGGAGACAAGAAGTATGTAAGCTCCCCGACTTGATGTGGAATTTTTATCTCTATCATCTGATCTAGGACCCACTACCATGGAATCCTCCCTGACACAGGATGGGAAAGGGGGAGGGAATAAGTATTGATTAATCATCTGTCTGCCAAGCACTATGCTCAGAGCTTTACAAATATTATTTCATTGGATCCCAGCAACCCTGTGAGGTAGGTGTATTATGATCCACATTTTACAGTTGAGGAAACTGAGGCAGACAGAGGTTAAATGACTTGCCCACGATCACACAACTAATAAGTGTCTGAGGCTGGATTGAAATTTGGGTCTTCCAAACTCCAAGCCCAGTACACCAGCAGAGACTATATGCCTGAAATTATTTCACTTAAAATTACTTGCCACGCTCTGTCTTGACATTCTGGACTAATCATTTTCTTTGTGGCTGAGTACAGAATTTGTGTAATAAACAATCTATTGTTTTGTGGTTGGGGAGGAGGTTTGGATAGATCAGAATGACCAAAACTGGTTCCAGAGAAGAGTTGAGAAAATGCACCTCTCTCCCCTTTTTGCAGACGTGAGAGACTGTGGGTGTGGAACACTATATATACTGCTATACATATTTGTTGTGCTCCTGAAGTTGAGCAAACCTTAAAGCACTTTTCATAAATGCTAACTATTATTATTAGCTATTATTATGGGTCCTCTCTTCTATCTCTACATTCCCTTTCTTGTTGATATCATCAGCTTCAACAGAATCAACTATCATTTCTAAGCAGATGACTCCTAAATCTACATATCCTGGCTGAATTTCACCATCTTCAATCTCCAGCTGCCAGCCTGATATTTTCACCTGGCTTGGCACCTAAAAACCAACAGGTCCAAAACTGAACTCTTCACCCAAATTCTTCCCTGCCCCTAACTTCCTGATTTCTGTTCGGAGCAGCAGCAGTATCCTTCTACTCACCCCAATTCACATCCTGGAAATTATCCTCAACTTTATTCTTCAACCACTTCTACTTCCTGATCTTCAGCCTCAGGTGAGAAGAGGAGTGAGACCTTGCTCTGACTGTGATCTCAGGCCTTACATCTCCTGCTGCTCACCTGATCTCCAGCCTGTGATGTACAGAACCTCTGGTTAGAAAAGGAAAAACCTCCCCTTTGACCTCAGGCCTTCCATCTCCTGCTACTAGTCTTCTGCCTAATCTCCAGCCTTCAGAAGGAATAGGACTAATGAAATCTGACCATGCGTCTTCCATCTCATGCTACATTTGTCTCCTGTCTTATCTTTAGCCTTCTCCTGGAAGGATGGCACCTTCCACTCAATGAACATTCTCACACCTGGTCGTACCCTACATATGCCAGTGATTCTGAAATTCTATCTCCCATTTCCCACCACTATTTCTAGTCCCTTCAACCCTCCTACACCAACCAAACACTACTACCCACTTCCTTACAGAACATAAGCAACACAATTCCCTTCATCCTAAATCTTTTCCTCTCCTATACCTTCCATTTTTTCTAGCAATTACAGAAGCCTGTTTCCCACCCACCCACATAGCCTCCCTGGCCAATAATAGGTGGACCCTCACTCATTCCTCTTGGCTCAGTGGCCAAGGTGGGGAAGTTGGAATGCTCCTTGTTCTCTAATGCCACTTCCAAGTTCTCCCCTTGCTTCCATCACTGAGCAACCTCTTCTCCTTCAAGGTTCATGCAATTTATATTGACCACCCAATCAAAATTCTAGTAGCTATTGTCTACAGACCTGCAGGTGATGCCCTTTCCTTCCTCAACAAGTTTCTGACTTCCAATTTTCCTCTCTTCCCCAACTCTTGTTCTCATATGAAGGGACATTAACACACATACTGACTCTCCCTCAAACGCTCTAAACCACTCAGTTCCTGAACTTACTCACTTCTCAGGACCTATTCCTCCACCCCAACTCAGCCATACATCCACATGATCATACCTGTGATCTTGCCATCAACCACAAACATAGCACTGCCATATTCAAGCATTCAGAAATCTCTCTTGGGGCAGCGAGGTGGCTCAGTGGATAGAGCACCGGCCTTGGAGTCAGGAGGACCTGAGTTCAAATCTGACCTCAGACACAGAACACTCACTAGCCATGTGGCTCTGGGCAAGTACCTCAACCCCAATTGTCTCACCAAAAAAACAAAACAAACAAAACAAAAACAAAAAACAGAAATCACTCTATCTGACCATAATCTGTTGGTTTTCCACCTCTCTCTTTACAAAACCCTCCTAGGAGGGTTTCACAGTCAGAGCAAGGTCTTACTCCTCTTCTCACCTGAGGCTGAAGATCAGGAAGTAGAAGTGGTTGAAGAATAAAGTTGAGGATAATTTCCAGGATGTGAATTGGGGTGAGTAGAAGGATACTGCTGTGGACACACAGCAACCTCCAAACCCTCATTCCTTCCGTTCTCTCCCAGGCCATCTCCCCTGTACTAGCCACTCTCTCTTTTTTTCCCCATCTTGACTCCTTGGTGAACCAGTTCAACCCAACACTATACTCTTCTCTTGAGGCCCTGGAACCCTCATTAATTGTGCCTTGCTAAGCCTCAGCCTTGGATCACTCCCCACATCCAATGCCTTCACTCCTACACACCTGCTGCTGAAAAAAGGTGAAGAAAATCACCCGGCCATTCTGACTGAGACCACTACAAAGCTGTAACACAACCTCAACTAGGCCCTCCCTGCTGTCTGGCAATGCTTCTCCCTAGGCCAAAACCTGCCAGATCACCTCACTATCCCACTCTCTACAGCAGCTCTTCCAAACCTGTTCATCCTTCCTCAAACCTCCCATGGCTCCCCCTCTATCTACCCTCCATGAGCTCCTTCTTCCTCATCTCATATCATTCCGATGTTTTTTACCTCCAAACCTGCTCTCTTCCAAAGTTACCAATGATCTCTTAATTGCCAAATCCAATAACCTTTTCTCAATCCTCATTCTTCTTCACCTCTCTGCAGCCTCTGACGCTGTTGATCACCCTCTTCTTCTTGATATGTTCTTCTCTCTAGGTTTTTAGCACACTGCTCTCTCCTGATCCTCCTATCAGACCACTCCTCAGTCTCAGTCTCCTGCAGGTCAAGCTCTCTAATTATAGGTGTCAGTAAAGGGCCCTTTACTGGGCCTTCTTCTCTTCTCCCTCTATACTATATCAGTTGGTGATATCATTAGTTCCCATAAATTTAATTACTATCTCTGTGCTGATAATTCTTAAATTTAACTGTCCTGCTCTAACTTCTCTGTTGCCCTCCAATCTCACATCTCCAACTGGACTTGGAGTCAGAAGACCTGAGGTAACATCCTGCTTCAGATATTTACTAGCTATGTGACTCATGGGTAATTCACTTTACTGATCTGCACCTCAACTTCCTTATCTATAAAATGGGGATAATAATTCCTACCTCTCGGGTATGAAATAACACATACAAAGTGTTTTGTAAACCTTAAAGTTCTCTATAAATGCTAGCTGTTATGGTTATTGCCAAACAAAGGCTTTATTCTAAAAGTAACAGAAGCCATTGAAGATTCTTAAATCAGGATAATATCATTGTTAGACTTGTTCTTTAGAGAATATCAGTTTGGTAGCTGTAGGGGGAATGGACTGGAGAGGAGAGAGATTAGATGCAGGAAGGGCAATCAGAAGGTTATTACAATAGTCCAAATGAGTTGTTGAGGGCCTGAACTAGAATGGTTGTGGTCTGAGTGTAAAAAGAGAGTCAGGATATGAGAAAGTCATGCTGGAGGTGGATTAGACACAACATGGCAATTGATCAGATCTGGGAGAAAATTCAGTGCTCTAGGTACCACCTAGCTACCTAGGTGGAAATTAAAGCCTTTCACAACCTAATTCCAAACTGTCTTTCCCACATGATTTTACCACAAATTAAACCTTTGGCTTCTCATGGAACACAATATCACCAATTACCAAGAGGCTGGACCTCAAAGGAAGGCTTTGAACCCTCCCTCAAAACCACCTCCCTCAAAAGACCTCTCCCTAGCCACTGATATTCTTCTTGGACTCATTCCTTAACAGTTAACATACTCCCACCATATCATGCCCTCTCCACCCCAGAAATTCTGGACTTGTGCAAACCCAATCCCTCATTCCATATGGCTCCTCCCTTATTATTAACCTCCTTAACTCTACCTGCCCTACACCCTCCAGTTCCCCACTCCATTTCTATCCATGCCTTCCACTATGCTATCTGGAATACTTGCTCCATAACTTACAAACTTACTTTCCATCTTAAATCTTTTTTCTTTCACTCCCTTCATCTTCTGGCTCTCACTGAGACTTGTGTCCCCTCTGATAAAACTACATCCTTGCTCCTCAGCCCAATACTCCCTCCCAACATGCTCTGCATCCAATTTCACTGGCCTCTTTGCTGTTCCTCAAACAAGACACGTCATCTCCTGACTCTGGACATTTTCACCGGCTGTTTGTCATGCCTCAAATGCTCCCTCCACATTCATCTCTGCCTTCTGGATTCCTTCAAGTCCCAGCTAAAACCTCATCTTCTACAAGAAACCTTCCCTAATGTCCCATGGTGCTAGATAGTGCCTCCCCTCTATTGATCATCCCCAATTTCTCGAGACTTCTCAAGAACAGGGACTATTGTTTGCCTTTCCTTGTATCCCCAGTACTTAACATAACGCCTAGCAATAAAAGTAGAAGCTTAATAAATGCTTATTGACTGCTTATTAACTGTCTACTTCCCTGGCCACCCTTTCCAGTACTGGTTGCATATTCACTCATACCCCTAACTCACTAGTCATAGTAGATGAGTCAGAATATTCCCATTGGTATTTGCAGCCCCTTCTTCTACCACATTCACTCAATAACCTCTTCTTTGAGATTTAATACAAATGTATCACGCTATTAAGGTTCTGGTAGCTATTATATGCTGACCACCAGGACATTCTAGTTCACTTACTCAATGACTTCAGTGCCTAGGAACACAGCTTTTCTCAACCTCAATTCCTGACATCATACTAGGGGATTTCAACATACCTACTGATACTCCCTCTTTCAAATTTTTTAATATGTTCACTTTCCATGATATTCCTTCACTCCATCTCAGCTACATATAGAAACAGTCATACCCTTGATCTTGCCATCTTATACAAGTGTTCACTTTCATCTTCATTAACTCTGAAATTCTTTTCTCTGATTATAATTTTTTTTTATCATTCCAATGTTCTCTCTCTCCCTTCTGATCTCTAACCATGTTCTCCATCTTCATGGAGAGTTCCAATCCTTCCACCCCTCAGTTCTTTCCAAGGCCATCATCCATGCATCACTGGCTCCGCTCTCCTCCCTTTCCTAACTCAATTCCTTGATGAATCAGATCAACTCTCCACTATTTATGCTCAAATCCCTTGCCCAATCATTGATCATGCCTCACCAAGTTCCAGCTTTCCAACAAAGTTGGAAATGACCTGGAGAAAAATCAAAAAAACTTTCTAGGTGGGTCCACTACAAATTTATGTTATATAATCTCAACTGAGCCCTCACTATAGCAAGGCAATCTGTTAACACTTAATTCCCTAATCAATTCATTAATCCCATCCTATTCCAGTAGTAGAAATAGCAGCAGATGTCAAAGAGTAATCAGTCCTTTTCAGAGTGGATTAGGATATTCTAGATAGATAAGTTATAATGATTATATATATAATCTTTCTCATCTGTGGCTTAAAGCAGACTTATTCTACTATCCATGGTGCCTGACACTGTTTTTGCCTCTGTCCACTGATCTCCTTATTCTTTAATTTTTTTGCACTGCCTTTACTAAAACCTGAAGAAGAAAGTTAATTTTTTCACACAGGCAAGAATGCAGATTCTAAGTCCTTTAAAATCATTTTCACCCCTCTTCAATACTCCCATGGCACTCTCTCTCCCCACACTCTGGTGTAGACTTCCCCTCATATTTCCATTCACCAAAAGCTCACTTTTCTCCCGTCCTCATCTCACATCACTTAGAAGCCTTCCTCCATTATATTCTTCTCCATTATTTCACACAAAGGGGTGGCCCTTCTCCTCATGAAGATAAACACCTGAACATGTACAAGTGATCCCATCCCAATCTCCAAGAGATTCTCATCTATCTTATCCCCAATCTCTTACTAACCTTCAGTCTCTTCCTATCTACTGGCTGCTGCCCTATTGCCTAAAAACATACCTACACCTTCACAATTCTTAAAAAATCCTCACTTTATCACTCTATCTATTAGAAATTGAACTATCTCTCTCTTCCCTTTGGTAGCTAAACTACTTGACAAAGAAGTTTACAACTGGGTACTTTACTTCTCTCCTCTCAATAACTTCTAAACTCTACTTCCAAAATCATCATTCAACTGATAATATTCTCTCTACAACTACATTCATTGAGCCTGATAACCTTTTCTCAATCCTGTGACATCCCTGCAACATCATACTGTAGATTACCTTCTTCTCCTCAATATTTTTCTTGGTCCTCTGCTCTCCACTGGTTTTCCTCTTACCTTTCTTACAGCTCTTTTTCGTTCTCCTTCAATGGATCTTCATCCAGGTCCATGCCTTTTAAGTGTATATGCATATATGTGCATTGTATACTTAAATATTAGATATCTGCATGGATTGATTATATAGTTATATTTAATCATATCTAAATTATTGATATATGGACATATTAATTACAAATTAAATATATTTATATTCTGATATGTATGGATAGAGTTTTTTTATTTGTTCAACTTTGAAAGCACTTATCTTCCTAGCAGAATGTAAGCTCTTTGAAGGCAGGGATGATCTTGATTTTGTGTTTGCACTGTGCTTGGCACACAGTTGTCATTTAATAAATTGAATCATTTTTGAAACTTCCATTCAACAGCATTCCACAACGTTTATTAATTATTAATCATCTAGAAGTTGTGTGACCCTGAGTAAGTGACCACCTCTCTGAGACTCAACTATTCATCAATAAAATATGAATACCCAGACCAAACGAGAAATGTAAGGGGCAGCTAGGTGGCACAGTGGAAAGAGCACCTAGTCTAGAATCAGAAAGACCTAAGTTCAAATCCAGCTTCAGACATTTACTAGTTATGAGACCCTGGGCCAGTCACTTAACCTGCTTGCCTCAGTTTCTTCATCTGTAAAATGGAAATAATAGTACCCATCTTCCCAGGTTGTTACAAAGATCAAATGAGATAATCATAAAGTGCTTACCATAGTGCATGGCACACAATAAGTGCTATATAAATGTTTTCAGTTATTACTATGTATGTAAAGTACTCCGTAAACCTTAAGACACAACATGAATGTCAGTTACTATATATATGTTTTTTCTTTCAGATCCATAGGAGGCAGAACCCAGGATCCTTTGTTTCTATTTCTATCCCAGTAACTGGACCACTAGGTACAACCTGTGATACATCTCCCCCAAACCCCCCTATTTTTACCCTCCATTTCTATTGTCCTAGTTAGGTTCTCTTCCAGCAATTTAATTCAATAAGCAATTATTAAGCACCTACTATGTACTAGTCATTGACTGGAAATGGAGATACAAACAGACAAACCAAATTCAGCCCCTGTCCCAAAGGAGCTTACATTTCAACATATTATTTATGGATTCAAGGCTCACCCCATCAACAGTCACCCCACTTTTTTGGTCATACTTAAGCGTACCATCTTACAACCCTATAATCTATCAGTTATATAATCCTAGCGTCTAAGCCCTTCCTAGGCATCCCCTGATCTCAACTCCTCAGGATCCCTCCCAGGTATATCTGGGGACCCATCTGCCCATTTTCTCTAGAACAGAAGAGATTGTATGATAAGGTGGACATAGCACTCTGCTATTAAGAACACCTGGGTTCAAATCCTGCCTCAGACACATACTATCAGTGTAATCTTGGGTATGTCACTGAAGTGCTACGTGCCTCAGTTTCCTCATCTTTAAAACGAAAGGGCTGTGTTTCATTGTTTGGCTTTTAAGGTTTCTTCTAGCTATACCTCTCACTTGTCACAAATCAGCAATGTTAGAAGGTTCTAATTGTAATTTAATTATCATAGAAATTTAGATTCAGTCAAAGGGCCACACTTGAAGACCCAGAGGGGTCACATGTGGCCCTGAGGCCACAGGTTCCCCACCCCTGTACTATACTAGTACTTCCTGGATACTTGAGATAAGCTCTCAAAAAGCTCAAACTTTAGTAGGTCTAACCAAGCCAGAAAGAACTGGCAACAATGCAGGAAGGGTCTGTCATCTGAAAATAGACCCAGAAAGACTTTTCGCCAAAAGTTCCAACCCTAATGATGTTTCATCAGCACAGTAATTTATGAAGACCTATGCTAAAATTTGCAGGGAGCATGCATCTTAAGGGATGAATCTGATCATTGTGAAATCCATTTCATCAGGCAAATCCATGATGCAATCAGAGAATCAATAATGCCATTAAATAGTGATATTTATGTTACATATTATATAGTATATATATTAATAGTAACAACATACCTAATATATTGATTTTATATTATATCATATATTAATCAGTCCTCTCTTCCTTCTCAGTCCTCCTCACTCCACTATATAAGTAGGGAAGAAGGGCCACAGACTTCACCCAAAGCAGTCTTTAGAGGGTTGGCAAGTACTGGCCCCCTTCCAGCTGAGCTTTCCAGAACCCACCCGATTCTCAAGCAAGATAGTGGTTTCTTCTTCAGCATCCCCTCCTGGTCTCCATCTTGGTATGTGTGTCTGGGTGTCTATCTCCCTCCTCTCTTCTTTCTCTCCCTACAACCCCAAGGCTCTAGGCTGGCTCTCAACTTCCTCTTCCTATCACCTCCCCTCCCACCATGTATGCATATACAGTATTTAATTTTACAAAGCCTGGATCCTCTCTCCCTCAGCCACCCTGTACCTCAGAGGGTCACGTTATGTGTTTCTCCTAGAGACACCTGGATAAGAAGCTGAATGAGAAAAAGAGAGAGAAAAATGGAGGAGAGACTTGGTACAGCTGGTGATACTCTTCCTAGACTGAATCATGTTTTTTCCAGGGAGCTAGCCAGACATTTCATAAGTGACAGCTGAGACTCCACTCCCTAAACAAATCTAACCCCTCATGAGATCATAGATTAAGGGCTGAAAGAGACCTTGGAATCTATGAAGTCCAAGCCTTCATTTTACAGAAGATGAAGTAGAAGCTAACAGGGGTTAAGTGACCAAGATCACTTAGATAATAAACAATTCACGAGGAATTGGAACTCAAGTCTTCCTGATTCCCAGACCCACACTCTAGAAACTTTATCATGTAGCTGCATGTAAAGCACCTGTCTAGCCTACAGAAAAGTGCCTTCAGCTGAAAGATAGGTCTTTCAGACCAAAGTTTTTGGAGAACAGTCTCCACGTCAAACCACCATTTTCTCATTGTGTTGTCAAGTACCTACTGGTTTGTGTAATCACATTAGGATGTGTGTTAACACTAGTAAGCCTTCTTACTTCCTTTTTCTGAGTAGTTGAATTCTCTTAGCCTCAAGTCTTATTGCTATGCACTTATTTAGATACTTACCAATGAGGGAAGTATGTTTAAGGTTATATAACATAGCTTTTCTAAATTCCGTATATTATTGTATTATAAAGATATGTTATATGTTATGTTTACCTTTGGGTGAAGTCAGTTGCCCCCTTTTCCCAACTCTTAGTGAAGAGGGAAGAGAGGACTGATATATATAATGTAATGAAATATAATACAACAGAATACATAACAGGCAGCAGCATGGTATAGTTGAAAGGCCACAGGAATCAGGTAATAATCACCCTAAGTCTCTGTCGTGGGCACTTTTCTCTCTGTATTCTCTTGGTGATATCATCAGCTCTTCTGTATCCAATTAGCAACTCTATGAAGATGATTCCCAGATGTGTATATCCAATCTCTACTGGCTCTTCTGAGCTCCAGTTCATGACCACAAACTGCCTGCTGAACATGTCCACTTAGATTTCCTGTCTCAAATTTGACATGTTTAAAACAGAACTCATTGTCTTCCACACCTCCTTCAGATTTCTCTATTTCTCTTAAGGGCACTACTATCCTTCTGGTCAACCAAGTTCCTGACTTCTAAGTCAAAGGATCACAGGATCACAGATTTAGAGAAAGAAGGGTTCTTAAGAGGCCATTTGGTTCAAGCCCCTCATTTTCCAAATGAGGGCAGAGAGGCCCAGAGAGATTATATGAATTGCCCAGATCATACAGGTTGCAAGTAGCTAGGGCCAGGATCTCTGACTTTTTTCATGATCCTTAGCCTTCCACTTTCATCCAATCAGCTGCCAAGTCTCATCCACAATTGTCCTGAAGCCAAGTCTGGTCCTGAATTAAAAACATTTAGCAGTTCTGCTACATCGAAGATAAAATACAAAAACTTCAATTCAGCACTTAAAAGACCTTCACAATTAGTCCAAACATTACAGAAAACAATTTGGAACTATGCAAATAAAGTGACTAAAATGTACATACCCTTTGACCCAGAGAATCTACTACTAAGTATATACCATAAGGAGGTCATTTATAAAAATAAACGCCCCATATATGCCAAAATATTTATAGCAGCAATTTTTGTGGTAGCAAAAAAAAAAAAGTTGATGCACATCAATTGGAAAATGGCTAAATAAATTGTGGTACATGAATGCAATGGAAAATTACTGAGTTGTAAGAAATGAAAACCAGGTGGAACAGTGGATTGAGAACACTGGACCTAGAGTCTGAAAGACATGGATTCAAATACAGCCTAAGACAGTTACTGATTACTGTCCCTGAGTAAGTCACTTAATCCCCTGTAAAATCAATTAACTCCAATGGCTCCCAATCACCACCAGGACCAAATACAAAGTCCTCTGCTTGGCCTCCAAAGTCCTCTATAAGGTAGCCTTCACTCACCTTTCCAGTCTTCCTACACATCACTCTTTGCCATGTACTTTTTGATTCAGTGACATTGGACTCATCAATGTTCCATTAATGAGACACTCCATCTCAGCATTTTCTCTGGCTGCCGCACATGCCTGGAATGCTTTCTTCTTCCTCATCTCCACCTACTGCCTCCCCTAGTTTCCTTTTAAGTCCCAACTAAAATCTTATCTTCTACAGGAAATCTTTGCCAGTCCCTCTTAATTCCAGTGCCTCACCTCTTTTATTTCCTATTTATCCTGTGTATAGTTTATACATATTTGCTGGCTTATAGTCTTCCCTATTAGGTTGTGAGCTCCTTCAGGGCAGGGACAGTCTTTTGCCCCTTTTGGTATGTGGAAGGGCTTAGTACAATGCTTGACATATAGTAGGTGCTTAATAAATGTTTATTGACTGAGAGCCCCAGTTTTCTCATCTATAAAAAAGGAATAAATGTCTCCTAGAGGTTGCTATGAGGCTAAAATGAGTCAATGTTTGTAAAGTGCTTTGAAAACCTTCAAGAGCTATATAAATGCCAGCTATTATAATTATTATATGATGAATACAGAGAAGCATGGAAAGACTTGCATGACCTGATTCAAAGTGAAGTAAGAAAATAACACACTCAATGAGGACAACGATGTAAACTGAAGGAGCAACAGCCACAAAGAAAATTGAAAATTAATGTGGCAAAATTACAAAGAACAAGCAGAGTCCCAAAAAGAAAAGGCACTTGTCCCCATTCCTTTGTGGGGGGGAGGACCACCCATATAAAGCGCATAAATTTTCAACTTTTTCCAATATATTTTCAGGTTTTTTTAAATGCAGTGTTTGGTTATGTAGATTTTCCCTCCTCGTTTCCTTTTATGCCATGACTTTCTAGGATGGGGAAGGGAAAGGGATACAGGGAGAAATTTAGGCAAAGTAAAAACAAAGGTATCGATAGCATTTATACATACAGATATACAACTATATAGATACAAATAGATACAGATATCTATGAAGATATCTATATAGATATCTATAGATATATTATATATATTCTCTTATATACCTATCTATATATGTGTGTGTATATATGTGTGTGTGTGTGTGTATAAATACTTTTTTTAATCTTTCAAATCTGCCTTCATCCTACTCTTTTAGACTTTTCAGGATTTCCCATTATTAACCTTTACTTATTCTCTGTCCTGGCCACATTGGCCAATTTGCTGGCCCCCATACTTGGCATTTTATTTCCCAACCCTCCCTATTTCTCCTCTTAAAATACTTAGCTTCCTTCAAGGCTCAGCTCAGCTTCCAATGAGAAGCCTTCCCTGATTTCCCTAAATATTACTCTCCTCTCTCTCTCATCAAAATTATCTTGTATATATTCATCTTTTTACCTCCCCTATCTCCCAAGAAAACATAAGTGCTTCCAAGGCAGACACTTCTTCCTTCTGTTTCTGTGCCCACAGCCTAGACTAGAGAATGAGCATGGCACAGGGGACAAAGAGGTGACCTGAGTCAAGTTTGCCTGGGACATACAGGCAATATGACAAATGACCCTGGAAAAGCCACTTAACCTCTCTCAGCGTTCCAGGCAGTTCTCTAGGATTATGAAATGCCTACTGAATATTTACACTGTGCCAATGGGCATCTCAACCTGTCCAAAACTCATTTCCTCTACCCCCAACCCACGCCTCTTCTAAATTTCCCTATTTCTGTTTAGGGCTCTACGATGTCATACGTTCACAACATCATAAGACCATAAATCTGGGGAACCTCAAAGGCTGTCTGGTCCAACCCTCACTTATTTGACAGATGAGGTCCAAAACAGTTAAGTGACTTGCCCAGAGGCCCACAAGTGGCAGAGCTAGGGCTGGAAGTCAGGTGCTGTCACTTTAACACAAGGGATTTCCCCTTCCTCACATATCAATTCATTTTCCAAGTCTTGTTATTTTTACCACCACAATATCCCTCATACCTGTCTCCTTATGTTCATTCAAAAACAAATCCTCCACCCCATTTCAGTCCCTCATTACCTCTCCCTAGGCCTATTTCTAATGGGTCTCCCAGCCTGAGATTTCTTTCCTCTCAAATCCATCCTGCTCACAGCAGACAAAAAGGATATCCCCAGAGGACAGACCACTACTCTGATTTAAACTCCTCTGTTCCACATTTCAAGCCCTTCACAATCTGGCTCCAGCCTGCTTTTTCAGTCTTATGAGGCTTTATTCCTTTTCACCCAAAAAGGCATACGACTTCACTTCCTGTGTCCTTCCCTTTTCCCCTGGCTGTCCCCCCATGCTGAGAGCTACTCCTTCCTCACCTCTGCCTCTTAAGAAATCTAGCTCCTTTCCAAGCTGTTTAGGTCCCAACCCCTACATGAAATCTTTTCTGACAACCCCCTTCCTGTCCCCACCCCCAGCTAATAGTATTCCAAATTATGGGGTATTTAACTTTGTATTATAATTTGTTTACTTCATGTGTATCTGTTAGATCTCTCTTGGAGAGCATAAACTCCCTGAGAATAGAGACTACTTGGTTTCTGTCTCTGTATTCCGAGAACTTAGCACGGTCCTGGCTGGCATAGTGCCAGTCACATAGTAGGGACTTAATGTTTACTGAATTGAATTGAATCCTAATACACAGCAAGGTCTACTCTAAGTCTGAGCCTCAATCTTATCACTTATAAATTGTACAATTTATTTCATGGATAATTGAAAGTAATTTGTAAGCCTTAAAGGATGAGCTATCATTAAAATGTTTGTGACCTAGGGCAACTCACTTTTACTTCCTAGGCCTCAGTGACTTCATATGTAAAATGGGAAGGGGGGGGAGTTGGGATCCTGGCCCTTGAGGGCCATTCCAACTCTAGAGCTAAGATCCTAGGGTATTATTCACCTGATTTATCAAATTACACACTTCCTCTTTATTTCCTCTTCGACAAGAGGTAGCCATATGTACATAAGAAGTGCTGAATTCAAAATGGAACACAGAAATGAAGCTGAGTTTCTACTTTTTCTATTTTCTAATTTTTCTGCTTCCATTTGTAATTTTTTTTAAAAAAAATTTTTCTTGCAAAGAAATCTGGGAGATTGTTAGAACCAAATGAAGACGCTTGCCAGATTATGGAAATAAACTTTAAGGCACTGTGTAGAAATGCTAGTTACTGTTGTTGTAATAGATATTGTATTCTTTATACAGAACAGTGATAAAATCCACTTTTCCAAATTGTTCTGATCTTCCTCTCTGGAAAATTTTCTCCCTACATCCCTTCCCAAATCCTCCAGAACTGTGCATTGGCTGTGCCCATGCTCCCTCTCCTCACTCCCTTCTCTTGGAAAACTCAGCTCAGAGGCCACCACCTTACACAAAGCCTACCTCTATTCTGGTTGTTCAGTGCTCTCCCCCCACCTGACCCCAAATCTGCTTCTGTTTGTTATGTATTTTCTAATTATTAATCTGTGGATTGTTGGCTTTCCTCTAGAAGGTAAGCTCCTTAGGGCTTGCCACTATGTGGGCTTTTCTTTTTTGGTCACTGGTACCCCGCCGCGCCCCCCCCCCCCACACACACAGAGAAGCACCAAGGTTGGAGACAGTAGACTAATAAGTGGTTTGAATTGAGAGTTTGATCAGGCTTGTGGGAGGGGGAGGAGACCACCAAAATATATTCAAAATCAGCTAAACCTTAAAAAAGGGACTCACTTGGCAAACCATAAATACCGGAAATGGGTTTAAAAACATATGTAAATCCTGCTTCCCCAGGTGGGGTTTATTCCAGCTTCACGGCCTTCGGCAAGTTTTGGGTTTTTTTTTTTCCTGTATCCAAACTAGAAATATTCCCAATCAACTCAAAAATAGTTTTCTGTAGAGTTTAAGAGATTTGAAAAAAAATCCTGCTTTGCAAAAACACCTCTCACTCAGACAATCAAAATGTAGACCTAAGGGTTGGAGAAACTGAACTGGGTTTGTAATTACTTCAGAGAAGACCAAAAGGAAACAGATAAAAATAAATAAAAGCTGCAAGAATGACCAAGGAATTTAAATCGAATCAAAATAAAAGTAGATCCTAAAGGCAAAAAAAAAATGAGTGAAATAGAGGAAAGGGAAGCAGGATTATCATAAAGACAAAAGCCTGAGTGCTAGAGAGATTGTCATGCTCAATGATATTAGCATTCAAATGGTTCCTGGGGGACTGGGAGGCCAACTCCTCCTCGGGGCTAGCTGGGTGGGGAAGCCTCAGTCGAATTTGCACCTTTTTACTCTCATTGTTTAAATAGAGAAGATCTTCTGCCCGGCTGGATAAACAGGCCACAGCAAAGGTTAAATATGCTTTGTGAGAGCAAAAGCAAATAACCCACAAAGGCCATCTAGTTGTGAAATTGCCTGTTTTCAGGCCTGGATTTTTCCAGGGGTGCTGGCTTATCTACTGTATTGTGTTTTAACTCCCAGCTCAGACAGGACAATATGAGCCTGTCTCCCTCAAATTTAAAAATTTAAAAGCCAAAAGATACTGTTTGAAAAGGTAATGTCTTCCTGCACTGAAAGCTTCAAGGTTCTCATTCCTAGGAGGAAGGAGCCAGACATAGCATGGTGTCAAGTATAGATGATAGAAATTTCACTCAAACTAGAAATGATTCTGTGATCTTTGCTAGAGAAACTCAGATGTGGGGCTTGAATCAGGCAAACCTACAAATGCTTTTAGGTCTATTATCAATATTGGTAGATAAAAATATGGTACAGTATGAGAAATCGAGATCAAGCAGCCTTTTTTTGTTTTAAAGAAATCAAAGCTTTAGTCAAAATAGCACATAATTATGGCAGGGTCACAACTCCACCTCCAGTGCAATGACTCAGTGGGAAATTTCCATCATCTTCAGGGTCAGATTCCCACATTTTGACTGAACGTGGATTTGAGGAAATCCAGTGCCTCATCCACGGATTTAATACATAAATATAGCACCTTATTTGTTATTCGATTGAGGCACATGTGAAGCTAATGTATTCGCTTAATCTGCCTGTATGGAAGGCAGGAATTATTATGCCAATTTTCATTTGACACTCCAACAGGATAAGTTATAAACAAGTTGCTTTCTTCATCAGTGAATGGAATTTCCACACGAGGAAGTTCCCTACTGCAATGAAATTTAAAGGACCAGAATCCCTTCCAAAGTGGCAAAATTAGAAACAGAAACCAGGTTTTCTGATTGCCAACTTCATCGCTTGCTTTGAAAGACTAACACTACATACTTTGAAAGACACAAATGTGCCTACAACATACTTCTTCCTCACCTCTACCTCTTAAAATCACTAATTTCCTTCAATTCAGCTAAAGCAAATGAGAAGACAATCCTTCCCCTCCTTTGCAGAGGAAACAGGGTGGCTGAATATGGAATGTAGCATATGATGTCCCATTTTTTTTTTCAACGTTTCAATTAGTTTTGTCTAATTTTTCTCCTCTTTTTTCTTGTATTTTTCTTTAAAAGTCTTTTGTCCTAAGGGATGGCTCAGTGGGAGGGCAAGGGTACAAGGGAAAGTTAATGGATATAAATACAAAACATATCAACAAAAACCTATTTAAATAAAATATTAGCTCAAGCACCACCTTCCAAAGGGCTGGTACTGATTCTACCCAGAGGCTAGTGCCTCACCCCTCTCTCCTGTCCCCCACCCCACACTTTGTATTTATTTTACAGATATATTGTACATCTATTAGCATATGTCCCTGGGTTGGGGAATTTCTCACCCTAAGGTTCCATGAAAGCTCAAGAAGAATCTCACCCACCAGGGGATTCACAAGATGAGAGGTTAAATGGAGCACCCAAAATGAATAAGGAAACCAAAGGGAGAGTTCTAGGAGAGAGAAAACTTCCTGCTACGTACAGATTTGGTTTAAATACTTTTTCAGGTAGACTGAGAATACACAGCCAATCGGTAGCATTTTGCCTCATTTTAACTGGACCAATGGAGTACTGTTTTGCCATCAAAGGAAAGCTGATTACTAGATTTCCCAAAATGGTAGTCTCTAATCTGCTTGCTCAACCTATTAGGGCAGCTTGGAAAGCCCCACCCAGAGTAAACAAGGTTCTCATTTAGTCACCCAATATGTTTCTAAAATGCTGAGTATTTTCTCCTGCCAACTAAACTTCCACATTCTACTGGAGGCTTTCCCTAACCCCTTTTAATTCCGGTGCTTTCTCTCTTTTGTTTCCCATTTATCCTATATATAGATTGCTTTGTATGTATGCGTTTGTATGTAGTGTCCATTAGATCGTAAGCTCCCTGAGCATAGGTGGTGTCTTTTGCCTCTTTGCGTATTCTTATACTAATGTCTTTCATCAGTTAAGGTCCCCAATACTTGCATGCAATAAGCTACTAAATTTTATTAATGGAGTTATAATTCCTTCAACAGGATGGCAGCTAAGCCTCACACTGGCACTTTTCCCAATGCTAGAAAAAATGAAATATTTTTGGCCAAAGGGCAGACTGATTCTTAAGGAACCTACAACCACATTTTACCTTTTAAAGCATCTTCCTAGTTGTCCTTTCCCTCCTCAAATTGCTTGTGCTTAAAAATCAGTGTAAATGTAATATATCTTCTGTAGAAGGAGATAAACTCCTCAAGGCCAAGATTAAAGATACTGGAGCGGTTTATCATTTCCTTCTCCAGCTCATTTCACAGATGAGGAACTGAGGCAAACAGAGTTAAGTGACTTGCCCAGAGTCACATAGCTAGTACGTGTCTGAGGCAGCATTTGAACTCGTGAAGATGAGTCTTCCTGAGTCCAAGCCCACTGTAACTACTATGACACCTAACTGCCCTCAGCTCCCAAGTATGGGGCTTAATAAATGCTTTTTGAATGAAAAAATGAACCTACTCTTTTCTTTCTTGGAAGGCAACAACTCAGGAAAATCTGGGAAGTTTCTGTATCAGTGGGGTAACCACACCTCAAACCTGATATTCAAAGATGCTAAACTACCAGACATTTACAAAGAATTACAATGCTTTACTTTGCTATTATGAGGGGCTGCGAGGTGGCACAGAGGATAGAGCGCAGGCCCAGGAGACGGGAGGACCTGAATTCAAATCAGACCTCAAGACAGTTGACACTTAATAGCTGTGTGACCCTGGGCAAGTCACTGAACCCTGATTGCCTTGCCAAAAATAATAATAATAATTTGCTAATGTGAAAAATTACATCAAAATGCCCAGAAACAATTATTTGATCGAAGTTCAGGCTTTCAGTCCATCCAGCTAGTATTTATTGGGGACCTACAATAAGCAAGATACTGCATTGGACCAAAAAGAAAAACCTGTCCCACCTTCAAGATGCTCACAGTCTTCTAGGGGACATTCCAAAGCATTGTGAGAATTAAAGTGCTTAGAATCACTTTGCAAAGTGTGTTTACTTCGGGAAATAGGCTAAAGAGATAAAGAAAAGGAGCCGAATAAAAGGAAACTTCCTTCCCAGCCAGTCTTCAGCCGCTCCAAGCAGGACTTCATTATCTTCAAGAAAAGCCATCTGAACTTGGTAGTCTAAGAGATTCTCCGCAGAGCAAGTTAAATAAGCAACCTAAAACAAACAATCTTTCTGCAGACAGGCAACTGAGCAAACACTGAAGCAGTATGGAAATTAGCAAATGTATCAGACTCAAGCAAAAGAACCAGGAAATTATGGAGGTAAGTGAAGGCCTCTAAAAGCTTGGGTAGGGTGAGATCAGGAAGACTTTAATTACCTGTCCCCATCTGTCATGAAGGAAGTGACATGCAGTGAGCTGCTGGGTCTGAGAAGACTTGGTGATTCATAAAGAGTATCTATTACTCTTTTTGAAAGAGGAAGAAGCTCTACCCACTCTCTTCAAAACTTAAGTGTCAGTCTCAAATTGCCTAAAATCTTGATCAGTGCCTCCTCTGGGCTAACCACCCACAAATATTTACAGAGCTCTCACTAGTACAAATGCCCTGTATAAAGTAAGGGTTATATTAGTAGACCTGTTCCTGTCCACAAAGAACTTCAAATATAGTCAAGGCAAACCCTGTCTTGTCTTTCCGATGCACTCCTTTGGAACTACCATTTTGAGAGCGGTCAGAGCAGCCACTCCAAACTACTTCAGGTACTCCAGGCATCCTTAGCAGCCACCTAGAGTTTTGAGACAGGGGTTGCTTTCCCCTGCCCAGGCATCCTCCACTTTTTCCAATCACCCCTCCCCACTCTCCATCCCTTCCCATACACATAGCTGCCTGATATTCTAGGACAATTCTACTACATTTAGTTTGTTCTTTGAATGAATGAGAGGGAAAACAGTTATTAAGTATGTATGGCCAAGCTCTGTGCTAATAATCACTGCGGATAAAAACAGAAAAAATGGAGCAGACTTGCATCAACAACTATCTATTGGACATCTCAAACAGAATGTCTTGTAGACATCCTTTACACATGTCTAAAACTGAATGCATTATCTTTCACCCCAAACCTCCCCTCTTCCTAAGGTACTACCACCCTCAGGCTTGAAGCCTAGGTATCATCCTCTACTCCCCACTCTTGCCTCCCACATCCAATCAATTTTCTTTTCTTTTCTTTTCTTTTCTTTTTTTTTTTTTGCAGTATGCTGGTACTTTATTTTGTTAATTTATTTTGATTTATCAACAATCACTTCCATATGCTTTTGAGTTGAAAATTTTTCTCTCCCTTCCTCCCCCCCACCCTCCCCAAGACGGTGCACAATCTGATATAAGCTTTACATTTACATTCCTATTAAACATATTTTCACATTAGTGAAGTTGTAAGTAAAAATTAAAACCAATAGGAGGAACCATCAGAAAGATGAAACAAAACTCAACAGAAGGTAAAAATAAGTGATAGCAATTCAACTTCCATAGTTCTTTCTTTGGATGTGGACAGCATTTTCCATCCCGAGGCCTCTGGAGATGTCTTAGATCCTCGTTAATGCTGAGAAGGGTTCAGTTTAACAATCTTAGTCATTGCATAACATGGTTGTTATTGTGTACAAAGTCCTCTTGATTCTGCTCACTTCACTCAGCACCAATCAATTTTCTAGTCCTTTCTCCCTTTATAGCATCATCCCACCTTTAAACTCTCTTCTCTCCTCTGATATTACAACCACCCTGTTACAGGCCTTCCCTGCCCCAAGGCTCTCTCCACTCCCTACTCTCTTCTCCTTAGCTGTCAAATGATCTTCCAGAAGTACAGGTCCCTATTCAATAGACTTGTGTTTCTCTATTACCTCCAGGATCAAATATAAATCCTCTGTTTGGCTTTTAGCCCCTGCCTCCTTTTACAATCTTCTTTCACCTTACTCCCCATATGCAAACTCGACAATTCAGTGACATTGGCTTCCTTGCTGTTCCTAAAACAAAACACACTATCTCTTGACTCCCAAAAGTTGTTTTTTTTTTTTTACTGGCTGACTCCCATACCTAGAATTCTCTCTCTTCACCTGGATATCCCCAGTCGTCCTTAATCTTAGTACCTTCCCTCTGACACATGCTCCAATTTATCCTGTGCTTATATCTTATTTGCACATAGTTGCATGATGCCTTCCCATTAGACAGTGAGCTCCTTGGGAAGAGACTTTTTTTTGGTTATTGTTGTTTTGCCTTTCTTTGTATGCTCAGAGCATGGCACAATGCCTAGCGCATAGTAGATGATTTGAGACTGACACTCGAGTTTTGAAGACAGTGAGTATAGCTTCTTCCTCTTTCAAAAAAAAGTAATAGATGTTCAAATGCCAGTTGACGAAAAGCACAGTTTCTTCTAGAGTCTTCATTAACAAAATTAATTGGACTAACTCAGGGGTTCTTAGAAGTCTGCGAAATTGGTTTGTTTTGTTTTTAATATTTTGATAATCGATATAACTGATTTCCTTTGTAATCCCCTGTATTTTACTTTATGTACCAAAAAATATTCTTCTGAGAGGTCCATAGGTTTCACCAGAGGGCCAAAAGTATTCATGACACAGAGAGAGATATTCCACAATTTTATACATTTACACCTTGCTTTATACGCTTATTTTTTAGGTTCAAATTCCCTCATTAAGTCATTTTATAGATGACAAAACAAAGAAACAGAGCTGTCTCAGTGGTACCAACCATCCCAGTCAATGGCAGCCGTGACAATCAGGGAATGTTCTTTCCTTAGCCCTACCTGACCTCTTCACTTAGCTGGTTACACAAGCAATTAAACTGTTTAATAATAATAAAGAGTTAGGAATTAACAGCTTCTATGTGGACAAACTGTTGTTTTGTTTTCTAAAGACTGAAACAAAGTTTTTCCTTGATGGAAAGACAAGCTATGAAAGTTTGAACTGCATTTTGACCATTTATTTATCTTCAATTCCAAGTGCTGATTGTGTTCATTAATTAAAAATCATAAAACCTCATCTATTGCTAAAATATTCCTAAGCTGCTGTATGAAATACCAAAATAAATGTTAGCAACAGCATGCAGAGATCAATCACTCTGTCTCACTCCATTATACTTGCCAAGGTCAGTATCTGGTATTCCTGAAATGTTCACCTGTAGAATGAATAGATGTTTTGTAAAGATTTTCAATTCAAACAGAAAAAAAGGATGAATGAAAATAAGAAACAATTAGCTATTCAATGGTACTGAACACATTCCAAGTATGAGTTCCTTTGTTTATTTTTTTTTCTTACCCACCTTGGGACTGCAAGCCATATAAAAATGGATCCTGTGTGAATTTTATACATGCCTTCTGTAGATCTTAGTGGAGATGTTGATGTAAGCCTCAGCTTTTATTTTGCAGCCAGGGACAGGAACAGAGAGTTATCTATTGAACACTTACATCTTGTTTTCTATCCCTCAAGACACTTCAACTAGCAGGTAAGGAAACTGGCTTATGTTAAAGGTACTGGAAAACTCTCAGGACTAAAAAATTCCCAAACCTACGCCATGGTTATTTTAGTTGCTGCATCCCAAACCAAAGATTCAGTGGTACTGACCTCCTCGCTGTTCCTTGAACAGCATATTCCATCTCCAGATGTCATGACTTTTTACTTGTCTCCCATTCTTGGAGCGCTCAGACCTCCTCACCTCAGTCTTCTACCTTTCTTGGATTTTTTTCAAGATTCATTTCTAATCCCACTTTTTGCAAGAGGCCTTTCCCAGTTGCCACCCCCCACCACTCCAGTGAGTTCCATCCCTCTTAGATTACCTCCTATTTACACTATGTACACTATATGTACTGATGAGTCAACAATCAGGTATTTGCTGTATGTCTGAAGCCCCAGAATATGGGTAGTTTTAATTTATAAGTAAAGGATAAATGAAAATAATTCTGTTGCTTTTCTCAGCACATATGCAGATATATATATGTATGCATATTATATACAAATATATATGTACACACATATTATATATCTTGCATGTCATATAGTTTGCATGTTGTGTTCCCCTTTAGAATGAGTAAGTCAAGGACTATGTTCTTGTACTTATTTAATATCCCCAGCATTTAGCACAGTGCCCGGTACATAAGTGTGTAACAAATGCTGGAGGAGGAGGAAGAGGATAATGGTTGTGGTGGTAGTAGTGGTGGTAAATATCCACATGAATGAAACCCTGTTCCTCCTCACCTGTGCCTTCTGGTTTCACAGGCCTCCAAGACTCAGCTCTAATCTTGCCGCCTGCAAGAGGTCTTTCCCAGTCTTTCCAACACCTCTTCCCTTGGCCCCTCCCCTGCCCTCCCCTCGTGATTACTTCCTACTTACTTTGCAGATATCTTGTATATACATAATTGCATGTTGTCCCCCCATTAGAATGTGAATTCCTTTAGGACAGGGACTGTGCCTTCATTTGCATCCCCAGTGACTTAGTAAACACTTAATACATGCTTGTTGATGATGAAAATCAGAGCCAAGTTGAAAATTTTCAATCAGTTGGAGCTTAATTATCCCTTTCATCAAGCCTCTTCCTACCTTCTTCCTGGGCTCTTTTTTCAATCCAACTGTCTTTATTGCCCAGTTAAGTAAAGCAACCCTCTAGTATTCCTTTTCAAAAGGACACAGGAAAGCTGTTCATGAGAGCATGAGAAGTGGGGAAAGAAGGCAATAGCCAATATGATTGATCTTTGTACGTTTAGTGATTAGCACAATGCCAAGCACACAGTAAGCAGTTACTAGCTACTGGCTAAAGAATGGAAGGGACATCCGGCCACAGACACCGATGTTCTAGATCTCCCAGCACACTCAAGTGTTTCACTGTGTGTGTTTCACTGAGATCTCGTGCGGGATCCCAACACGCAAAAACAAAACAATAGCTGGTGCTAATATAGCTTTACCTACCTTATCCCAGTTAAGCCTCTCAACCACTATGAGCTAAGTACCCCAGGCATCCTCATTCCCATTTTACTGATGAGCAAACAGCTGAGAAAAGTCAAATGATTTGCCAGTGGTCACCCAGCTGCTAAAGGGCAGAAGTAAGATTTGAAGCCAGGTCTTGCTGATTCCTGGTGTAGGTAGCACTGTCCACTACATCAGGCAAACTAGAGAGAGAAAGAGGGCAGCTGTCCAAGGGTTTATGATTATGGGATGCTAAATGATCCTAGTTGGAAATATTCCAGCAGAGTCCTAGATGTTCATGGTGAAGTTTGGTATTCTAGATTAGTAGAATCCCAACCCAAGCTATCTGAGGGCCTTGTAGAACCTTTTGGAATCATCTGCTTAGGACTTAGTACAATGTTTGACATACAGTATGTACTTAATCAGTGTTTATTGACTGCCCAAAATACTGAATTCTGGCAAACAGTAGGTCAGATGATAGTGAACGTGTACGTGTGTACATGTGCCAGAGGACCTGGGTTCAGATCCCAGGCTCTACTCTACCACTTGCACAACCTTTGTTGAGTCTTCTCCTCTGGGGTCTCATTTTCTTAATCTGTAAAATGAGGAGGGTGGGAGGAATGGACTGGATGACCTCTGAAGTCCCTTCTAGCTCTAAGTCTGTGATCCCATGATCTGATGAATGTGGATGACATCCTCCTAAGTAGAGATTTGAAGAGGTTCTAGTTCGCCCTTCCTGATCACAAGAATGTGATCTCAAACACCATATTTAAGGAGTGGAAGCCATACAAGACAACCTTGCAGTTTGGAAGCATGACTATCACAGATTTCCCTTTAACATCCCAGTCTTGGAACGCATGACCAGGGCTCCCAAGAACCATTAGGAAACTTTTCCCAGGACAGCTACAAAAGGATTAAGCAAAATTTCTCTGCTCTTCTAGGGAACTGCTCATTGCTACCCTGGCTATACTACTCTTGGGACTTCATGACTTCTTCACCATGTTCCTAAGTCAAATAATTACCCTTTCCCAGCCCCACCACTTTTCAGCTTCTTTTTGTTTGTTGTCTTTCCTCCATTAGACTGTAAGCTCCTTGGGGGCAGGGGCTATCTTTCTTCTTTTGTGTGTGTATCCCCAACACTTAGCACAGCACATAGTAGGTCCTTAATAAATGTTCATTGACTATTGATAGAACAAAAATGCAAAGAGCAAAAAGTCAAAGAATCATAGGATTTAGAGCTGAAAGGGGCTCAGGGATCCCCTTGGCCAACCCTTTCATTTTACACCTGTAGACACTGAGGACAGCATTTGGCATACAATAAAAGCTTAATCGGTGCTTTCTGACTGACCAACTGGGCCTTTGCACAGATTGTTACCATGGCCTGAAATACTAGTCCTCCTCACTCCAGCCTCTTAAAATCCCCAATTCCCTTCAAGGTTCAGCTCAAGGACCACCTCCCACAATAGGTCTTTCTTGATCACTCTAATTTTAAGGTTTTCCCTTCTTTCACTTTGTATTTCCTTTCTATGTACTTTTTTTTCCCAAATCTGTGTTGTAATCCCACCATAAAATACAAAATCTCTGGGAGGGCAAGGATTATTTCATTTTTTACTCTATATATCCCTAGTATCTACCATAAAGCTATATGTGTGTGTGTAATGCACACATATATGTGTAGAAACATGTATACATATACATGTATATATCAAGTGTTTAATAAATGCTTATTAAATTGAATTAAATGACTTTAAGGTCACAAAGGTAGCAAAGGTGGGATTTGAACACATATGTCCTGTCTCCAAAATCAGTGCCCTATCCAGTATATACTGCCCCTTAAAAAAAGGAGTGTCATTCATTTTAGATTAAATCAAATATGGTTTATAACACAACATCATTCACCATTGTCCTTTGATAGGATAGGAATCTTTCCCACTTTTCTCAACCCCTGCAAATGGGTCTATCTTCTACTAATCAAATTGTTGTTAGGTAAAAAATAATATTCTGAATAAAATATTGCTGACCTTCATATCTGAAGATGTTGCTGCTGACAGTGTTATTTCCTATGGTAGAATCCTTACTGTCAGCAAATAAATCCATGTTCAGTAAATTCAAGAGTGGTTCCACAGATCTGGTCAGCTTCCTCCTGTCCCTGAAGAGTTGCCCCAATTATAATTCACTCATCAATTCTTAGTTTCTGTGACAATGAAGAATAGGGGGAGCAAGGGTAAATGCCATTCCCAAGTAATCAAAATAACTCATTTTAATGAGTTTATATCACTGGAACTGCTAATAAGCAATGAAAAGTTGTGTGAGCTCCAGCTCCTCCTCTTTACATTCTGGTAAAAGCTCTAATGAGTAATAGGACATATTAAACAAGAAGAGATGAGGAAGCTTGGCACAGGGGAAAGGGGAGAGGACTGGAGGTGCAAGGACCTGGATTCAAATCTACCACTTTCCACTTGTGTGACTTTGGAACTAGTAACTGTAATGACATCACCTTCAGAAAGAGCATTCTACCTTCCGAAGTAGACCAACCTATAATTTCACTCCCCATCTTTGTGACCACCCAGACCTTAACTCCCTCCCCTTACTACCCCCATTAGAAGGTAAGATCCCTGAAGGTCCCTGTTTGTTGTTTTTGTATTCCCAGCACTTAGAACAGTGCTTGGCCCATAATAAGGGATTAATAAGTACTTTTCACTCATCCAAATTATTTTACTTCTCTGGGCCTTTACTTTCTCTCCTGAAATATGAAAGGATTTGGTTAGATGGCACCTAAAGTTCCTTCCAAACAATGAATCAATCAACATTTATTAAGCACCTCCAAGGACTTAACATTGGTGGAGACAAGTGTGTGTACACACACTCACATACACACACAGAGATTTTTGGGACACCTCATTTATTTATATATAAATATATAATTATAAATTATATCTTATATATAATAATATATAAATATGAAATGTAATTATAAAACATTTAAGTTATATGTGATTGTAATAATATATACAAATACATGAGTTGTCCCAAAACTCTTAATAAAAGTTCTAAACTATTGTATAGTATAAATGTAAAGTGAATATATACAAATATATAATACTGTATAAATATATGTGCATATATATGTGTATGTATATACACACACATAGAACTCCAAATCTATGACTCCAAGAGGTATAAATTATCAATCAGGTAAAGTTATCAAATTATTTATTTAGAAGAGTCCTTAAAAAACTATTTAAGCCATTTCCCTCATAAGGTAATAAATCTGGGCCTGGAAGGGCCCTTAAAGATTGTCTAGTCCAACCAACTACATTATTAACAGTTGAAGAAACTGTGGACTCAAGTGTGTAAGTGACTTAAGCCAGATTAGACAGATAATAAATAGCAAATCTACCATTTTTCCCATGATACCACAGCCTCAATTTTTAGATGTCTGAAGGCAATAAAGTCTAAATAACTTGAAGAGTCATAGGGATAGTTAAAGACAGAGCCTGACCTAGAACCTAGGTGTCTGGATTTCTAGGTCTTTCTAGTCTACCATGTGACCTATGCTATTCTGGGATCTGAAATTCTTCAGATGGCTACTCAGAATTTACACCTAATTATGAATTAAAAATTAATTTCCTCAACACCTAGATATCTTGTAACATCATAGCACATTGAAAATGTAATGAAACAATCACAAAAATTCCAATCATTAAACACTTAATACATGCTGGTTGACTTGATTGCAATAATATACACCTTATGTAGTCTAAAAACCCTGTCTTAAACCACTGAGTTCTGACCTTTGACTACACTGTAAGATATTGTTGCCAAAAGAAATAAGATCTTGGAAGTTATTTAGAAATTGACATCAGTCCAAACTTAGCAAAATTAATACTGCTTTCACTTAGTGTGTCTTATGGCCAGGCCACCTTTCTCATTCAGCAAAAGTGTGACTAGCAAAAGTAAGCAGAAGAAACTGAGATGAGTGAAGAGCTTCTTTCTCTTACTAATATGGGAAAAATAACGTGCTTGACAAAAATAGAAGCATTTCAGATTTGACTTCCTTTACGCCATGACTAGTGCTTCAAAAATTCAATTTGCCCACTAAAAATGTGGGGAGGGGATTATTTGTTACTTAGAATATGACATCTGAGAGAACACAGGAGAATAGCTTAAGGCCATAGTAAGTCAATATCCTCCCCTCCACCAAGTCAATTCAATTCACAAATGTTATTATGTACCTATTACATGCAGGGCACAGAGTGGCCACAAAGATGGGAGAAAAAAGTCTCTGCTTTACATTCTAATGAGGATAGGGGAGGATAAAAATTATACGAAACACACACAAATATCATCCCAAATTGCTGCTCTCCTTTGGAAGTCTTCATTGTGCCTTTAGGAGTCTCATCAACAGAAACCTCATTATCCTGTGAGATTGTATCAGCCTTGGTATTCACCCTCATCAGTATTCTCTGCCCCTCTAATTGGAGGACAGACTGACAGTCTCTTCTCCAGATATTCATTTAAGGAGAATGCCCAGATTGGTCATCTCTTCATTTCATACCTAGCTGCAAGTCTTTGGATTTCTCCATCATGCCCCTCAACTAGGCACCTTCTTTCTCTCCCCACTTTTAGTTTCCTTTTTAGTGTTGTCTTCTCCTACTAGATTTTAAGCTCCCTGAGGGCAGAGACTGTCTTTCTTTTATGTATTTTTATCCCCTTAATATAGTGCTTGACACTTAATAAGCGTTAATAAATATTTATTGACAAAAACAAATAAATAAAATTTATTGACTAATGAGATGCTGCTAGGCATTTAGGCATCTACTGTGGGCCAGGGAATCATGGCATCATAGCTAAGAAGCTGGCCTGGGAGGCAGGAAGACCCAGGTACAAGTCTCACCTCTGACACATAAAGGCTGTGTGACCCTGGACAAGTCACTTTACCTCTTAGTGCTTTAGATAGTTATAACTATCTAAAGACTATAAGTTTCAGAGATGGTCTTGACCTACACGGGCAAAAGGAGTTTCCTCACCTGGCAGTTCCCTATACCTATGAAATCACAGGTCAATTTCTTGTTCCTTATACTCCAGACACTGTGCTAGGCACTGGGAATACAGAGACACACACCCCCTCCCAGCAAAAAAAAAAAAAAGGAATCTCTATTTTCAAGGAGTTTATAGTCTGATGTATAGGGGATACTCCCAGAGTTTACAGGTTAGAAAAGATGAGAAAGGAGAGAGAAGAAGGGAAGGTAAGTATGAATGATATAGATTTATTCCTTTTTGTTTGTATAAAATGTGAATTTGGGGAACCAAAATATGAATTGTCTCTATTGAGAGGTGCTTCCAAAGATAATAAATGCTAGAATTCATTTTTTCACACGAAAGGAAACAAAAGTTTTAAGTTATTTTATTAAGGTTTAAAGAAACTAACTCCATAATAAATCCATAAATCAAAAGGCTGATGGGTATTCATAATTCTCTTTGTAGGCTCTAGATATTCCAAACTTAGGCTAAGTAAACTCTTCCAAAGTATTCCCACTGCTTCAACAAGGAAGCCATGGATAGAGAACTTTTTTTTCATTAATACTAACAATCATATTGTGCCAATTGAATGCTTTTGTCTAGAATTCTTCAAAGGGGTGAGAGTTTTCTAATTTCTACAGGATTTTCTTTTATTTATAAAGCTCGTTCCTAGACTATCATACCTGTGTTGTTCAAAAATTGTAGAGACCTTGGGTCAAGGAAACACTGGCGTTAGCTCTCGACAGAAAATAGGCTTCTCCACACTAAAATAGCCACTTAAGCAAGAATGTGAAAATGATTTATCTCACAATGTTTAAAGTTGGAGAGTCACCTCAGCTATGTCATGACTGCACAATCAGTCAGGCACAAGTCATTCTATACTTCTAAACAAAGAAAACCATACTAATCACTAAAATAAATCAGGCTTTAATAAGATGTCAAAATTACCTTAATAAAGGTTAAATGGCTTAAATTCCAAAATACAAAAATCACTGTCAATAGTAATGTTTACTGGGCCTAAAATAGAACTATTTGTCTTATGTAAAAATTGTCATTATGTTTAAGCTGAGATTTTAACACAGCATGTATAAAAGTCAGGAAGAGCAAGAAACAAGTATAATCTCATTTTTCCCTACAAAATGAGAGTATATCAACAACGCCCTTGCACACACAAATCAGGGAGAGGACTGTCTGCCCTCAGTGAGTGTGCACTAACATCACTATAAACTTAGTAAAATGGTATGCCTTCAATTATCCAGAAAGACTACATTTCAAAGGGAGAAAAATAACCTCATAATTATATTTTATTCCAAGACTGTAATTCTAAAGAAGCTTTGTGATGTGAACATTCTTTGTGTCGTTGTATGTCCTATTTTAGGATTCAGAAAATAAGGTCATCAAATATCCTTTAAGGCTAGGGGACATATCCTTGTATCACCTCTACTGTCTAGCTCAGTACTGTCTACATGGCAGGCCTGTAACGAATATTTTTCAAGATGAGTGACGCATTTGTATATTTAACATAATAGGTTTGGTATTTCATGTATTAGAAGTAGTCTGTTTTGTCTTTTTATAATGCTACTTTTGTCACAAATGATTCAGAAATTTAGTCTTCATTTATAGTTGTGATATAACCTTCTATTCTTGAACTTTTTTTATAGCATGTTTTTTTATTGAGCTTTTATTGTATTTTTTTTTAATTGAGCTTATTTATGAATTTGGAAAGTATTGTGATATATGGTATAAGTTGCAAGCCTAAACCTATTTTCTGCCAGATTGCTATCCAGTTTTCCCAGCAATCCTTGCTTCATAAAGAATTCAGTACTTTGTGCTGTGGTTGATTGAAGGACGACAAGATTATAGTACATGTTTCCAGCTAAATCTTGCTGATCATCGTGGTATAGGTTTCGAGCCAGAAGGGACACGAGAGGCCATCTAATCCAAGCCATTTATTTTACAAGTGAGTAAACTGAGGCACAGAAAAACTGAGAGATGTGCACAGTATGTATCACAAAGCCAGTAAATGTCTGAAATGGGATCTGAACCCAGGTTTTCCTAATTCCATGGATAAAACCCTTCACAACCTAGTCCCTTCTGATCTTTCCAAACTTCTTATACCATACTCCTTTCCACATGTTCTGCAATTCAGTAACCTTGGCCTCCTTACTGTTTTCCAAACAGGACCACTCCATCTCTTGATTGAGCATTTTCTCTGGCTCTTTCCCTTGCCTGGAATTCTTTCCTTTCTCACCTCTGCCTCCTAGCTCTCCTGGCTTCCTTGGTTTCCTTCAAGTCTTAACTAAAATTCCACCTTCCGTAAGAAGCTTTTCCTCCTTAACCTTAGTGCCTTCACTCTAAGACAACTCCCAGTTTAATTTGCACTACTCAGAGTATTAGAGAATTTGACTACTTTTTTAGATATGTGTTGATGCATAGATTTTAAGAACTGCTTATTCATATTCTTCAATCACTTATCTTTTGGGAGAGTGGCAAAGATTTGTATCAATTCTTTGTAATTTTGAATGTAAGACTTTTAGTAGATATATTTTCTGCAAGGATTTTTTTTTCTAACTCATACATTGTGCAAAATTATCTAGTGTGGATTAAAAAAATTTTTTTTTCTGTAAAAAGGATTAGATAACTACTCTGTAGAGGATAGGGCTTTAGTCTAACTAGCATTTACTAAAGTGCCTGCTATGTGCCTGGCACTATGCTAAGCTCTGGGAATACAATGAGTGGCAAAGAATAGACCCTGCTCCCAAGGAGTTCATAATATTATGGCGGAGACAACATGCAAACAGCTATGTACAAACAAGATAAACAGAAGATAAACTGGGAGTCGTCTTAGAGTGAAGGCACTAAGGTTAAGGAGGAAAAGCTTCTTACGGAGGTTTTGTTTGTTTGTTTTTAAATGTGTTTCTAGAAGTAATAGGGAGCCCCGGGAGTTTATGGAATAGAAGAGTGACATTTCACATTACTCATCAAACACTATGTTCCAAACAAACTGGCCTATTTGCTGTTTGCTGGAAGTATAAATTCCATCTCCAGGTTCTACAGGCTATTGACCATGCCTAAAATTCACTCCCTCCATATTTCCACTTCTTGGAATCCTTAATTTCATTCAAGTCCTGGTTTAGATGCCACTTGGTATGGAGGAATAAAAAACAAAAACAATCTACACAACTGAAAATCAAAGCCAGAAGAAAACCAATTTAAAAGGAATAGAATAGAGATTACCAGGAATTTTGGATGAATTAGTTAGTATAGCTAAATAATGATTTTGACTCTAGATTTCCAGGTCACATTAAAAAGGAAAACAGATTGGGTTACATACCTCTCCCTAGTGTTAATGCAATCTGCCTCCTAAAATTCCCTGTTTTTTACTTTATCTGTTTACATGATGCAGTCCCCAGGAGAATGGTAGCCCTTTGAGGGCAGGAATGACTTTTCATTTTTGTCATTACATCCCCCAAATTTAGCATAGTATTTTGCATACGGTAAGTGACTAATAAAATGTTCAATTGAATTAGGTGTGGCTAAACAGCAATACTTCTGAAAAAGACCTGGGGGATTTTAATGATTGAAAGCTCAATGAGTCCACACTGTGCTATGACAGGAAAAAAAAGGATAAAGTACTGCAATTGGAAAAGAATAATGTTCAGGACTAAGGAGGTGATAATAACGCCCCCATAGTCTGCCCTGGTCATTCTGGAATGCTACATTCAGTTCTGGCTGTCACATTTTAGGAGAGACATCGATAACCTGGAGAGCATAACAGAGGAGGGCAACCTGAATGGTAAAGCCTTGAAATCATTCCATATGAGGACTGGGCGGAAACCTGCCAGCAGCATGGCCCAGTGAAGGGCAGTGCTGCCTTGAGAGTTGGACCTGAGTTAGATCCCAGCCCTGTCACTTACGTGACGTTGGGAAAATTCCCTTCTGTGTTACTATGACCAGAGGATGTTTAGCCAGAAGGTAAGGACTTCAAGGAGATGATAGCTGTTTTCAAAAATGTGACAGCCATCACCTTGAAAAGGGATAAGACTTGTTCTGCTAGATCTGAAAGTAAGTTACAAAGAGGTAAATTTTGCCTTGAGCTATCTAAAGGTGTAATGGGCGTCCAGGACAGGTAAGTAATCTTTCTTTTCCTGGAGGTTTCCAAATCAAAGCTGGACGAATCATTTGTTTGGGTACATAGAAAAACAACCTGTCATTATAGGCAGCAGCATACTCAAGACAGGAGACCTGGATTTGCATCCTGCTTCACACCTCTCTCAAAGCCAGCCTTTTCTCATTTATAAAAGGAGAATAATTGCACTACCTACCTCCAATTTGGAAACTCTAAAAGCCTGTCTCCTTACACCTCATTCTTTTATTCCACGTACTCCTAAGAAAGACCCCCTATCTCTAATTCTAAGGGTTTTCACTCGATGTCCCCCAGGACTGGAACCCTTCGGAAGTCCCACCTTCTTCAAGAAACCTTTCAAATTCTTCTTAACCTTAGTGTCTTCCCCTGAGTTGTTTGCAGGTTGTCACCCCTATGAAAGTGAGCTCCTTAGGAGCAGGAATTGTATTTTATGTTCCCAGTTTAGCACAGTGCTTGGCACACAATTAATAGTCAGTCAACAAGCATTTATTAAGACCCAACTATTACTGACTTGACTTCATAAATGTGGATTATGTTGGTTAGGTACAGGTTGAACTGAATGGCCTTTGTGTTCTTTTCTATCTCCGAGATAAATCTGAAAAAGATGGAGGTAAGGCTTGTTCTGCCTAACAGCTTCACAAAGTTTACAAAGCTACTGAGTAGCTGGGTCAGGTACCCAAGTTTGTTTTTCAATCTTTTCTACTATGTAACACTAGACTGGGCTAGAATGGTCCAAGAATATCTGACTCCCTCAACAAGTCAAAACCCCTCTCTGATATCAGCCGTCCCCAAATCCTTTAGTCTCTAAGAAAAGTCTTTTTTCCATGCCAAGGCCAACCCCCTTTACTTGTGTATCTGATCCTATGTGCTCTCATTCCAGGGAATTCTGGGATATTTAGCTGCAATAATTAATTCATCCCAAATTCCTCATAATATCCCTCTTTGATCATCCCTACCGATCACCACAAACTGCTCCTATACACACAGACACATAGACATACACACCCATCTCCCTTAGGATTCCTTCCTTTAGCCCTTCTCTGCTGGCTGGTTCCCTGGGTGCATTCAGTTAGATAATCAGAAAGCAACGTACCTAAACGCTGTTATCTTAGCTCCAGGAAGAAAGACCTTCCCTAGGTTGAGATTTAATGTTATATCCTCTGCTTTCCTAAAGGGTCAATATAAGAAGCAGTCATTTGAAAATTGTTCTTGCAAAATCTACTTTGGAGACATTGCCCATGATGTTATCCAGTGTCTCTTATATAAGGATCCACGTGACAAATTCCTCCTTGAATTTAGTGCCAGGAAAACATTTTTGTCCATAGACTCGTGTGTGCTTCCTCTTAGCAGACAATGAGAGCTACATAAACCAAATTGTTTCCCTTTTTGCCAGCTTTGAGAAGTCAGTTAAAAGTCATTGTTCAGTTGCAGTAACTAATTCACTCCAGGTTCCTGGTAATCTCTATTCTTCTGGTCCTTTTAAATTGTTTTTCTTCTGTTTCTTATTTTCAATTGTCCTGGTTTTGTTGGTGGTGGTAGTGGTGGTGTTTTTTTTTTTAATTGTGTAATTCTGTAAGCTGCCTCAGTCTTTTTTAGAAAGCAGGAGAATATAAATTGGGGGGGAAAAAACAACCTAAAAATTCTAAGGCACTAACAATCACTTTTTGAAATATCAACCTACTACTATTGTTTGATTTCTAAGGATACTGCCTTTTCCCTAAAGCTCTTATATTTCATTTTTAAATTAAAGCAATTTTTTTTCAGAATTTTGTCACAGCTGATCAAATTAAATATTTACACTGTAAAGTGCCTGGCACACAGTAGGTGCTTAATAGATGCTTTTTTAAAAAAGTATGGTCTAGTAGACAGAGAAGAGAGACCTGACTTTCTATCTTAATTGACCTTTCTAGTTGTTTGATATAAGGCAAGTCCTTTCGTGGTGCCACGAACAGACTGATCCTGCCACCTTAGTTCCTCCCTGCAAGTCTCTGCACTGCAATGATCTCCTTCCTCACCTTGGTCCTCTTATTTTCCCCAATTCCCATCCCATACGACTCAGTTCAAATACCACCTTCTGCATGAGGCCTTTCCTCGTCCCCCCCAACAAACACCACAATTGCTTGTGTTTTCCCCTCTCAGATCACCTTCTGTCTATACTGTTCATATATATCTTCTATGTACAGGTTTATTTGCATATGTTTTCTCCCGTTAAAATCTGAACTCCTTGAAGGCAGAGTTTTTTGTTTGCTTTTACCTTTTGTTTTGTATCCCCAGAACTTAACATGGTGTCTAGCACGTCTTAGGTGCTTAATAAATGCCTTTTGCACTTAAGAAAGACCTAAGAGCTGTGATCAACACAATGACCAAGCATAACACCAGAGGACATATTGTGAAACACGCTCCAGACCTCCTGACAGACAGGTGACTGACAGGCTCAGGGGACAGAAAAAGATATGTGTGCATGTGTGTATACATATGTATATAAGTTTTCCTTGACTGTTACAAGGTGCTTCCTCCCCGCCCCCCCCCAGAAGAGGGTGATGGAAGGGAAAGAAAATAGATTTTTGTTCGGTGGAAAAATAATAAAAGTTTAAAATAAAATAAATGATTGTTGACTAACTTTGAGTCTCAGTTTCCTCTTCAGTCAAAATCAGGATGATAATCCTTGTGCTACCTCCTAAGAAGACTATTGTGGAGAACTTAAAGTACCATAGATACAGGGTTCATGTTAAGAATCACTCCTCTAGGAACCAGTTTATACAAGGCCAAATCTTTTATATTTAGGATAATTATTTGTTACTTACAGGAAAGATTTTTTTTATGTTCACATATGAAAGCCGTTTTCATTCCTAACACCTTTCTGGGAACTGTATTTTAAAGATGGTTAGAGAAGCAACATGGTGTAATTTAAAGAGCACCTGACTCAGAGCTGTAAATTTTGGGGTTTAGTCAAGTCAAGAGGCATTTATTAAGTGCCTCCTATTGGCTGTGCTAGGCTATAAAGATACAAAGAAAGGCAAAAAGCAAAAACCCAGTCCCTGCCCTCAAGAAGCTGACAATCTAGGGGAGATAGCCTGCAAATAACTAGGCCTAGTTTTGCTACTTATCATGTGACTATGAACAAGTTATTTAATTTCTCTGACCCTCAGTTTTCTTATCCGTAAAACAGGAAAAAACACACTTGCACTGCCTGCTTCATAGAGTTATGGTGAGAAAATCACTTTGCAAAGCATATACGTGGGAGCAATGCTTATTCAAATAAAGTAGATCATATTTTCCCAAGGAACAAGGTTATAATTAGGAATTAGATTTCTTACCAAGGACTCTGTCTCCTATAAATTGGAACTATAACCAACAATATAACTTAAAAGCAAAGATAGAATTATTAAACTCCATAATTTCAAATGATTAAACTAGGCCTGGATTTCTTCATTTAATGGCATAAAAATACTTTATACTAGTTACTTAAGGGTACTATATAATTCATAAAAAATGCAACTATTAGCCTACAAATTTGACTTATTTAAATCTAATATACTAGTTATAATATTTCAGCAACCTCTGCTTTTTTAGAAGATCTTGGGTGATGATCTCTATGACTCACATGTTTTTAAAAGGTTTTATTAATGCCTATTGTTTTAAGTCAGTCATTTCCTAACACATACTACCACTACCTACTCCTGCCTTATAACAAAGAAAAAGTCAGGCAAAACCAACTTACATTGTGACAGGTGTGACATTGTGATAGGTCTTATAGTATATACAATATACCTAAACCTCTCTATGAAAAGGAAGAAGATACTTCCTCATTGCCAGTAGGCCAAGACTGGTCATTAGACTTACTAAGTATTCTGTGTTCTTTTAATGTGCTTTTCATTGGCATATTAGTGTAGGCATCTTGTGTGTGTTATTTTCCTGATTCTGCCTACTGCACTCAGCATCAGTTCCTACCAGTCTTCCCAAGTTTCTTACATTTCAGTAATATTCCATTATATTCACGTACCAGTTTCTTCAGCCATTTCCTAATCTATGGGCAACTTTGTTCCTAGTGTTTTTGAGCCCACAAAAATGTGCTGCTATGACTATTTTGTTATATATGTCATATCTTTAAGAAGTTATCCAGGAAAGTTTTAACTAAAGCCTTTGTTTTCATCTCAAATTTCTTAGTAGCAAGTGGACACATTCAAATCATTCTGTGGCCTAAAGCTGCATGCAAGGTCGGGATTATTTTGGTTTTTACTGGTCCTAAATATTTCAAGACCTTGAAAAGGACCTTAATTATGAGGGTTTGGAGGGGAGTCTACCCTTCAGTCTGTTGTTTTCATTTACTTTTTCTTTGTTCTTTTCCACTTTTTAGCTCTCCAAAATTGTCCAGAGCAAGCCCTGAGAGGAAAGAGAAAGGAAGAAAAGAACCACCTGTGGAAAGAGGAGGAAGACAGTCAGTGGTACAGATACTTCTGGGCAAATCTCTGCTGTACCTGGAGGACTCCCACCAGAAACCAGAACCGATTTAGAGCCTTCTCAGGGACTGTTGTTATACCTCCTATGCTATAGTACAGCCAACAGAAACAATCCAAAGTTTCATTTTCACCTTTATCTCTTATTTTTGGTTTTAACTGCAGTACTACCCAGGAGAAAGCAACACAGCCAATGAAAAAGGAAATTCAGATATTTCATCTGACTTGAATTTCTTAGTCTAGGCATATCATATGCCAGCAGTGCTCTAAAGCTATCAAAATCTAAAATTCTTTTGTTTTTCTTTGTATCACTACAACTAGAATAAGGACATCTGGCTAACTTCATGTACTGCATTTCCATTTTCCCTAGTGAAAAATGAAACACAGGCCTAAAGTCCAAGGTACCTCATTATTATAATTTTCACCGAAAAGAAATCTTAAATGAGTCTTCTTTCATTTATTGTGGAAGAAGCTACATGGGGATATTCAACTTAGGTGAAGGTATTAAAGACATCTCTATTTCAAGGAAATTAATATAGGTCATTACAGAGTACAGTAACTATAAACTGAGCTTCTCTGAGACGACACTGCCTCCCCATAGCCTTCCCATGACTCATGAGCCAAAAGTAGCTCTGGAGGAGAGACAGTAGTTTTCTTCAACACCAGTTCCACCGTGCAATCTGAGCTAACAGTAGGAGGCTGGAAATTAGGAAAAGGGTCCTTGGTGAGCCAAGGAAAAACTGTGATCAAGAAGAAAAAAGAACTTTTCATTCTCCTCTCCCCAATTCCCAATCACAAAAACTCAAATCCTTTCTAGGGTCCTTGTGGCTTCCAACCACAAGCCATCCTTAAAACAATAATGGATTGAGGTTCTCTAAACTGGACGTCTGATAAAAAGTCTACAAATGGGAAAAGAGCAGGAAAACTTAAGAGAAAGCGCATCTAAAATCTGTACTTTTTCTCATTCTTAATATGTTTTGTTGCCAAGTGACTTTTTACTTTTTTACAGGGTGCATGAACAATACACCCTCTTACCCTGGAATTTGTTATCTTTTTGATGCATGTGTATATAATCAGGGGTGGCTAGGTGGCATAGTGAATAGAGTGCCTAGCCTGGAGTCAGGAAGACTTTAGTTCAAATCCAACCTCAGCCATTTACTAGCTGTGCGACCATGAGCAAGTCACTTAACTTTGCCTCAGTTTCTTCATCTGTCAAATGAGTTGGAGAAGGAAAATGGCAAACCATTCCAGTAACTTTGCCAAGAAAATCCCAAATTTTTTTCAATGATAGTAATAGCTAACATGGCAGCCATGAAAATGATAGTGATATTAGCTTTCATTGAAATTACTAAACAACAAAAAATAATTAAGACCTGCTTCAGACACTTAGTGGCTATGTGCCTATGGGCAAATTGCTTATTTCCTCTGAGTCTCAGTTTCTTCATGTATAAATTACTTCAGAGTACTGTACGTAAAATAATTTACAAACCTTAAAACCCTTATATAAATGTGGGCTATTATACATATGTGTCTCTGTGTGTGTGTGTGTGTATACATGAAGTTAGGTATCTTTAAGCAACCATTGCAATTATCTGTACGATATTGATAAATGGGATACTGATGCTTCAGTGCTGACAAGTGACAACACTGACTGAAGAAAGAAATAATGCTTTCAACTAATGTGCTGACCATCTTAAGTTTCAATTGCAAGAACATGGCATGGAACAATTGCCCTTGGCATGAGTAAAGGTATCACGAGTCTGAAAAAATACAGGCTGCTTCATCTACAAAAAGACACAGCTTAAAGATTCAAAAGGGAACATAAAAACTAGAGCCAGGAAAGGCCTTACAAAGATCCAATGCCCTCCTTTGATAAAGGAGGTAAAACTGTGATCCAGAGTAGTTACCCAAGGTCAGGCAGGTAGTAAATGTCACAGCCAAAATACTCCCAACCTGCTCCTTCCAGCACACCAAGCTGCTCTGGATTTTTTCATTTGTTCAGTTCAATTACATAAACATACATGTATTAAGTGCCTACACTGTATGGCACTGGGGGTAAAAAAAAATTAACTACACAGCCCTTGATCACAAGGAGATTAAATTGTGGGGATTAGGTGGCAGCTTGGTGGCGCAGTGGATAGAGCACTGGCCCTGGATTCAGGAAGACCTGAGTTCAAAGGTGGCCTCAGACACATAACACTTACTAGCTGTGTGACCCTAGGCAAGTCACTTAACCCCACTGCCTAGCAAAAATAAGTAAATAAACAAACAAACAAATAAGTAAATAGCTAAATAAATAAACAAATTGTGGGGATTAGCAGGGGAAGAAGTGGAATGGGGATACAACACACACATAAAAAGAAAATATAAAATAATACAGGAAGCAGGGACACCCATGGAAAGGCACAATTGGGAAGATAGAATGCCAAGTTCTGGAAGCAGCTATTGGGCCAATTTGACTGGAACTGTGAGTTACATTAAGAGGAGTAATATGAAATAAAACTGGAAAGGTGGCATTGTTGAGGACCTGAAATTACTTGCTAAGCATTTTGTATTTGAACCTAAGGCTTTAAAAAGCCACTGAAGATTTCTCAGTAGGGGAGTGATGATGTTTTAGGAATATCTATTCCCTTATATCCATTCACACTGCCATTACCCTATTTCAGGCCCTCATCACCCCTCACCTGGAGGTCACCAGTCTCATATATGGTCTCCTTGCCTCAATTTTCTTTCCATTCCAATCCATCTTCAACACTGCTACTAAAGTGATTTTTGTAAATCACAGGCCTATGTCACTTCCTTAACCAATCAATTCCAGCAACTCCCTACTACATCTAAAACCAAACACACACACACACACACACACACACACACACACACACACACACACACACACACACACCCATTCGGCATTCACAACCTAGCTCCGAGCTACCTTTCAACCTTATTACACATTATTCCCCTTCCTGCAGACGGCAGTCCCAGTCACACTAGCCTTCCTGCTGCTCCTCATAACACTTCTTTCCATGGAGGCTTCTAGCCTCCACCATTTGCACCAGCTGTCCTTCACTACCTCTGCCTCTAGGAATGCTTAGCTTCCTTTTAGATACTACTCAAGTACCACCTTCTACAAGACTTCTCTGATTCCCTCATTCAAATTATTTTGTATCTGTTTTGTGTATTTATGTTACATATGTGAGTGTGCATACACATATTTGTTACTTAACTGGCTAGATTAAAAACTCCTGAAGGGCAGGGTCTGTTTTACATTTTTCATCATACCACAAAGACAGAAAACTAGCCTTGGAGACAGGACAATCCATGAACTTAGGCACTTAATGTTTCTAGGCAACTGGTTAATAATATGTAAGTTACAGAGAATGTGCCAATCTACATTAGTACAGAGTATCCTCATGTAGGAATTCTTTATACCAAGGAAATCAACAAGGCCAGACCCTATCCTTATCAGTGCTTAGCTCAGTACTTGGCACACTGGTGATGATTACTGATTGACAGATGTGAGAAATGCTGTGGAAGAAGATTGACAAGACCTGACCACTGAAAGTATATTGAGGGGAGGACAGAAATAGACAGAGAGAGGAACATGGACATCTCCAGGAGTTCCAAACTGGGTGCCTAGAATAGTTGTGTCTTAACCAGAGAGAGGAAAGAGCTTAATGTTTGTGTCATTAAAGGGATATTAGTTCCCCTCTTTAACTTGCAATAAGGCTTTTTTTTTGTAAGTTGTTGTTAATAATAAGCCAATGTGAAAAATACTACTGGATTCATATGTCATCACTGTATAGGAAGGTCAAAACATTACACATAGCCTCTAACTTCACCAGGTGACTATGGGGAGGAGAAAGAATAATTATTATAATTACTGATATTTATACAGTAATGCCTTTAAGGTTGCAAGGGTCTTCATACACATAACTATATTTGATTTCAAAAAAAAACAGGAAGGTGAATACAACAGGTATCATCCCCACTTTATAAGATGAAGATACTGAAGTGGAGAGGTCATACACAACTAGCATCAGGGTTTGCATTTCAACCCAGAAGTCTCTAGATTCCAAGTGAGGAATGTCTCCTACTCCTGGACCTGTCAAAAACTAAGGTGACCTCACAAGCCACTGTTTCTTCATTTAACAATGAGGAACTTAGAGACTAGACTGACAGTTTTCAAAATGGTTTCCAAGAGCCTTTAAGGATCTATGAAATCAAAACCATTCTTGTAATAATATTTGCCTAAGAAAATACTCAACTTTTTTCCAAATACATATCTGTATGAGGCCAGATTTTCTTCATATACTACAACCAAAACAACATATCCCAACAGATTATATGAAAAAACAGAGAATTCAGCTATTTTTCTATTGTATGAAAAAACAGAGAATCCAGCTATTTTTCTATTATGCCAGACATTAAAGAGATTTGCAAAAATACATAACAATGCCAGTCCTCTCACTATCTTTTTTTTTCTGCTTTGGAAAAGTTATTTTTCATACTTATATTAATAGATAATGAGTTTAGTTATTTTTAAATGAATTAATGAATTTTTAAAATTTGTGTTTTACTTTCTAATAGAGTAAATATCACTATATGTAACTCATATAAACAAAAGCTCTTTGAAGCATTCAATAATTATGTTATAAAAAGGGTGCTCAATAATTTTTAGGAGCATAATTAGGATCCTGAGACCACAATTTTGAGAACTACCTATGGGCATGAATCTAAAAAACAATACCAAAAAAAAGCTAATAAAATTTATAAGTAATACAATATTATTTTAAATAAGCGGTAAAGGAAAGGAACAAATTAAATACTTCGTGTAAAGCTGTGTGCCAGTCTTCACAGACCTTCAGAGTTATAAGGGACCTTGGAGATCATCTGGTCTGTACCTCAAAATGGATTCCTTCTGCACCAAACTTGACAAGTGCTCATCCATTCTTTAGTGGGCACTCAAGTGGACGGGCTAAGAACAGTCCACTCAACTTACATATAGCTCTTGCGGAGGTATTAGGGAGTTTTGCCCTCACAATCAAGCCCAAATGTCTTTTGCCTTTTCACTGCTGCCATCTGCTACTCCTCGTTCCATCCAAAAAGACCAAGCAGAGAAAGTCTAATCCCTCTTCTCCTTACTACTCAAAAGACAAATATCACATTCCTCCTAAGTCATCTCTTTTTCAGACTAAATATCTCTGGTTCTTCTGACTGAGTTTTATATTTCATGAACTCTGGGCTAATCTTATTTCTGGATACTCTTCACAAGATTATTATAAAGTCCTCCCTAAAAAAGGTACCCAGTACTAAAGACAGTACTCTAGATGTAGGGTGAGCTGGGCAGAACATTGTAGAACTATCACTGCCTTGTTCCTAGATGCTATGGTTCTCTTAAAGGAAAGCTAAGATCACAATCATTTTCACTGCTGCCATATCAAGCTATTACTGTCACTGAAAACAAATTGAAAACTCATATTGGGCTTGTAGTCCACCAAAACCCTTGGATCTTTTTCCAAATAAATTATCTTGCCACACCTCTTTCCACTTTGCTGGGTGTTTTTTTTTTAAGCTAAGTATAGGACATTTTTCCATATTCAATTTCATTTTATAAAATTTGACTCAGTGTTTTAGGTTGCCACGATCTTTTAAAATTTTCATTGTCATCAAATGTGTTTGTTGGCTATGCCTTCCAGTTTCACATCATATATAATTTTGATAAATATGTTATCTATGCTTTTATCCAAGTCATTGATAAAAATGCTAAAGACCACGGGATCAATGGAAAAGAGACATTCTTCCAAGTTTATGTTGAGCCACTGATAAGTACTCCTTGGGTCTGGCTTTCCAACCAGTTCCAAATCCACTGGACTGTTCAACTATCTGGCTCATATCTCTCTATCTTGTCCACAAGAAAAACATGACAGATTTTATCAAATGCTTTGCTAAAATCGAGGTAAAATATATCTATTCTCAACATCTAGCAGTTCAGGAACCCTTTCAAAAAAGAGAAATAAAATTAACTTGTTGTGATATGTACTTGATGAAATAATGCTAATTCTGTGGGGTTACTGCTTTTTTCTTCTAGATATTTACCAACCATCTTTTTTAGTCCTGGGATCATAGATTTATAGTTCTTAGGAAATTGAGTCCAAGAGAAGATCTGCCCAAGGGAAGCTGCTCCCTCATCTTTTGTCTAGAGCCAAGGTTATTGTTTGTTGTTCAAGTTTTTTTTTCAGTCTCCTCAGACTATTTGTGACCAAATTTGGGATTTTCTTGGCAGATAATGGAGTCATTTGTTATTATCTTCGACAATTCATTTGATAGAAAATGAGGAAATTAAGTGTTGTTAATTAAAGAAATTAACAGGTGATTTGCCCAGGGTCACACAACACAGCTAGTGTCTCAGGGCAGATTTGAATCAAGGAAGATGAATCTTTTTGCCATGAAGACCTGTAGCCACTTAACTACAGATTAGTTAATATAATTACTCAGCCTTCAACTTCATTTTAGCATTCTTTTTCATGTAAAAAAATTGCAATGCTGGTTCACCCTCTATGTTGTCCATTTATTTCTTTTGAAAAAGGTTTACCAAACTCATATTTCAGTCATGGGTTTCAACCTACCAAGTCTGTGATACTTGAGTTCCAATCTTCCTCCTTTGGTTAGGCTTTCTAATCCATCTTGCTTCTTAGTAATATTCTGTGAATGAATATATAGTAACCTAAGGCCATGGGTTTTCTTATTCTTCTCTCCAATTTTATCTCCTTCGTGTTACGGGGAGTCTCTAAGACTTTTCTCTCTACATGTAGCTACCTTTTAAATCATTATCTAGTCTGGTGGGAAAACATTAAGTTTTCTCTCTCCCTCTTTCAATTTATTAGCTCTTTTGATTAGATTTGCAAAACTATTTGTAAATACATTTTTTTGCCAGCTTGTTAGGTGCCCTCAAACCCTGATTGGGAGCCTATTACAACCAGATTTTAAATTGTGACCCAGATATCCAAATCCCATTCTCACAAATCATCATCTTAACTAGCTATTCACTTGTCAAACCTCCCTCTCTTAAATTCCCATATATGTTAGCTTATGATTCCTAAACTAATAAACCATACTTCCAAAGCACTGTTACCATGCTTATATGTCTTATTTGGTTGCTTTGTTTTGTTTTTTTCCTAAATAGAGGTTCTTAATGTTTTGTTTTGTTGGGTTTTTCTTCAGACAAACCTTTGGCACATGTGAAGTCAAAGGACCCGAGTTACAAAATCCCAGTTCTGCCATTTAGTACCTATATGACTTTAAGTAAATCACTAAAACTCTCTGGGCTTCAGTTTCTTTTTATGTAAAAATAAAAAGTAGATGATCTTTAAAGTGCCTTTCAGCTAGAAATCTATGATCTTATGTTCTTTATGTCCTCACTAAAATATCTTCATTTTAAATGTTTTTGTTGATCTATTTAAAATCATTATCTGTTATACTATTTAAAAAGGAAAATAAGCAAAATTCCATTGTTCTAATTAATCACAGGAGTTTTATCTTTAACATTTCAGCTTATGTTGTTTTGTTGTTGTTGTTGAGTCATTTTTCAGTCATGTCCGACTCTTCATGACCCCATGGGCTTTTCTTGGCAGAGATACTGGAGTCAGTTGCCATTTCTTTCTCCAGCTCATTTTATAGGCGAGGAACTGAGGCAAAAAAGATTAAGTGACTTGCCCAGAGTCACACAACTACTAAGTGTCTGAGGCCTGATTTGAACTCAGATTAGTATTCCTGACTCCAGGCTTGACACTCTATCCACTACACCACCTAGCTGCCCCTTTTATGTTGTACTAGGGAATAGTGTTTTGAAGAAAGGAACACATTTTTAAAATCTAATTTTGTTTTGCATCTAAATTTAGATCTCTGCTTGCTTTGTTAGTTCTTGAACTTTAGCATTTAAATTTAGACTCTACCATTACTTACTTGCTTTCAACAGCACTGGGATGTGGGTAGCCAGTAATAATTTTGCATCTAAAGAAAACCACTAACAGTAGGGTGCCAGATGAAATTTCCTCCAAGCTAATCAGATAATTCAGAGAAGGTATCCAGAGATAGAAGGGAAAAAAAAGGAACTGGAGTTCCCTTGGCTCTAACACTTCTTTAGCATGGTATAGTAATTTAATCATTGTATCATTTATTCAGCCACTATATGTTGAACATTTATGTGGCATATGTGTAAGACGCTATGGTGAAAAGGGCTGTGCCACAAACAGAATTGATAGCTAGAGTTCTTTCCACCCCATATTGACTGACACAGCAACTTGTTCATTCTCTCTAGAAAGTAGAACATGCTCACCTGCCACAAGGCATACAGCTGATAAGCAGAGCCTGCAGGACTGGACTGAGCTTCCTATGCACACAAGGTCTGTAGCATGGTCACTCAAATACCAAGACAATTTTACTAGTCCTTCAAGTAACTTTTCTAGAACCGGATGCTACACTGTACATTACTACTCAGTCCATCAAAAGGCACTGAACTCAAGGCCTTTTCAGTTTGTCTTGTAAGACTTGTAGTCTGCACCTTTAAGAATCAGGGTCACCTGTGTGTGTCATCTGGTTTGGAGTTTAGAGAGGTTCTCAATCACCAGAATAATGAATTTGGCCAAGGTAAATTTTGTTGTATATTGGAAAGATGGCTCACACTAATAGCACAATAGGTCTTTAAAATAGTCAAGAAATTACTAAAAGTCTTAACATAATTTTAAAAACACACCCTAGCATATTGCTCTTTGTAAAATGAAGGCAGCATGCTTCCAAATGTATGCCCTCCTGCACTTTGAGCTTTCAACTTGATCCATGCTGATTCATCAGCATTCTTGGTCTCCCCCTGTGATCAAAGCATAGTGTTCTTGGTTCTATTATTTCCAGCAGGCAAAATTTAGGAACTGAAAATTACCTAATGCTTAAATTTACCATCTCAGAAGTTTATATTTACAGCGAGAGGTAGCATGACATAGTCGGGAGAGCCAGTCAGGGTCAGGAGGACTGGGTTCAAGTTGGACCTTTGACAAATACTGCCTGTGTGTCTCTGGGCACATCACTTTGACCTTCTTGTATCCTCAAGTGACTCCAAGGCTAAAAGCTACAGAGCCCATACTTAGTTGTGTTGGTAGAGTGTTTCCTCACTGGCAGTACCCTACACTGATGAAAAAGTTTATGGCGTTCCTCACTGGAAGCTGGCTTAGGTTAAGGTAAACTAACATAACTGGTTTCATATGACAAAATGTGAAATCTATACTCTGTTAATCTATTAAACAGCTGACATTGACATTTTTATGACTTAAAATATTCAGTACTTATATTCACTTTAAATAAATCTATCTAGAAACTACGAAAAGCTCAAAGGCAACCTAATTTCTCTGTGGCCCAGACCACAGATGTTTAAGTCATCATCTTTGTTTTTTTCGGGGGGGGGGGGCTTTGGACAGGACCTGTGATTTTACCAGTGTAGAGGACATAGAGTGAGGAACTTACCCAGTCACTGAATACTGATCCCCACCTCCTAGGTAACCTATTGTCTTACAGAGTTGCCTTGGGGCACTGAAATTTTAAGGCACTTATCCAGGGTCACAGAACTAGTATGTGTCAGAGATGGAACTTAAGGCCAGGCGATCCTGACTCCCAAGGTCAGCTCTCTGCACACTAAATCATGCTGCGTCTCGTGGGCTTCCTTGATGAAGTAAAATATTTTCACACACATTTAGAGCTGTTCAGTCTCCTTTGCTATGTCATAAACCTGAGTAGAGAAGCATAGTTTCATTTACTCAAGGGGTAAAAATTCAGGTCCCCCAGTATCAGCAGATTTTCTTCTTCCTTACTTCGTTTGAGAATGTGGAATGAATAAATGTCCTCAATAAGGAACTTAAGGACAATCACAAGATTGTAATTCAATACACAATTAAGAGTTGCATACTATATGTTCCTTATTTATATCATTTGTAAAAATATTTTTTTAGCTATGGCAGCTTCAGTTATTCAGAAATTGAAACAAAACCATAATGTAAGCAAGACTACAAAACATTAACTTGAGAATTTTTTTTAATCTGCTTATCCAACATTTATTAAGTGAGAATAGTACTGTGAAGAGGTAATATTATGCTTATGGAAAATAATACGATAATTTAAGAAACAGAAGAGGAAAAATTAACTGTACTTATAATAAATTTCCCTTATGTTGATTTTTCCAGTGGAAACTGAATAGAATCTTAAATTCATGCAAATGGAAAATGAAGGTCTTGTTTAATTTTGTTTAACTGTTTCTTAGGGTTTAAGCGCTGAGCATCAGCACATGATAAGTAAAACATTATAGAATAACAGAATAGCTGTAAAAAATACTTAAATATATAGAGAGGGAGAGAGAGACCACATTATTAGTGTCTTAATGGGGAAAAAACAAATAAAAAAGGCAAAAAAACTGTAATAAATAAAAAATACTAAGTATTCAACCCCAGATGCCCAATAATTCTACTTAGTCCATTTCTACTCATCCCTTAGTTAAGAATAAGGAGGACAAATGTAGCCTACTTTCTTGAACTATAACAAGGCTCTCTCGCTCTCTCTCTGACTCTCTATCTAAATATACTGATTTATTTGTTTGTTTGTTTGTTGTAGTTCAAGTTTACATATATAAACTTGAACTACAACAATAACATTCAGGCCTAAATTCATATAACCAGAGGCTCTTCAAAACCTCTAATTTTTGAAGGAATGTATCATACTGGAAGTTTCAGAGCATCCAGTAGTTATAAGGTTCTTTAAGAAGCTAACTGCATGATTAGAGAAATACAAATCAAAACAACTCTGAGGTACATCACACCTATCAGATTGGCCAACATGACAAAACAAGAAAATGATAAAAGTTAGAGAAGATGTGGGAAAGTCGGAACACTAATGCATTTTTGGTGGAGTTCTGAAATGATCCAACCATTTTGGAGAGCAATTTGGAACTATGCCCAAAGGGCTATAAAAATATGCATACCCTTTGACCCAGCAATAGCACTTCTAGGGCTGTATTCCAAAGAGATCATACAAATGGGAAAAGGACCCATGTGTACAAAAATATTTACAGCAGCTCTTTTTGTGGTGGCAAAGAATTGGAAATTGAGAGGATGCCCATCAATTGCAGAATGGCTGAACAAATTGTAGTATATGAATGTAATGGAATACTATTGCGCTATAAGAAATGATAAACAGGCTGACTTCAGAAAAACCTGGAAAGATTTGTGTGGTCTGATGCTGAGTGAAGACAGTAGAACCAGGAGAACGTTGTACACAATAACAGCCACGTTGTGCAATGACTAATATTGATAAACTTAAACCTTCCCAGCAATACAAGGATCTAAGACATCTCCACAGGCCTCGTGATGGAAAATGCTATCCATATCCAAAGAAAGAACAATGGAGTTTGAATGCATATCGAAGCATACTATTTGCTATTTTTTTTTCTTCTACTGAGTTTTGTTTCCTCTTTCTGGTGATTCCTCCTATTTGTTCTAATTCTTACTTACAACATCACTAATGTGAAAATGTTTAATAGGAATGTAAATGTATAGCCTATATCAGATTGTACGCCATCTTGGAGAGGGTGGTGGGGAGGGAGGGGAGAAAAATTTTTAACTCAAAAGCATATGGAAGTGACTGTTGATAAATCAAAATAAATTAATTTTAAAAATTAAATTAAATTTTAAAAAAAGACCAAAGAGGAAAAAAAATAAAAATAAGAAAAATTAAAATTAAAAAAAGAAGCTAACTGCGATTTGTCAACCTTATAACTATTAAACTACTTGGTAGTCACTATATGCTTTTAAGAAAATTACTATAGTCCTACAAGGTCTACTATAGCTTTGACTGTAATTATCACTGATTTAAACAAATTATATATAATAGAGTTAAGATCAAGGTGTGTTACCTTAAAAGAACAAATAGGACCTTCCTTTCCACCCCAAAACACAACTGTACGAGTATCTTTATAACGTCTGCTTTCTATTCAGTTTCTATGGCACAGCTTCTCCATCACATTAAAGGATTTAAAAAAAAAAAGTACGGCCATACCATAGCTATAAAAACTGTCTGGAAAAGGAGGTATGAAGGACAAAAGATTCACTGGAGGAAATGGGTGGGAGGAAATAAAGTAGCTATCAATGCTACAACACTATATTTCATCTTTCAAATAAATTGTACATTTATCAAATAATGTACAAGTTTATCTTTTTCAGAAAAATAATGGCAAAAAATGGCTAACACTTATGTAGTCCTTACTATGGTGCCAGATACTGTGCTAAGTACTTTATAATTATCTCCTTTGATTCTCACAACAATCCTTGAGAGCTAGGTGCTATTATTATCCCCATTTTTACAGATGAGGAAACTGAGGCAAATATAGGGTAAGTGACTTGCCCAGGACCACACAGCCAGAAAGTGTCTGAATCTGGATTTGAACTCACATCTTCCTGACTCCAGGCCAAGTACTCTATCCACTGCACCATCTATTTTTAAAACCATATCAGAATCTTCTGTTTTGATCACATTTAAATAAGTATCTCATCAGTAATGCCCAGAAAGTTATTTAGAATATTAGTAGTTAGCAAAGCTTAAATTCTTCAGGAGAATTAGAGCAAGAAAAAATTAGATTTAGAAACCTAACTGACAAGCATGTGCCAGGCACTATGCTCGATGATGATGATGATGATGATGATAGCAAAAAAAAAAGTTGCTGATCTCAAGAAACTTATATTCTAATATGGGAAACAACATATACATAGATGGGCACATTCAGAATACACAGTGAAAGGTAGCACCAGCAGAGAGGAAGGTCTCCTGCAGATGGCACTTTAGTCACTAAAGAATCCAAGGGTTCTAAGTGGGGGCAGTGAGGAGAGAGAAGAATTGTAGGTATAGGGGTCAACCAGTACAAAGCCACAGAGAGAGGACACAAAGCATACATATGTGGGAGGAACAGCATGGAGGCCAAGATGGCCAGACCTCAGAGTACATAGAGGACAGCAGTGTAACAGACTGGAAGAAAGGAACCGACCAGGTTGTGAAGAGTTTCAAGTGTCAAGGAAGCTTCTGTCTGAACCTAGAATTAATAGGGAAACAGTCAAGTTCACTACAGAAGAGGGGGATAATATAAGTAAGTCATTTTGGCAGGAGGTGACAAGTATATGAACAAGCGTGGGGGCTGTGTAAGCAAAGAGAGGAGGGTATGTGTAAGATATATTTAGGAGAAAAAAATCGTATGATTTGGCAATTGATAGGATGTGATATAATAAATGTGAATATAATATATTATATATGAATATATATTGAATAATAAAATGAATATTAATGAGGGGGTCAAGGAAGACAACAAGGTTGTAAACATAAGTGAATGAGAAGATGGTAGCTTCCTCAAAAGCAACAGGGAAGCCTGGAAGAAGGGATGTGTTGGGGGAAGGTGGGGGAGGAGAGGAAGACAATTGTTTTGGATGGGCTGAGCTTGATATACCTACGGGACATCCAGTTCATGGTGTCCAATGGGTAGGTTAGGAGCTCAGGAGTCTAAGGCAGGATATGTAGATCAAGTGCATAGAGAGAACTGAATCCAAGGGAGCTGATGAGGTCACAAAGAAAAAGAGCACAACATAGAAAGAAGGCCCAAAACACTGCCTCAGGGCACTCTCAATGTAGGTGCAAAGAAATGAACAAAGATCATCGCAGAGACTGGGGAGGAGGGCTCATATAAGCAGAAGGTAAACTGTGAGACCAGAACCAAGAGAACATCCAGGAGGGGGTGGTCAACAGAGACAAAATACTGCAGACAAGGAATCTAAACAACCCCAAAGTAGACACTCCACTTTAGTTTCAACTATGAAAGGGTCTAAGAGCCCATGACATTAAAACACTAAGCTCTTCAACTAAGTTTCTAACAAAACAATGTAGTGTTAGGGGTTAGAAACTAAGTTAAATGAAACAGAAACACTCAAGATCAAATCCAGAGCCATGAAGCTGGTAAAGCTAATCAAGCTTGCCCACCATGTCTGAGCTAAAATGTGACCTAATTTCTGAAAACTGAAAACTATGTCACATATAAAAGCAAAACAGGAGGGCACAGCACAGCAGAGTTTTCCCACCGTGAAAGTCACTCCTTTGCATTGACCTTGGCTTCAAAAGGCCCCTTTAAAAATTCATCTACAATTACCTTACAGTTAATCTCTTAGTACTCTGTGAACACTGCAGATACACAGGGAGCCTCCAAAATACCAGGAACAAGATGGGTGATGTTCAACTGAGGGACTGGGGAAGAACCAGAGAGGGGAAAAGGAAAGATTCTGAGCACCAGACTCAGAATTTCGGGAAAACCTTGGTGTGAGGAGGGTATGCCTACTTCACAATTAAGACATGAGCCACACAGTGAGCCACACAGCTCTAATTCTAATATGTCTGGTAGAGAATGGGATATCCTCCTTATTAAATTCTCCCCCTATACCACCTCATTTCCTACTTTTAGGATATAACACGCAGAGTATGCAAACAAAAACACCGGGGAAAAACTGGACTAGATTATGGTGAACTAAGGACTAGGGAGTTTAAAATTTTGCATGCTATGGATTTTTGTTATTTATGTGTAACTTTTTCCCTGGGTCAAGCACACACATTTCAACATGCATTTAGTTTCCTCTGAAGGGATGTAAATAATAGAAAAAAATAGCAATCAATATATCTTTAAATATTGAGTCATAATATTTCTTCTGAAATAAAAAATTCCCAGCAACAATGAAATTGATACTTGACCTAATTTCCCATTGCCATGAGTATACATAATTGTAATGCTAGATTATGTATACTAATATAGCATATCATTTCATCTATAATTATCCCATTTCAACATTACTTAATACTTGCTATTACAGAAAGTGACACTCTACATGAAGTAGATAGTGGAAAGGCTTAGTTTCTAGCATCAGTTTTGTTACTAACTAGCTGTGACATTAACTAAATCACTCCATGAAGAGATTAGATGAAATGGTATTTAAGATTCCCTTTCAGTTTTATAATTCTGCAATTCTAAATACCATTTGCTGTATATCCTAACTGCACATTCTACGAGGTTCAGTTCAAGGTCCAAGACCTGGTCATTCCTTTGTGGGGAGAATGATTTAATAGGGATTAATGTCATCAGATGATGAGGTTTTAGTAATTTGTCAAGCAGTAAGAAGCAGAGCTAGATTTTGAATACAGGTGCTCTGAATCTAAGCCACTACTCTTTAAGACTATACCACTTTGTACTTGTTCTATGAAGGGAATTATAATGAACATAATTTTCAATTTATAAAAACATGCTGATTCTTAGGGACTCTGACAATAGTAGGTTGTAATCAGTTTCATTCATTATACTACTTAAAGGGAACATGAAATAACTGTCCCAAGTGATCAAGGTAAAGAAATTAACTTCAAAAATCACACATTTCATAGCCAAAAATAAATATCTTTTTGAAAAAAATTGTTAGCTCAGGTATAGGTGGTATTTCATATCATGAGCTTCCCTTCCCCCATCTACTCTTAAATTATGAGAAAGTTCCAGGTAATGATGAACTCCACTAGATCTAAACTAACATTGAATATTACAACTTCTTTTTGACGATATTCAGTTATCAGTATGGAAATTAGTCTTATTACTTCTTTCTATCATTTAAGACTAATGTTATTTCATTTTTGCTTCTTTTTTGTTTTTTTTAGGCAGTTGGGGTTAAGTGACTTGCTCAGGGTCACACAGCTAGTAAGCGTCAAGTGTTAGGTCTGAATCTGGATTTGAACGCAGGTCCTCCTGACTCCAGGGCCGGTGCTCTATCCACTGCGCCACCTAGCTGCCCCAAAATTTTGTTTTTGTTGTTTATGTGATTATTTGTGGTAATTGTTTATCTAATTTTTTTTTAAATGAGGCAGTTGGGGTTAAGTGACTTGCCCAGGGTCACACAGCTATCAAGTGTCAAGTGCCTGGTCTGAGACCAGATTTGAACTCCGGTCTTCCTGACTCCAGTGCCGGTGCTCTATCCACTGCACCATCTAGCTGCCCAAGATTAATGTTATTTCAATCATTTTTAAGGATTCCTATGCATTTTATTCTATTTCTAAACATATTTCAAGTTTACTTTTTCATGTTTTAAAACTGACGTTCTCGGTATCATGTATCACATCAAATGAAACGTTTACCAAAATAACTTTTTAAAAATGCTACTTGTCCTCCAGTTCCAAAAGGGTTTTTTTGTTTTGTTTTGTTTTTAATAGAGCTCAAGCTAATTTTGTCCTATTTTCAGTGAAAATGTTCTAATAATGTAGAAAATCATATGAATCTTATATCCCAATAAAAGGATTCCAAAAATAACATTCCTTCCATTAAGTATACTTCAAAAACTGAACCTTGTTAAAGTAAATGAAATGAGTTTTTCTAAATCTCAAGTCAAGCCATGTTAGGGCAATGGCTTGCCACATATTGATGGGCTGAACTTCTTTTCTTCCTCTCCACAATCTTAATAGCTCTAATCACATTAATCATATTTATTGCTGAGCAATGTCCCCACCATCTGTTACTGACATCATTCTATCTGAAAATATCCTTTTCTAACATCCCCAGCCTTGAGTATTTTGCACTTTAAACTTCAATAGAGAAAGAAAATAATTTAAAATTTGTATTTTTAAATGACTCATTTTGGAAAGATGGCATTAAGACAATACAATTGTATGAGTAAGAAATGGCTTACAAAAGGCAATTCTACCAACATGTTTTAAACTGCTACTCTCATATCCATTTGGCCAAATCCCCATATGCTTTGGATCTGAATAGTGAACATCTCCACTTAACAATACCAAATACTATTTAAAAATGTGTATTTCGGTAGTAGATGTACAAAAGGATCGATAAGCACCTGGAAATTAATTTAATGTAATCCAGGATAACTATTCTTATTAAGCTGTGAGTGCTTACTACTGTTTATTTTTGTTTGGAAAACAGAAAGATGTGCTTCATCATCAATAGCTGTTAGAAGTAACAAAATTATTTCAGCCATGTGTATAAGCCACAAAATTTTTACCAGTATTTTTTATAAATTTACTGAAAAAAATAAACACTTTCCTCACCATTGCATTCCTTTCTCATTACCACAGGATCTTAGATTTGGAGCTGGAAGGGACCCTTAAATCCATCTAGTCCATAACCCTCCTTTCACAAATGAGGAAACCAAGGGCCAGAGAAGGGATCACAAAAAAGTTAAGTGGCAAAGCTGGAATTTAAGGCCAGGTCAAGGCTCCAGATTTGCAAGACTACTATCAGTTGTTTACGATACTAATGCTTCTCTCAAACTAAAATATTCAGCCAGAATTCTACTAATTAAAAAATATTCAACATTGAGTCATAAGGTTTAAATATCCTCTAAGATATATATATATATATATATATACACACACACACACACACACACAAAAATCACTTAAAATCTGTAATGAATTTGTCATGTATCTTCATTAAATGGAGCCAATAATGAACTTTATGTTAAGATACTCCTTTCCCTCATATCTTTTCCAAATAAGCCTAATTCTTTACTACCTTTTTAACATAACCAGTTGGCAAAATTAGCCTCACTGTCCTCTCAAACTTCTTTCCACGGTGCTGTCTCCTCTCATATATATTGCTCTACACAGCATTTTTTTTTTAAGGATCAGCATAAAACAAAGGGCAAAAAAAAAAATGGCAAATCATCTTCCATAGTCTACTCATGACAAAGCATAGCCCTAGGAACATTCCCAAATCACATTTTCATTTGCCTTCTACACATTTCTATTAAACATCAACAAGAGCCTATGTAAATTTATACTATGAGCTTTCAGCAGCCATTTCCTACGTGTATTCCAACCAAATTTTTTGTTAATTATGTATCAATTAACACCAACCTCCCTAGATTCCACTCTTCCCTCTTTCTCCCCTTCCCAAATCTCTATCCTGATCAACTCTTCCTTTTACAGGAACAAGGAGTAAAAGATAGGATCCTCACATGGGATTGCATATATTTGCAAGACTCTAATTTACACTACTATATAGTGCTTACTCTACTTGATCACCTTTTGATGCCTTTTGTGTCCTTATTAAAAGGAAGGAAATTCAAGGCAGTGGTCAGTACATGGTCTCATATCATGGATATGATCATGGATATCATGGTCTCATATCTGGAAGATTTTGAGAATATACCATACAAATGCAGCTTAAGATAGGAGATAAGAAACTGCTATAAATAAGACTTTGTAAAGAAAAATATGTATACAAATGCTCTGTGCTCACTGGTACTTCAGCCAAACATGTAATTAAATCATAAATATTTATTTTAATTTTCAAAATGCTTCTTTTTGCAAATAAAGCAATTCACATTACTTTTGTCAGTGCTTTGTTTCTTAAATCAAATTTACCTGATAGACCCATAGTGAATTCTGATACCTATTCATTTTTAAGATGAAAATTCCTCAACCTTAGTTCTGCTTTTAAAACCATGTTTAGTGCTTTTGTGTCTTTCAGCCATGAAATAAAAAAATTGCTGCCTCAGAAAAGCTCTTTCCAATTCCACTACTGTATTGACAGAGGTCATGGGTTGTCTATTCATGAAAACCCACAATGATACCCATTTACAGTTCTCATTATCCTTCCAAAAGAAGGAACTGTTTCAAATTTCTGCACTGGGCTTCCTTGCAGGAAGCGCCTAGTTTAAATACAACCAAATATAAAAGTTACAGTGCTGATCTTGTTATTCATTTTTTGCAATCTAGTATTAAAATTCAATCTGAGAAAAAAAATGTCCACACTAAAGAAATTATCCACAAAACTAAAATCTTAGCTTTCTAATGTAAATAATGCTTGTAAAACAAGATTTTTATCTAAGGCACAATAACCAAGAGAGTTAAGTCATCTCAGCCTGAGATGATACCATGTTTTGGAAACAAATGAAAACATGTAAAAAATGTTAAGGAGATTCAATCTTACCTAGTCATTTTTCTTTGGGTGGAAGGGAGGTATAAAACATAGTATTTCTATCTAGACACAATTCTGATTTGTGTGAGTTCAAGGACATTAAAGACAAGTGCTTCCCTTTCAAATAAAATGATTCCAAATAAATTCAAAGTCCCATCCCCAAGTATTTTACCATCTGATTTTATCACTTAACTTTACTATCTCCACTTGTAATTGTTTTGGGGGGAACTGATTTTTCAATTTTTATGAACCTCTTAACAGTTGTGAGATAAATTCAATGAATATACAAAGACTGGCCATCTAATTTGACTAGATTAAGAATGTAAAGAAAACACAATGCTTATTATTTATTTTATCATATTAGTATTAGGGTTTGTATTCAATAACCACTCCAAAGGAAGTCTGAAAGGGGTAGGAGGGAAGAGAAGGGAACCCACATTTATTAAGCACCTTTTGTGTGCCAGATACAGTGCTAAGTGCTTTATGAATATTATCTTACTTGAGAAAGTGGATATAACTAAAGGAACTATTTAGGCCAAATCCACCACCCTTTTAATCCATGTTAATTATTTCAGGGCCCCTTCTTTTTACTGTAATAAGCATCACACTCTCCACTTCAATTTTTAACTTGTTCCCCCCCAACACATGCATACCTCATATGCATATTCCTTACCTCCTCCCAGCAGCTCTAGGGGCCCAGTGTTCCTTCTTCCTGTATATGGTGAGATGATGAGTTCCAATCAACATACTTATCCCCCAGCTACTTCCCCACACTTCCAACTTATTGTAGAAGGCATATCTCCGCTTGAACTCGAAGACAATTCTGCAAACACTGGTTTGGAATTAATTTTTAAATAAGATTTATGCTACACAGAAATCTATTTGGCTATTTATATTTATCTTATATAGTACCCAAAGTGGTCTTACTATTTAGCATTCAATTTTATTACTCCTTTGTAAAAAAAAAAATTATTCACCTATGGTCATATGGAAGCTAATTTTTCATAAGCAAATAGTTGCAGCAGTTGATTATAGTTAAATGCACTATTTAAATGATTTGTTGATGGAATTTACTAAGTTGTTTTAAGGTTTAATTGAATGTTTGGACTGCACTTAGTAATTATCAGATGGGAGATTTCATATACTGTGTAATAAATTCAACTAACTACACATCAGTCTAATTTGCTACGAAATTAAACAGTTTCTTCTGTAAGTTAAAGTGCTCCATAAAAGCCTGTATTTTGTTCCTGATTAACTTAAATATGCCATTAGTGTCCAACACCATCTTTTAAAAATAGGTAATATCTATTTTTGACATATTTAAAAGGGACTGTATTCTAATTTTTGAAGGCAGTCATCCAGACAACCGCCCAAGAATACACCTAAGAATTAAGTAGGATCAATATATTTACAGAACTGCGTATCTACAAAAATATAGATACGTAAAGGCTATAGGAAAATAGGAACAACCTAAGAAGGGTTAAATACTTCAAAATGTATGCCTCCTGATAATCATTTCCTTGAAAATGTCACAGGCTACAGTGTCACACTACAGATGTTTTGGCCACTCATAAGGAAAGGCAGCAACAAAATTTCAAGATCCTATGTTTATAGTAATTCTCATTATTATAATAAAACAGGAGATAAGAATGTAGAAAAGAAAACAAGTCAAACTGTTGCTAAATAAAACATTTTCAAGGTTTCCAGGAGGCATCAAGCTCTTTATCATTTCACAGAAGGTACGAGAAGGCTGGTGAATTGCCATGTCTCCCTTCAAAAATACCAAGGGAGATCTCATGACATAACATCCATGGAACATTACTGACATGATCCAGTGCAACATGATGCACGTGTCAGATCACAGCACTAACAAAGAAGCATTGCTTCACAATCTTAGTAAACTGTCTTAGTAAACAAATACCACTGCCAAAAAGTGCTACTTATATACCTGTGTTTTAGTCTTTAAAAAAAAAACAGCACTGTGAATTCTGAAAGCCAATTATTTGAAGAAAAGTTCTTTGGTTCAAATAGGAAGCCTACTGTATGCACGCCCCAACAAGAACATGCTGATCAAAACTGACACCGGTTCACAACGTAAGTTATTTTAATGGCAAGGGGTGGTAAAGTATCAGGGACAATGAAACTCATTTTGCATCTCTCAGCTCAGGAACGGAGCAGTATATAAAATAAATGAACTAATCTAAGATTTAACCTTCTACAGCTCTGAAAAACTGAGAAACAGAGAGACAGACAGAGATAGAGAGACAGAGACAGAGAGAGAGAGAGAATACATGAAAGTGAAACATACCACTACGGGTAGACATTTTAAAACTACTGTACAAAATACGCATAAAACATGATCACTATTTTTTTTATGCAGGTTGAAATGGATCTTGTGTTGGCTAGCAAATTTTAAAATTAAAATTTTTAGTGGTCTAAAAACTATTCTAATTCATGTTGAATAACGGTTCTTAGATCCAAAACCACGTAACTTAAGTCAAAAAAGTAAGATTTCCCACTCAAAAAACTTCTGAAATAATAAAATGTTCATACTACTTTATTATTCTAGGAATATGGAGAAATTCTATAGTGTAAAATAAGGATGAAAGAAACAAATCTGTGGGCACTTATTTATTGCTTTAAGCAGATGTGTGGGGCCTAGTTCATAGCAGAACACAGAGGATACAACCTGGGCTCAAAGTGACTCTCAGCAAGTGACATAACATCTCGTGTCCCCAAGCGACTCTGTAAGACTAGAAGTTGCAGGGCTCCTGCTCAAGCTTCATCACTAGCAGTTCGCTACACCCAATGATACAATAAGTTCAGATGGGGGGGGGGGCGCAGAACAGTTTCAGGAGAACCTGGAAGTGAGGAACATTAAGTGACAGCTTATGTTTGTATAGTCCTTTACAGTTTAAAACTGTTTGCCTCACAACAAGCTTGTAAGGTAAGGTCATATATGTGTTAACCCCCCAGTAGAGAATGAAAAACTGCAGTTGAGAACTTAAATGACTGTGGATGCAGTGAAAGAATGCTTGGTTGTGTAGTCAACGGACCTGGGTTTGAATCTCATCTCTACCAATTACTACCTCTATGTCCCTAGAGTATGTCACCTAATAGCTCTGGGCCCTACTCTTCTCATTTATAAACTATGAATAGGTTGTACTAGGTTACATCTGAAGTCCCTTCCAGCTCTAAATTTATAATGTTATCATTTGCCTATGATCACATGGTTTGGCATGTATCTGAAAAAGAATCTGAATACAGGCCCCAGACAAGACCTGAAGTTTTTCCACTACACAAAATGTATATGAACAAATAAGTTTCATAGATGTGGGGATTCCCTTCCTGGATTTCTGCTCATTTGAAGACCTCTTTCTGAAGAAATGACCAAACCCAAAATATAAGCTCTACCTACACAAGAAAACAAAACATATTTATTATTTCCTGATGTCTGGGCGGCCCTGGGTCTACTGCTGAGACACTACTGCCTAGAAGTTTAAAAGTACACCCTTTAAAAATTTGCTTACATATAACAGTCATGTTGAAAACATAAAACCTCCATCATGGACCTATCCCATTCATGTAACATTTTCCCACCAAAGTACTCATTTTGTCCACCAAATTTCCATATACAATTTTCTTAATTCATAATGCTACTTTATTTATAAGATCTTATTTTCTCTCCACAGTTAAGGCTGTATATGTTTATCATTATTCATTCCAAGATCACTTATTTAGAATTATCCAAGGCCCAAAAAGTTTTCTTAACATTAACTTGATAATAACAAGCTCTAGGTTCTTTTGCTTATTTCTGGAGTTTGGGATTTCTTCCCTTTAACTTCTCCAACTGTGAAATTTTATATATACTTAATATTAATTCTTTTCCACTATTACATACGTTCTCAGTTTTTTCAATGCTATTATTTTATTACAATGTTTTAAAGAATACTTAGGATCATAAGAAGCTGGAAACTAAAACAAAATCTCTTACTTTAAGACTTAAAACATAATCTACCTGGAATAGCATCTACAATAGTAAACTCAAAAATTTCAAGAAAAAAAGAATTTTAATTTACAAAATATGTAATTTGTATGGTTTCACAATATTGTGCATAGCTAAAACACTAATAAAAATAAAAATATTCAAACTGATTTCCAATTACAATAAACTTGGATGCAAAGTATCTATGCTTAACACAATAAGTGTACTGAATTTAAAAAAGCACAAGTCCCAAAACTGCTAGGTACAGATGATAAATATCCTATGAAATTTAGTTAACAGGAAATCTGAAAAATATGACTGGTATTAAGTGATATGTCCTTTCCTCAATTTTGTGATTAACAGGATTTTTTTTATTGGTATTAAGCTAGAGCAAACAAATCAGAATAGTACATATGCAATATTCAGTACACACAAAGTTAAAGAAATTCAAAACCTGTATAAAACAAAAAAATTTGAGAAAAATTATACAGCTTAAGAGATACAGTGGTAAAGGTCCTCTCCATCCCTTGATTACAGCTTGCACTCTGTACCTAAATAGAAGAACTTACTGCACTCAACTGTAATAAGAAATATACTCATGTTAGTATAGAGTGAATTTAGGGGATTAAATAAATTCTCTAAGAACCTTGCATTGGCAAACAGGTGACTTCAGTTGGTGAAAACAGCCTAAGGAAGGGGAAGTGGGGAAGAAAAATTAACTGGTATTCTGAAACATTTTTTAAATAATTTCTTATTTTTCAAACACTGCTTTCCTAACAGAAGTGTTGTACACTTGCACAATGTTAATTACTTTATTATACATGGAAGCCTGTAATAGGCTGATTACACAATAAGACTGCAAACAACCAGTGGTACTTTTCTGACGTCAGAAGAGTACACAGGACTGAAACATCACCAAAAGTACATAAAAAACTCATGAGCATAAACATCAAAGTACAATAAAAAATGTAATCAGAAAAAAATACATTTGCTAAAAAGTGGTTTAGAGCAGCGCCACCGCCTATCAGTAGCTCCGAATGGCCATTAGCGTTCCTAGCAAGTTTCCATTAACTTCACAAGATCCGTGTACAATACTGACTCGTACTCCAGAAAGTACAGGAAAGGCTGCAATTTCACAGAGGTTCTGATGTCATTAGGAAATACTGAGCTCAATTCTCATTGGTTAAGCCACCAGACAGAATTACAACCTTATTACACAGAGCTGTGAGTAAGTGGGGTTAAGATATTATTATACATGGAAACTTGTATTGGATTTACAAATGTGGGGAGGGGCGTTTACACTACTGTTGACTATTTGATGCCATAAGACATATAAAAAGTACATAATGAATTATGTTTTGGAATGTAAATCATTTAAAAATTCAAACTGTCAAGATAGGGAGAAGGGAACAAGGAGGGAAGGCCCAACAACCTTGAAGAACAGGGTTGAGAACAAAGACAAAACATAGAGAAATGTGTGATATACTAGAAGACAAGTGGAAGAGAAAATGTTTTAAACCATGTATAATAAATACATCCCCAAGATTTATATGAATTACATAATACCATCTTATGGTTCTTATGATAGGAACCCAACCACTTAGGTTTCAATTTTTGTTGATGTCACTAGAATCTCTTAATGGAATTACAGCCTTGTTATAGTTGGGATGAGGGGAGGGCGCTTTTCATTCTTCTTTATACTAAAGCTATCATTCCAGGCTTTGATCAAAGATCCAAGAATATTTGTTCTACCAGTCTGGAATGAATGCGGTTTGGAAGATCAGAGTACACTTGAAAAGCTGCAACAAAATATAGGTAGCCAACATCTCAGAATTTTGGATCAGCCCAGATAGAGATAGCAATTTGAAATGTTTTAGATCCCTTACTTAAATGTTGAAATGTATATCATTCTTCTATCTGCAAGTTGGATATTCCAATACAGTGATAATGTATAGAATTCCCATGCGTTATTACACTTTCCTGAGAGTAAAGCAATTAGAATAAACCTTAATCCTAGGAAATTTTTTTTGTAGTTTTTTTTTTTGCATTTAAAACTTTTGGGCTATTCCCTGACAATCTATACATGTAAATTTGATTGCTAAACATTGTCACTTTGAATGTCAAACTATTTTTAATCTATTGATTTTGATTAAAAATCATAATACAAACAGAGCTAAAATCACACTAACAAAATAAACTAAATATGAAAAGTTGCATTGAAAGGGCATGTTACATTATTCTTAATAGGATCATGTAGAAACATTCCAATGGCAGTGTTCTCAAAATAAAACAAAATTACATTGTAAGAACCCCAGCCTGGTCACACTTGGGACCTTACCTGTAACTTTGGCTGGTTGGTGTCTTTACTCTTGTACTACATGGCTCACTTACATCAGACATCATATTTGTATACCCTGAGAAATCTGACACTGAAGTCCTTACTCTATGGTCCACTTCTCCATTAGAGTTAGTGATAAAGGTCATTGGCACCCTGCTGCCCGACTTAAACTGAGAACCAAATGCTTGTGCAAAGTTCTCAATTTGATACGTTGTTCTAGGCTCTATGTCTTTCTGAGGATCTATCTGGCTAGTTAACTCCTGAGATGGTATCTGAAAGCTTGTGGAGGACTCTAAGTTTTTCTGTTCCTTCTGGCTAGTCAATTTCTGAGATGTAGACTGGTAGCTTGATGAAGTCTCTAAGCTTTTCTGCGGATCTATCAGATCATCCAGCTCCTGTGATGGAGTCAGCTGCTGATGGGTGGCCTCCAAAGCAGATAAATAAAAACCTGGTTGAGATCCAAGCAACATCCCAAAAGGAGGCTTTGGCAATGTAGTTGGCAACACTGAGGTAACAGATTGGCTGAAACCACACTCCAGGGGAGATGTAGTGTATATCTGTTTATCTGGAAATAAAGTGTGGTTATGGAGAGTTGAAGACAAACTAACAAACTGGAAACTGGGTCCAAAAGCAAAACCAGTGCTATTTGCTGATCTTTCAAAAGCTTGCTGGATGTATTTGGAATATCCTTGTAACATGTTTGCTTTGTCACTTGAAGGTGTCTGGTTGCCTGGGCTCAAATTTTCCTCTTGAACCATGTCTGAATGTTCTCCTGAGGGGTGTAAATCAACTCGTTCCGTTATACTGAAAGGATCCTCTTTCTGCCCCTCAGATTTACTGGAGTACTGGTCCAAAAGACTTTGTAAGACTTCATCAGGGATTCCAGACTTGTCATGACAAGACTTGATCTCAGTGTTTAGAGATGAGGAATCAATAAGTGACAACGATGCTTCATTATCCATAACGCTCACACCTGCAGACTGGATGACAGACTGTTGGGAGGCCATGTGTCCAACATTTATAGAAAAGGCACTGTTACCGCTGGCAGTTTGTAAATATCTTCTTTTCTTTGAAAACTGCATGGCATCATCATAGTTGCTGCTTAGCTGGCCTTGCTTGCCACCTGCACTCTGGAGAAGACTAATGGCCTCCACGCCACTATTGGACACTATCCCAAGAGAACCACTCGGTTTCCCTGACAGTGATTTCTGTCCAACTATATCTGGTAATGGTGACACAAAATTAAGGTAGTTTTTGTCTGTATTTTTTCTGCTTCCTTTTTTGAAGACCAACTTTGGCACCCTTTTTTGTAATTCATCTATACCAGTGCCAATTATGCCACCACTGGAAGACACAATAGGAATTTCTACTGTATAACTCTGCATGTTGATATTATTTGCAATTTGTGATTCATTTGCTTTACCAGTCTTATGTTCCTTGTTTTCAATAGATACGCTTTTTGACTTATTTTTTCTCCTTGAAGAACTTGTATTTCCCTGAGACAACACAGTCAGGTTACCCATATTGTTATGGTTTGATGACCCAGGTTCTGCACTAGCTGCTCCTTTAGCTAAGGCTTCACCACATGTGCGCCTGTGCTTCAACAATCTATCAGTCCTTGAAAAATACTGTTGACAAGTATCACATTTGTATGGCTTTTCTCCACTATGTGTCCTCTTGTGTCTCTCCATATGGTACTTCTGAATGAACTTCATGCTGCATTGATCACACCCAAATGGCTTCTCTCTACTATGAATTTTCTCATGTCTTTGCAGTAGATACTTCTGAATGAAACCCATGCTACACTGGCTGCATTGGAAAGGTCTCTCTCCTGTGTGAATGAGGACATGTCTGCGCAGGTGGTAGGAGCTCCTGAAAGCAGCGCTACAGTGTTCACAGATGTGAGGTTTCTGACTTGGGGAAAGAATGGCACCTTCTCCATCTCCGACCAGAGAAGGTTTGGAAGAAGCGCTGGGCTTCCGCTTGGCTTTGATTCCCTGAGATTCTGGCTTTGGCCTCTTTGCCTTTTTGACATTAGTGTCCTGCTTTGGCTCCTCGTTGCCGTGGTGGTCATCTGTCCTGCTACTGCTGAGTAACACGTCTCGGTGGTGCTGGGGGGGTGGGTGCTGGCCATGCTGGTGGAGAAGGCTCAGATCCTGGATGACGCCGTGGCTCCCCCCCTCCCCGCCTCCTAGGCCGGGAGGTCTCTCCTCCGCCCCTGCAAACAGTCCTCCATAGTGGTGGTGGTGGTGGTGGTGGTGATGCTGCTGCTCCTCCGGGTCGGTAGGTTTCTCTTGTTTGATGCTCACCAGGGACTGCAGAAATCCCCAGGAGTTCCTCTGCGGGGGGTAGGCCGCGGCCGGCGCCGCGGGCTCCTTCTTGAAAGTCATGTCCGGGGCAGGAGGAGGAGGCGGGGGAGGCTCGGCGGCTGGGGCTGTGGAGTTGGAGGTCGAGGAAGAAGAGGAGGAGGAGGAGGTCGAGGAGGAGGAGGAGGAGGAGGAGGAGAGGAGGAGAGGAGGAGGAGGATAACACGCACTGCGGGGGAGGGGCGGCCCCCACCGCCGCCCGGGTGAAGCTGGTGACCGGGGGGAGCCGGTGGTTGAACATGACCATACTCGGGGGGAAGGTGGGTTCCATCTCCGCCCTCCTGCTGCTGCCGCCGCCGCCGCTGCTGCTGCTGCCGCCTGCCGCCGCCGCCGCCGCCGCTACTGCTACCGCTGCCGCCGCCGCCGCCGCTACTCAGGAACCCGCTGCCGACTTTCATACCCCGGAGGAGGCCTGGCTGAGGAGAGGAGGAAAAGGGAGGAGAAGGGAGGGAAGGAGGAGGAACCGGGCCCCGCGGCCGGGACCACCGCGGCGCTCAGACCCCGCCGCCGCCGCTGCTGCCGCCGCCGCCGCCGTCGCCGCCGCCCAGACCGCAACGCGCCCGGCGCTTCGCCCCGGCCGCCTCCAGCCCCAGCGCACCCTACCCCGGGCCTTCCCCCTCCCCCCTCCCCGGCCCCCAGCAGCAGCACTTACGGGTCCCGCCGCCGCCGCCGCCGCCGCCACCGAAGCCGTCGTCGCCTCCAGTTAATAAAAATAACGCCGAGTCCTCTCCACAATGGAATTAAAAGCCTCCCTGGCACTGCGCAGGCGCGGCGCGGGGTCTGCTGGGAACTAGTCGACCCGGCCGGAGGGGAGCTCTGGGGAGCCAGGGCGCCTGCGCAACAGTTTCCGCCCGGCCGGCCTGTCAATCATTCGGGCGGTTGGGCCCAGGGTTGGGGCCGACTCGTGTGCGGCCAGTGGGGCGGGGACTTGTGAGGTGACCGGCGGGGTGGGCCTGGTCTGAGGCAAAGAGGATGAGGGCCCAGGGCGCGTAGGACCTTAGACGTGCAACTGGCAGGGCCAGAAGGGACGAGGATTTGGGATTGGAGTCACCCGGGCAGGAAGAAAGAGGGCGCCCGGGAAAAGGAAGGAGCAAACGGGGAAGGGATGGAAGGTGAAGTGGGGAGCAGAGGGGGACCTAGCCCATCAGCGGGTTGCTCAAGGTTAGACTAGAGCACCCCCTTGGGGGCCCTCGGTGCTGGACCTCAGACACCCCCCTTCCCCAGTCGTCATGCCGTCACCAAGTCCATTCACCCCTGCGTTAGTTCGTGGTCTCTTGGACCCGGTTCGTTTGCAGTCGTGGGAGTGGCTTACTTTGAAAACGTAATTGGGGTTCCTTTGCAAAAAAAAAAAAAGTTGCTGTCTTACTGCCAACCTACCTGAAGGCTACTCAAAAAGGAAACCGCTTGCAATCCTAGTTCAGCCGCCCTATAAAACACACGCCCACACGCATTTCATCATCATTAAACGTTATTTAAATGCCCACATTCCTTTGTAGGCTTACTAATGAGCCTATTTGTCCTGTTATCTCTCAGCCACTTTTGTTTTTTGGAAACTGAAGTGGCTACCAATATCACTAGCACCTTTGGAAGATCACTGATGTCATTCTTCACCGCCACCCCACCCCCATCCCTTCTTCCAAGCCAAACTGGTATCCTAAGGAGTATAGGCAAGACTATTCATTTTTTTTCCTTAAAGGAATCTCCCAAACCCAAACCGAACATATCAACTTGACAAATATGTATTGAGCACCTGTGTGCTAGGTGCACATCTTATTATAAGCTCCTTGAGGGCAGGGACAGCCAGTTGGTATATCCACTGTGCCTGGCACAGAGTGGGTGCTTAATAAATGTTGATTGAATTGAATTGATATTGAGAATGCAGCCGTCTGAAGTTGCATTTTCCTTTTGGATTACATAAATAAGTCACTTTTTAAAAAAACAAGGAAATCTGGAACTTTGCACAGGTGCCTGGCACATACTAGGTGTGAAATAAATGTTTCTTGACTTGAAATGCTGGAACTGTAATATATACCTTTTATGGTATATTTTCTGAATATCAAAATAAAACAAGATGATTTTCTTTTTTCCTTTTATTCTAGTATTTTATCCATGAGCTATAGTTCATGTTTATATAGTTTATGGTGTGCAAAACCTTTTCCTCACAACCACCCTGTGAGGTAGGGTAACATTATTATTGAGTATATTTTATAGGTGAGGAAGCTAAGACCTAGAAGGATGAAAGGACTTGTCCAGTGTTGCAGCTGGGAATCTTAATCTCTAACACCATGCTGACTTAATGAAATTATGAATAAATACCCATAGGCCTCACTTATTTGGCCTTAAATATTTATGAATAATTTTTAAAATATTAAAGGTGATTCATAAAAAGAAACCAATATTTCATGGAATATTCTATATAATGTTTTAGAGTTAAGAAAAATTAGTCCCTAATTGCATATAACTATAAATGGCAAAGTTCTGTCCCTTGAACTGTAAAACTTTAATACAGTCAACTGTAGCTAAGTGTTAAAAGAAAGACTGGAAATTCAAAAACTTAAAACAGCAGTAAAATATTAGTCAATGCCTATGAGAAATGAGTCTGTCCCTTTATTCAGGGTGTCTGTGTTTAATGGTAAGCTGGGATGCATATAAGCTAGTCCAAGCATGAAGGGCAGTAGGACACTCATATGGAAAGCCAACTTTGTCCCTCAGTTATCAAGATAAGAAACCTGTCATTTCTCTCATTCACTCTGTCAGCCTTGAGATACTCCAAGCAGACTTACCTCTGTGTTGTACACCCCATATATCAGGAAGATGAAGAGACCCTGTAAAATAAAATGGAGGGGAAAAGCTGTTAACTCTAATCATTTCAGCAGTAGAAATACCTGAAATAAACTTTCCTGGGAACAGACAAAAGAAGACACACTTCATCAAGGTCAATTTATTTTTCTATTTTTCAACATTATAAGCTGTACCTTGAACATTTATTTGGTAACATGGGACTGCATTTTGCCTATGGCATTTTGTGCTATTCACCTCTTTAGAAATAGAAAAAGATGTCACCAATAGTGGAGCTTATTAATTAGAAAAATTGTTATGCTTGCCTCTGAACAATCTTTGCTTAATGAATTAAAGATGAACTCAGAAATGTCACTCAAATAATTTTAGAATCATTGGTGAACTATTAGTATTTCTAAATACCATAAAAAATTTGGTTACAGTAGATATGTAAGCCATACCTCAAATAAATAATACCTTTTATTAAAATGTGAATTGTCTTATAGGAAAAAGAATAGGATAGTAAAAATGCTATCATTTCAATTAATTTCCAAATAATTAGCTGTTGTGAAATTTTGCAACTTTTCTGTATTTTAAAAAGTTCCTAGTTTAAAATCTAAGAAATATGCTACTTAACCTTATATTTAACACCTCCATATAATTATGCAGTACTTAGCTCACTGCAAATGTCATAAAGGAAGGTTTTTGTCAATCATACCTATATATAAAAACTCATTAGAAGTTAGAATAGTAAACTCAATTTTCCATAGAAAAATACATGTCAATTACTAATGCCTCATTAGTGCCCATCTTTCTTTACCTGTCTTTGCTTTTGGAAATTGAAGCAAACATTAAGCACTAATGTGGTAATGATTATATAGGGGACCATAATTAAAATCTGTAATAAATGCTTAAAATTAAGAAAATAGCAAATTGTGATGATTTTCAGAAAGTACTCTATATATTACTAACTAAACTTAGATTTAGAGATTAGATTTATGTTAGAAGGTAGAGGAGCCCTGAAGTATTATTTCTACATTTGATTTTTATCTCTGAGTTCATATGACAAATGATGCACAAGAGTTCACAAAAAAACAAGTTAAAAATAAAAATTCATAATAATTTCTTAATGATTTGTATCAGTCAATTCCCTTATAGACTTTGAGCATCACATTTTTAACAGAAATGTTTAGTACAAAGGGTTTTTTTCACCTTTCCGTAAGTTTTCTTCTCATTCTAGTTGCTTATATTTTATTGGTGCAAAAGCATTTTATGTAATAAAATGGTCTATTTTGACTTTTATAATCTCTTTGATTCTATATATCTGTTTGTGAAGGTTTCCCTTGCCTACAATTGTGAATAGCACTTCTCTCTCTCTCTCGCTGTCTCTCTCTGTCTCTGTCTCTGTCTCTGTCTCTCTCTCTCTCTCTCTTTTGGTGTAAGTTGACTTTTTTATTTGTACTCATTGGGTCATAGATTTATAACCTGAAAGGAAATTATCATCCTCTAGTTCACACTCTTCATTTTTATTGATGAGGAAACTGAGGCTCAAATTAAGTACCTGATCAAGGTCACATAGATAATAAATGGTAGACCTGGGATTCAGACTCAGATTCTCTGACTCATAATTTAGTTGTCTTCCTGCTATATCATTCTATGGTATAAGATGCTTTTCTAAATTTTTTTTTGCCAAATTGCTTTCTAGTTTTCTTGGTGGTTATTATCAAATACAGAGTCCCTTCTGCAATTGTTTGTGTTCTTAGGTTTACTGATAACTCAATGTCTTTGTGCGTTTACTTATCTAATCTGTACTTCTAATGTATTTTCCTATTTTTTATTCAGTACCAGATAGTTTTGATAATTACTGCTTTGTAATATAATTTGAGATCTGACAATACCAACCTCCTTCCTCCTTTTCTTGCTTATTTCTAATGATGCTTTCTGGCATAATAATTAAAACATTAAAAGTACTATAGCACCTGAGCAAATAATGAAAAACTTTAAGAGAGTATATGAATTATTGAATCTTACCATTTCAGTGGGAGATTTTAAAAAGCACATGCATACTCATAGCCATTATGCTGTGTGGGTGTATATATCATACCTAGCATAATTTCAAAAGAAAACAACCCTTTCAAAGAAACAGAACAGATTTATACAGCACAGATTGAACAGAATTAATTTTGTTTTACAGGTCATTATCTTATTGACTACTATTTCTTTCTATTCTAGATAATTCTGGGTTTTTCTCAGTTATCTAAGTGTGATGGTACACAGCTGCAATTCAACAGATAATTTCAAACTCTATTCAGTTGTAGAACTATATGAAGGATAAATAACTCAAATCTGAATCCCATTTAAGAGTTTGTAATTTTACCTTTGTATAGATAAAAGGTGAGTTATTATGTAAGTCAAATTTCTACAAATTGGGTCACATAGTAATGCAGCACATGTAATAAATATTAAGGAGCCTTACTATCTGGATAACATCTTCAGTAACTCTTTTGGTATTAAAAAAAATGATTGGTTACATGAGTAGTCCCCTAATTTTTTTGGTCTTAGAAGTTCATATTTTCATATGCCATATTTTCTTAAAGTGAGACCCACATCTAGGAGAAAAGCAAAGCAGAAAGCAAACCAAATAAGATAAAAGTATATATTTTTTCTATATCTGTTGGCCTGATAGTTTATGTCATTCATATATACAATTACTAGCAATTCACCACTCTCTAATAATTATTTTTGCATTTTATTACATTCAATCTCTTTATGGCAAATATATGCATACATGTGCTATTTTTTGAGCTTTTAATTAATATAAAATGAATAGCCATATGCACCCCTTTCCAAGAAAGTTGAAAATTTGTCAGTTTAACTGAGGGGAAAGAAATCATATCTAAGCAGTATCTTATTCCCTTCTTCTCCTCTTTTTCTTCAACAGATGTACAACATAAGAACGTGAGTAAGCCTAGTTAACCAATAAGTGTCTGCCTGAGAATTGTGAAGTCTGAAACTTAAAATTACTGTGGGGAGTCCATGTCTCCCCTTCCCTCAGGCAATCTACATGATGTCAACATAGCCAGTGAAAAATTCAATACAACTAGGTTTGAAGTCTTATATGACACAAAATTGCCACTTGGATTTTTTTCACCAAACTGACCAGTTATTTGATTTATTCAACTGCTGTTTGGGCATCATATAGACATAATTTTCAAAATATAAGCCTTTCATTATTAGATTTACATCCCATTTCCTGTCCCTTTAGATTCTGAAAAGAAAAAAAAGGTAACAAAACAAACTATTGGATAAAAATCCTAGACTTCTTACTACTTCATAACTATGAGCCATTTTTCAATTCCTGCAGAGAGAACCCTGTTAGGAACAGCTGGAAGGAACCAACTGCCAAACCTCAACTGGCACAGAAATTTCTGGAACTCCTTACTCCAACATTCTGTCCTGTTGAAGACTAATCATCAAAAATATCCCACTTATTTCTGAAATATCTGCAAAGATGAAAGATTCTTCAGCTGTTACACAGGTATCAACTTTTTTTTTCTCTCCATCCATAGGAATATTGCTGTGCTTAATTGGTGCCACCATTTATAGTGATACCAAATTCCTAGTGCTGCAACCACAGTAAAAATATCAATAATTGGGCAGGAAGCAACCAAGTGTAACAAGCTGGATTCCTATTGCATGTGAATGCTTATTGGCAAGAGCTAGAATCTGGAGAAGACGTTAAGACATTACTCAGATACTATACAGCAGTTAAAGAAGGAAGCTCTAGAAAAAGAGAGAGAAAGAGACACTGATCCCTTGCTGTAGTTCATCTAAGACACCTTGAAAGCAAAGGCAACTTTTTAAACAATTCCAACCATTATGGAAGCAGTCATGGGAATAATTTGTACAAACAGATAAAAGGATTGAGACCTAGTCTGTTGTTTTTGTATTGATCATTTTTGTGCTTTTATCATACTCTTTATGGTTGCTGCAAAATCAATCTTCTTTCAAGTGGTAACATGTTATTTTCCTTTCCTATGCTATGAAAAGAAAAGAACAGGTACCCTGCTTAAACACTGAACACTATATCATAGCCTCACAAATGAAAAAAATAAAACTTAACAACTAGGTTAAGACTTCAAATGTGAGCACACATTAACACCTCTGTCACCAGGTTCAAGATGAGATTGTAGAGGTCATTCAACACATAGGTTTATTAAATTCATTTCACAAACATAAAATTGTTTCAAACAACTTTGGTTCTGTTCAGATCTCAGGTGGTCTAGCTGGTACAGCAGGAAATGAACGTTAAGAACTGTTTCTCATTACTATGTGCCAAGTGTGTTTTATGTTCTCTTCTTGTATCACTGCAGATTCACATTTGATGACGTATTCTTACTATGTGCTGGTTTACGTATGGTTTCCCATCCAGAAGCAGCTGGGTGACTGCATAGTCAAACGGGCTCATTGTTATCGTCAACATTTATTGAATAGCCATAGGAACATATGGCACTGTACTAAAAGGTGCAAGATTTTAGAAAGGATAGAGACATTGTGTTTGTTTTTAAAGAGACAGTCAAGGGGGGAAAATAAAAGCAAATTCATTTGCATGTAAGAAATTCACCCTGATATATATAAACTACCATAATATTAGGAAAGCTTAGTGCTCGATGCGTGAAGACTTCCTGGAGGAAAAGAAACTAACATGAAATATTATCACTTTTATCAGTTTTTGTAATGTATAGAAGAAAACTCAGAGAAGTTCAGAAGGAAGCATAGAAAAGCAGGGAAATTTTGAAAGTAATGTGTAAGATTTTTTATAGGTCTTTTTTTTTAGAGTGAGCAGTATAAAATGGAAATTCACAATTTCATATAGAATTCCCTTTTCTCTTTTTTCTATGTATATAGAAATGTTCCTTTCTTTACTCAGATTTTTAAAATAGAAAAAACCATGAGTCTTAAAGGAGAAGAACAATTGCATGGCAGCAAATGGGAGGCATGTGATGACTTGACAGCTTCAACAAGAGTAATCAGATTTAGGGAGGTCTGTACATAGGGGATGGCAAGTATATTTGCTTGAGGAACAGAGCAAGCAGAAGTGTAAAAAAGGATGAAAATTATTTCATTTCTGAAGTTTAGCTAATAGAGAGGACCTTTGCAGTACCATCAGGAAACAGAATTTAATCTAGAACAGGGCTCCTTAACCTGGGGTCTATGAACTTTAAAAAGTACTTTGATAACTGTATTTCAACATAGTTAGTTTCCTTTGTTATCCTATATATCATATGTCCCACCACCTGCATGGCACAGTGGATCTGGAGTTGGGAAAACCTGTTTTCCAAGGGTGCCTCAGACATGTACTAGCTGATTGATGCTGGCTAAGCCACAAGCTCTATCTGCTTCAGTATTTTCAACTGTAAAATGGGTATCATACTAGTACCTACATCACAGAGTGGTTGTAAGGGACAAATGAGATAATATTTGTAAAGTGCTTCGTAATCTGTAAAGTGCTATTATCAATGCTATTATTTATTTATTCGCTTCTAAAAATATTATTCTGAGAAAGGTTTCACCAACTTCCAAAGGGATCCATGACATAAAAAAGTTAAGAATGCTTTATCTAGAAGATGACAGAAATATATTAAAAGATTTTAAGGAGGAAATGATTCTTTCAAAGTGTTTTTAGGGTTAATTTTGGCAGAGATGCACAGGAACAATTGGAAGAAGGAATAGGAAATAAATGTGAGAACCATATGATGAAGAATGCATAGACCAGATTTAAGGTTACTAGAAATGTGTTAAGGGATTTGATGAGAAACAGAATTCAATGAAAGATCCAAGAAATGTTGTGCAGGGGGGAAATGGTAGAATCATATTTACTACATAAATGTAAGAGATTAAAGCTAAATTTAGAATAGAGAAAGAATAATGGTATTAACAGCAGTTACAGGGAAATGGGGATAAGGATAGGGAAAGTTTTTAGGGAAAGATTCTGTACACCGTCCTTCATATGCTCTGGTAGTAGTAGGCAGACATTTTGGTGTCTGAGAGGCAGCTGAACCATTGTTCTCTCTGTCAGAGGAGCAAGGTTCCAATCCTAGTTATGTGCTAACTGTTATTTGTATAACCTTAGGTAAGTCATTTAATGTATCTAGGTCTCAGTTTCTTCATGTATAAAATAAGAAACTTGGATTTGCTTATCTATAAGGTACCTTCCTGCTTTAAGTCCTATGACTTAGTTTTGGTGACTTAAGATGTAATTACACAGGGAAAATTACCAAATAGACAAATATCAGGTGTCTAGCGATCCTACTCATAAGAAGGGATACTCACGAACAAAACAAAGGAACATTTCATATATAAATCTAATAATTAAAAACAAATGCATTTGTATGCATGCATTGTGAAATACTGACTTTCTTTTTGTGATCTCTTGTGGAGACTTAATTAATTTAGCTATTCGAGGCTTGTAATTATAAAATGTCATACCTGGAAAAGACATAATATAGTCCAACATCCTCATTTAATAGATGTGGAAACTGAGACCCCCAAAAATGAAAGGATTTGCCTAAGGTCATATAGCTAGTAAGTGGCGATCTGAATTCAAAGCCAGATGCACCTCAAAGTGCGCTTTCTTTTTCCATGACCTGATGCTTATGTTTAAGAATATCCTATGGTTAAGAATATCACTTAGCAGAGTGTCTGGTGTACAATAGGTACCTAATAAATATTAGTTCCCTTGAAGAGAAACTTTTGTCTTCTCTGAATTCACAATATTGAAGTTGGGTATAAATATGTTTATATCCTCACCCTTCTGATTTCAGTGAAAGAAGCAAATCTCTGCTGAGGTGAGCGACTATACACTACCTTTGATCCCACCACTCTGTACTCCTTTGGATTTCTTCACTATACCCAGGAAATTTTCATTCAGGAAGATTATTTCAGCCCTACCACTTACACTTCTGAAGTACTCTCTGCCTCTGGGGCCCCTCCTCCTGATTGGAGGGCTCTTCACAGAATCTCCGTTTCAGGAAGGTGCCCAGCCAGCCATCTCTTCATTTCCCACTAGGCTGCACTCTTCTGGACATCTCCACCCCAAACCAGATATCAGCTTCTTTTTATTCCTTGTCTTCCTCATTAGAATGTAAGCACCTTGAGGGAGGGGCTATCTTTCTTTTTGTTTGTATTTGTGTTCCTAGCACTTATAATAGGGCAGCTAGGTGGCACAGTGTATAGAATGTTAGGCCTGGAGTCAAGAAGACTCATCTTCCTGAGTTCAAATCTGGACTCAGACACTTCCTAACCGTGTGACCCTGGGCAAGTCACTTAACCCTGTTTGCCTCAGTTTCCCCATCTGTAAAATGAGCTGGAGAAGGAAATGGCAAACCACTCTAGTATCTTTGCCAAGAAAACATCCAAATGGATTCATGAAGAGTTGAACACAACTGAACAGCAGCAGCATTTATCACATCATCTGACACATGGTAAGTGCTTCATAAATGCTTGTTGATAAACTGATGCTATCCTGACAACTCTTATTGAAAAGGGGGCACATCATCCCTGCCATCACCAATATCAACTGTCTCCAACAGGTAGGCAATCTCAAGAGCCCCATGCTTTCAGCCTAGCCCCTACATACATTATGAAAAGGAACAACCTTTGTGTAGATGTAACCTAGAAATTTCTTCTGCAGGTGCCCAATATTTAGCACAGTGATTTGAGCTTAGTACAGAGGTCTATGTCCTTCTTAAATTTCTAAAGTCCAAGAACCCTAAATGGTACCTAGGCCCTAGAGGCTATTCTCTTCCTACATATTTGACTGTCCCTTCTGTCTCCTTTACAGTGTCTTTACCCAGGTCACACACATTAACTCTAGGAATTCCCCAGGGGTCTGTCCTGGGCTTTCTTCTCTTCTCCCTTAATATCTTATTTGGTGATTTCAGCATATCCCATAGATTCAATTTTCTCAATGCAGATGATTCTCAGACTTATTTATCTAGCCCTTGTCTCTCTCCTGACCTCTAGCCTTGTATCACCAGGTGCCTATTGGACATCTTAAATTGGATGTCCTATATACAACTCAAACTCAACATGTCTAAAACAGAAATTATTATATTTCTCCCCAAAGCCCACTCCATTCTAAAATTCTTTATTACTATTGAGGACAATACTATCCTTCCAGCCACCCAGACTCATAACCTCATCGTCATCCTGAACTCCTTACATTCACCCCACATATTCAGTCTCTTGCCAAATCTTGTCATTTCTGTCTTCATAACATCTCTTCTACATTCTCTCCTTTTCACACAAACATTACCCTGGTGTAGACTCTCACCACCTCACACCCGGGCTATAGCAATAGCCTTCTGATTGTTTTCTTAGAGGCTGAGTCAATAAATATTAAGTGCCCACTATGTGCCAGTTACTCTACTAAGCTCTTGGGATGCAAAGAAATACATCAGACAGTTCCTGCCCTCAAGTAGCTTACAATCCAAAGGAAGGAATATAGCACATAAAAATAAACTGAAAGGAGAGGGAAAGAGTACCATGAGTAGGGTCATGATAAAGTCCTGCAGCTGGGGTGAGAAATGATCTGAGGAGATGTGAGTTACAGAGTTGATTTCATCTTACTGGACGATGAGTTTCTGGAGATCATGAATTCCAGGAGATCCAGATGGGAAATGATGAGGTGAATGCCCTGGTTGAGTACCCTACTTAAATGGTGGAGGATTTGGGAAGTCCATCCTCTATCTGCTCTAACCAGAGGGAAGAGCAGAGGGTGCTGAGGAGGTGTGAGTTTTAGAGTTGATTTCAACACATACACACACACACCCCTCCATTTCATTAACTCTAGTAGTGCCTGTTACCTCCAGAATAAAATATAAAAATCCACTGTTTGGTTTTTAAAGTCCTTCACAACCTGGTCCCTTCCTGCCTTTCCAGTCTTTTTACACTTTATTCCCCTCTATGTTTACTATAATCCAGCAGTGTTGTCATTTTTGCTATTGCTTGCACAACACTCCATTTTTTGACTCCATAACTTTTTACATTTATGTTTAACATTCATTTTTTTTAAATTTGAGTTCCAAATTCTCTCCATGCAGCTCCTCCTCCACTCATTGAGAAGGCGAATACCCATTGTACCTGTGAAGTCATGCAAGATATTTCCATATTAGCTGTATCTTTTTTTTAAAGCATGAAAAATAAAGTTAAAAAATGTTTTTAGTTTGCACTCAGAGTTCATCAGTTTTCTCTGGAGGTAGGTAGCATTTTTTCATCATGAATCCTTTGAAATTGTCATGGATCATTGTATTGATCACAGTTGCTAAGTCTTTCACAGTTGATCATCACAATATTGCTGTTACTGCATGCAGTTTTCTAGTTCTGCTCACTTCACTTTGCATCAGTTCATATGAGTCTTTCCAGAGTTTCCTGAACCCATTCTCTTTATCATTTCTTATAGCACAGTGATATTCTACCACAACCATGTACCACAACCTGTTCGGCCATTCGCAATTGATGGGAATCCTCTGAATTTCCAATTCTTTGCCACCACAAAAAGAGGTGCCATAAACATTTTTGTATATATAGGTCCTTTCCCCTTTTTCTTTTATCTTTTTGGGATGCAGATCTAGTAGTGGTATTACTGGGTCAAAGGGTATGCACAGCTTTAAAGCCTTTTGGGCATAGTTCTAAATTGTTCTCCAGTTTACAACACTACCAATAGCGTATTAGTAACCTATTTTTTGTCATTTTCCTTTTCCGTCCCATTAGAAAATCCGATAGCCATGAGGTAGTACCTCAGAGTTGTTTTAATTTGCATTTCTGTAATCAATAGTGATATAGAACATTTTTTCATAAGACCATTGTAGTTTTGATTTCTTCTTTCGAAAACTGCCTGTTTATGTCCTTTGTTCATTTATCAATTGGGGAATGGCTTTTTTTGTTACAAATTTAGCTCAATTCTTTATAGAGTTGAGAAATGAGCCTTCGTCAGAGAAATTTAATGTAAAACTCCCTCCCCCCCCCAGTTTCCTGTTTTCCTTCTAATTTTGGCTGCATTGTTTTTGTGCAAAACCTTTTTCATTTCATGGAATCAAAATTACGCATTTTACTTCCCATGATCCTCTTCTTCGGTCATAATATCTTCCCTTATCCATAGATCTGACAGGTAACCTGTTCCTTACTCCCCTAATTTGCTTTTGATACCACCCTTTCTGTCCGAATCATACACACATTTTGACCTCATCTTTTTATATGGTGTGAGATGTTAGTCTGAGCCTAGTTTCTACCCGACTGCTTTTCTGTTTTCTCAGCAGTTTTTTTTGAGTAGTGAATGCTTGCCCCCCCAAACCTTAGATCTTTGGGTTTATCAAACACTAGACTAACTGTGGTCATTTACTACATGTACAGTATCATGTACCTAATCTATTCCACTAATACACTACTCTGTTTCTTAGCCAGTACCAGATTGTCTTGATGATTACCACTTTATAATATAATCTCCATACTTTTTCACTGGCTATCCCCTATGCTTAGGTTGTTTTCCCTCCTTCCCTCCCCCTGGGGGCCTCCCTGAAGACTCAACTCAATCAGTGCCTGCCTTCTCTAAGACGGCTTTTTGCCTCCCCCTTTCCCTACCCCAAATAGCCAGCATGTATGATATTTTGTTTTAAGGTTGTTATATCTTCACAGAATCCTGGGACATAAATGCTATTATTATCTTCATTTTATAAGTGAAGAAACTGCAGCATACAGGGGTTAAGTGACTTGCTCAGAGACACCCAGCTAGTAAGTGTCTGAAGCCCTATATGAACTCCAGATATACCAACTCCAGGCAGTCACAGAGCTCTGTCCACTGCTCCAATGAGCTGCCTATCCAGTGCATCCCCTCTGAGATGACTGTTTATTTAGATATGTATTTGTATTTCCTAGCTGTTTCCTTGTGTTCTCATCCATTAGAACATGAGCTCCTTGAAAGTAGGGCCTGTGTTGTTGCCTTTTTTTGCAACCTTTGCTCTTAGCACAGTGCCTAGCACAGAATAAACTTTTAATAAATGATTCTTATATTTGTTGTTAAACTGCATACTACACAACTCACTTTGCTTTCCCCTTTACATCAACCAGGGAGGGTGTTAGGGGCTTTTTGCTTACTGTGCACCTGTTTGTATCGCATTTCAGTGTACTGAGAATTAGCCAAAGTGATTCAGAAGCCCCTAGAAAATTAAAGTGTGATTATTCTGGGAAGGACATCTCACCTTCCCAATCACATTGGAAGGAGAATCAGGGGTAAGGTATCGGTACATAAGCCAAATAACAAGAGTAGATAGTTAAATAAAGAATATTCCTTTGGCAAAGCCTCATTTCTTTTCTTAAAATAAAAGTTGTTCCAGAAAATCTGGGATATATAGTCACTATAAATGAATATAGTTTGAGTTGATGACAGTTTTTTTCTTTCTCTTTTTTTTTTTAACCTTGTCACCACCTTCTCAGGAGACAGAATAAGGGTTAGGGAGACTATCCAGAGAGGTAACTTCAAAGTGAAGTGGTTGTGTGTCCCCCTCTATTTTCTCTCATTCGTTCAAAAACATTTATCAAAGAGCTTATTGTGTACTGGACACTGTTGTAGGCCTAGGCAATGGGTGCAAAGACAAAAACAAAAAGTCTTTGCCCTCAAGGGTCTTCTCTGTATAAATTCAAAAGCATTTTGAAAGGTACTGCTGAGTTCCCTATGAACCTTTTTTGGTGATGAGGTGAAAGCCAGAGACAGCTCACAGAGATAGAGACTTTCCTGCCCTTCTTGCAAGCACGAGGCATTTCTGAAAGCACACTGGAAGTGGTTTACAGCTATCAATCATAATGTCAAATATTCTAAGTTTGTCTTCAATGACCCATCCCAAAGGCAGAGTTACAGAAAGATATAACTGACATTTAAGATAACAAAATATAATCAAATATGGGCATGCCACAAACGCTTACAAAACTTTTACACCTAAAATCCCCAGAGTCTGCTCTTTACAAATTATGTGGAAACCTATTATAAACCAACTCAGATTTATGTTTTAATTTACAAAAAGTATCTTTATATAACAAATATGCTTCCAGGAAAAATAATTGACCCAATCTTAAAGCCCTAGTCTTATCTCAGTGACCTTAGCCGAAGTTCACAGCCTACTGAGTTTCCTAGAATTTCCCAGAAGATGAGTGGAATATTTAACAATAACACCTGTGTTTCCTGTTTTAATTGGAGCATGGTTGCATAAAATAGATTTCATTTTAAAAGTGCTATTGTTCAACCTTTCTTCAATCTTTTCTTTACCAAAAATAAGATAGGTTGCTGTCAACACTGAGAAGAGGCTATTTACATGTGATACTATCTTGTGGAAATCTGGCTAAGTCCTATAGGAAAGGAAGTGTACCAAGTCCTATTATGTGCTGAAAATTTTAAAAAACATGGATTAGATGAATTACTATGGTATAAGAAGCAGTGTGGCTTAATGGATAGAAAGTTGGCCTTGGAAGGGGGAAAAACTTGGTTCAAGTTCTGCCTCTGACAAATAATGGCCATCTCTCTTCATGCCCACCACCTGACCTCGCTCTAGAGACTAGGCATTGGCTAAGCCAGTAAGTTATAGTGAAGAAGCCAACCTGCATTGGGAGAGAAAATTTCCTTATCTGGGAGTTCCCTGTATCAGTGAAATCACAGGTCCAGTGCCTATCCCCATCCCCTAATACAGTATAATGCTCTTTTTTCTGAAGTTGGCATCCTGCAAAATAAATCAAAGCCCGTGAAAGTCATCAGTAATTCTTTGAAAATATGGAGTCTGCAATACAGAGGAGCACCTCATATCTTTCTTTTTAGTGTAGAAATAGCAAAATTCCTCCAGGAAGAACCATTAAATTCAATAGCACCCCACTCAGGTGGAGCCCCCTATCATTCCCAAGTTCCATTTTAGTTATGGAGCTTGGACACTTCCCCAGTTTCAAGAATAGTAATTCCTAACAGTAGTTGGTTCTGTTACTTCCCAGAGTGTCTCCAGTTATCTTTAAGGGTTTCACCTATTTCATAAAACAAAACTGATTACAATTTTATTTTTATTAAATATATGTGCTAAAACTTCACTAAAAATCTATTCCAATGCCTGATCATGTTATGGCACTGACCTTGGATTCTCCAAGGTTTTGTCAGCAGAACATGAGCTCTAGTAGGTCCTACTAATTTGGAAGGGTATTAAGAAGAGACCCAATGATGTAGCATATATCTGTTGTTCGATGACCAACTTAACTAAGTTCAGAGAGTTGGCTACAGGTTGATGAATTTTTTTTTATGCGTAGCGATTTGTAAGAAAACAGGAGTTGTCTGAAGGGACTGATTTGGGTGCCAGGAAAGTCGATAACCAACTAAGATACGTACAGGAAGGTGGAAGCAAGGGAAGTTAACAAAAGATAAATGTAAGAATATGGCACTGTCCTTTAAATAGTCAGAGTACCACAAGAAATTATGAATATAGCCTGGCATGGTGGTGCATACTTATAATCTCTGCTACTGGGGAGGCTGAAGCTGGTGGACTGTTTGAGCTCAGGAGCTCTGAGCTGCACTAGGGTAAAGCCAATCTGGTGTTTGCTCTAAGCCTGACCCCAATATGATGAGTGTCTGGTGGAGGGGAAAGGGGGAGATGCGGAACAAGGATGAACTGGCCAGTTGGGATACAGGTCAGTTTCCATGTTGATCAGTAGGGGCACAGAGCCCATGACTGGCTGTTGTACTTCAAAGTAGGCAAGATAGGGAAAACAAGGAAGGAAGAAAGAATGAGAGAAGGAAGGAAGGAAGAAGAAAGAAAGGAAATATGAAGAATGTAGGGAGACATGGGAAGACTTTTTAAAAAATAAATTTTATTAGTATTTTACATCACCAACATTTCCCAATATATCCCTTTCCCCTCCTAGAAAGCCAACCCCTATAACAGAGTTGTTTTTTTTAATTGGGCAAAACCAATCAACAAATTGAAAAAGTCTAACAGTATGTATAGTGTTTAACACCCAAAGTTCTTCATCTCTGCAGAGAAGCAGGGAAGATGCCTTCTCATATCTTTTTGGGGGGGGGCTAAAGTTGATCATTGTAATTTCATAGCTTTCAGTTTTAATTGTTTTTGCTTTGTTGGTTTTTTCCCATTTATATTATTGTAGTCATTGTGTGTGTTTTCCTGGTTCTGCTTACTTCACTTTGAGTGAGTTCATATATAGCTTTCCTTGCTTTTCTATACTCAAAGGTGTTACCTGCTGTCACATCATTAATCTAGTGCAGGTCCTACTTGAAGAGGAATTCTTTGTAGATGGTCAGGTCCTCCAAATGTTGCTATTTTTGAGTGATGTTGTGCTGTTTGTATCAAGCTATATACATATATAATACAAATAAATATATGATACACAATCATGCATACATATATGTATATACATATGCAATCTGCATGTGTATTGTACATGTGTGTGCATGTGTATATATACTTATATGTATAACTATATTATGATAGAAATTGCAAATAGATGAATTGGTCCAAAAATTAAATAGGAGGAGAGCAAGCTAAATTGCATATAGGAAATTGTAAGTTCATTTAAAAAATAGTATCTTATTTTTTCCAATTACATGTAATGACAAATTTTAACATTCATTATTTTAATAAATTTTGAGTTCCAAATTTTCTCCCTCTTTTCCTTTCCTCCCTCCTCCCTATGTGAGCTCATTTACTGACCTTAAAACTTCTTGAAACAAAGACTAATCCTTTTAATACTAATATTCTATCAGTGTTGTATGATTACAAGGCGTGCAACACTATAGTCTCTGAAGAACTAATCAGAGAAAATCAATCAGAGAGCAGTGAAGAAGTATATGATGGTATAAGCAGGCTATAACATATAAGACATAAGAAACTGTGAAGAGGAACCTTAGTAAGAAGGTCACCAAGAAATGCATGACCAAAAAAGAAGATAGGCTAGTCATATGGCAATACTGAGAGATAATCAATGGGTGATCCATGTGCATCACTGGCATCCTCTCAGTGCCAAGAGAAAGCAAGGAAGGCCACCAATATCTTGGGTGAAACCCTTGTGATAAACTTGTGGGAAGATATGCATAAGAGTCAAACAGGATGACCAGACATGAATAGGTTGCTATCTGCATCTTTGGAAAGAGTTAATCCAATAAATCTATAAGCACTTATTAAGTACCTATTATATGCCAAGTACTGCACTAAATGCTGGGAATAGAAATACAAAAATGAAGTATTCTCTGCCTTCAAAGTACCACCTAGTGGTAAAGGGGGCCTAAATTAGGTTTTGGTATGAATAAAGAAGAGATGTTGAAGAGGTGGAATTGACAGAATTTGGCAAGTTTGGATTTGTGGGATGAGAGGGTGAAGAATTGAGGATGCAAATCTAAGTGACTGGAAGAATAACAGTAGCCTCAGCAGAAATTCAACATAACTCATTCAGCCATTTCCCAATGATGGGCACCCCCTCAGTTTCTAATTCTTTGCCACCACAAACAGAGCTGTTATATTTTTGTACAGATGGGTCCTTTTCCTGTTTCTTTAGTCCCTTTGAGGATAAAGATTCAGCAGTGTTATTGCTAGGTTTAGAGGGAAGGGTCATGAGTTCTGTTTAGGATATTTTGAGTTTGAGATGCCTGTGGGATATCTGTCCTGGTAGATTGGAGTTGTAGGCAGTTGGAGATGTAGGACTAGAGGCTACTCAGGAAAGAGATGAGGGACAGATACATAGATTTGGGAATCAGTTGCATAGAGACAGTAATTGAATCCATGGGATCTGATGAGATCCCCCCAAAAAGAAAGTTTAAAGAGAAGAGGAGAGGACCCAGAACAGAGCCCCATGCATTGGAATTGGGGTATTTGATGGTGATCTTACAGGGGAAACTGAGAAGTATCAGATAGGAAGAGAACAGAACAGTGTCACAAAAATCCAGAGTGGGGAGTATATCTGGAAGGTAAGGGTGGTCAATAGTGCCAGAATCTTCGGTGAAGTAAAGAGGAATGAGGACAGCTATTGGATTTATCAATAAAGAGATGATTAGTCCCCATGAAAGGGACAATTTTATTGCTATTGTGGGGATGAAAATCATGTTGATGAGTCAAGAAGTGAGTCGGAGGTGAGAAAGTGAAGGCAATGAGTATAGACAGATTTTTCTAAGAATTTGGCTGTGCAGGGGTAGAAAGACCTAATCAGCTTCTATGGGTTCAATTACCATTTCTATGTAGATAATTTCCAGATCTAGTTATCTACCTATAAGTTCCTGAGCTGCAGTCCTATATCACTAAATACCTAGTGGATATTTCAAACTGACTATCCCCTAGTTATCTCAAACTTAATATCTCTGAAACAGAGCTCATTATGTTTTTCCCTAAACCTACTCTTCTTCTGAATTTTCCTGTTTCTATTGAGGGTGTTACCCATCCTGGGTATTACCAAGGTTTGCAACCTTGGAGTTATCCTCAGATCCTCTCTGTCCCTCATGCTGCATTTCCAATAAGTTGCCAAGTCTTGACTCTCAACAATATCTCTCATATTTGCACCTTTCTCTCTATTCACATGGCCACTACCCTAGTTCAGGACCTCATTACCTTTCTCCTGCAATAAGCTCTTAATTGGTCTCCCTGCCTCACATAGCTCTTCTCTTCAATCATTCTACCACAGCTGCCAAAGTGATATTCCTCAAACTTAGGGTCTACCATAAGACTCTCCTGCTTCATAAACGCCAATGGCTGCCTTTTACTTCTAGAATCAAACTTAAACTCTCTTGTTTGACATTTAAATCCTTTAACAACCCGGCTCCAACTTACCTTTCCAGGCTTATTAGATAGTATTCCCTTTCCCTTTTTCTAGCCAAACAGACCTCGCTATTACTCATATGCAGATTTCATGTCTTTGAACCTTTGTACAATCTGTCCTCCCATGACTGGAAGGTACTCTATTTTCACCTCCATCTCTTAGTTCACTTTAAAGCTCAGCTCAAGTTCTGCCTCTTACAATGAGCCTTTCCTGATACCCTCATATGTCCATTCCCTTCCTCTGAAATTGACTTTTATTTATTTTGTACAAACTTATATGTATACTTGCTGTCCCTCTCTGTAGAATATAAGCTCCTTAAATGCAAGGACTCTTTCTTTTATTTCTGTATTTCCAGGGCCTGCCATAATACATTGGAAATAGTTGGCAATAAGTAAATGCTAATTGATTGATTAATTGATTAATGTAGATTTTGGAAATGGGATTAAATGAAGGTTTTGTTGGGAGGTTTGGTTAAGTGTGGAGAGATCTGAGCATGTTTGTAGTCATCGGGCATGTGGTCAGTGGATGAAAAGAGGAGGAAGGGAACTCGAGTTTATTAAGCACCTGCTCTGTGCCAGGCACTGTGCCAAACTCTGCACAGATATTATCTTAGTTGATTCTTATAACGATCCTGTGAAGTAGATGCTATTATGATCCCCGTCTTGCAGATGATGAAACAGAGAAAGGTTAAATAACTTACCCAGGGTCATACAACTAGTAACCATCTGAGGCTGGTTTGAACTAAGGTCTTTCTGACTCTAGGTCCAGTGCTCTATCCACTGAACCACCTAGCTGTCTCAGATAAGGAGAGGTTAATTATGTTACACGTTTGTTAAATGTAACATATAGCATCTATCAGTATATATTATATATGGCTTTATATTAATATATTATACATTAAAGCATGACAGAAATTCTTAGTACCTTATAAAATCCTCTTTCTTTGTATATTGAAATTTTTGTTTACTGATACTTGTTATATTTATGATAAAGGGCTACAAAAGAAAATTTTGAAAAATCAAAGAGAGATGATAAAACAGGAAAGATGTCAAAGGAGTTGGGAGAGAATAGATCAAGGGCACAAGTACAGGGATTGGCTTTGGGAAGAAGGGTCACTTCCTCCTCCTACCTGGAAGAAAGGAAGGGAGAATGAGTATGATGTTAATCAGATTTGAAATCTAGAATTGGTAAAGGGAGAGGTTATGATAGATGTCTTGAATTTTTCTTTCAGTTAAGTATGATGCAGGTCCTTTTCTGAAAGGAATAGAGGGGGAAGGATGCAAATACTATTGCTCAAGATTACAAAGACTTGGCAAGAAACTGAAGATCATAGGAGCATAGATTTTATTTCCTCACTGTTGTCCATTGAAGACAAAAGATTCAGGAGAGAAAAACTGATTTGGGAAGTTAACAGCTGACTAAGATAGTGGTATCTGAAAATGGGATTTGGGTTTTTGGACCACAGCTTAAACTATAGGATGACAGATTCTTGGCCCGGGATAAAGTACACCTAACAAAGACTGGTAGAAATTTTTTTTTCCCCCAAGTGTCTTGCAAATCTAATCAAAAGGGCATTAAGCTTAAAAAAAAAAGGATGAGGAAAGGAAAAGACTACTTATATAATTGCATCAAGTAGGTACCATAGAGGAATCCTCCAATGAAGGAAAAATATCAGTTGAGACACCTCTAAGTTCACAGAATACAAAATCCAAGAAAGGAACCAGTAGCAAAATCTTTGGTTTCAAATGTCTACATACCAAAACCCAAAGTTTAGGCAACGAGCAGGTGGACCTAGAGATCCTAAAGCAAGGAGGCAAATTTTACTTCTAAAATAGCATGTTGACTTGGTATGATGAAACCCATAATTGGAATATAGCTCTGGAAGGGAGTACCTTATTCAAAAGAAACAGGATAGGTTTAAAGGCAAGAGTGTGATGTCATTGTAAATTAAGTAGGAATACTTATGCGAGGAAATCTAGGAACCAGAGAAGAGGAAAATGGTGGAGAGCATTTGGGCAAAGGTCAATGGAGGGAGGAAAAAAATATGATTTTTGTCATTATACTACAGATCACTTGAGCAAAAATGAAATGGATGTGGAGTTTGGAAAATAGATCACAAACTCTGCACACTGATAAGATACAGTAGTGGTGGTAGCACTTCAATTATTCAGATAACTGACTGAATTCTTATCTCTGCCAAAAGCAGACTAGCTAATAATTTCTTAACTGGTCTTAATAATTTCATCCAGTGAAAGGTAGAAGAACCCTAAGGGGAAATTCTATTTTACTAACTTACTAACAGGGAAGAATTAGTTCCTGGGATAGAAGTGACTATGAGAAGTGACCATTCCCCACCAGAGTTTGTAATAGAAAAGGAGAAGAAATCTGAGCATAATCTGACATCTACCCTAGTACAATGATGGGGTGAAACCACCTCACCCTATTTTAGCTCTGATACCTTAACTAGGTGAGAACATGTCTCAATCAATCAAAAGACCTTTAAAGTAATTGTGAAAAGTCTTCAAATGCCAGAAAGAAAGTCTGTTCCTCTAGGCTGGGAAATTTGGTCACTCCTCCAGGAATTGTTTATAAATTATCAAACAAGTTGAGAAAAGATAGGCATTTTCCAGAAATTTGAGTGTGTAGCTTTCCAGTACATTCATAAGGAGAAATTGTTTGGGGGGTGGGGGTGGGAAGTGGAAGGAAGAAGCCTTGCCTTCGGCCTTAGCCAGGTCTCTTCCCTCTCCTCCCATCCCTCTACACCTTTGAGCAGAGGAAAACCTCACAGCTTCCCGGTGGTTGTTCTAAATGGTGACCCTGAATCAGCTGACAGCAGTGTCTTCTTTGGGAGCCAAGAACAAACTGGATGTAGATGTATCATGCTTCAGGGGACTTCTTGAGCACTTCATGAATGGGTGATGCCCTTCTAATGAGTAATGAGCTATGTTACCCCTTTGCCACATGTACTTTCTAAGGATTAAGCTGACCAAATGATTTTAAACTAATAATTTGGGGGCAAAGCTCATCAGTGGGTACTTGAGCAAGTTCCATTAGCATTAGCTAGGTGGTACAGTGGGTAGGCCAAATTTGGCCTCAGACACTTACTAGTTATGTGACCCTGGGCAAGTCATTTAACCTCAGTTTTTTCATCTGCAAAATGAAGATAAAAATAGTACCTTTCTCCCAGGGTTTTTTGTGAGGGTGAAATGAGCTAATTTTTTTTAGGCTATTGGGGTTAAGTGACTTGCCCAGGGTCACACAGCTAGTACGTGTCAAATGTTTCATCTGAGGACGGATTTGAACTTAGGTCCTCCTGACTTCAGGGCCAGTGCTCTATCCACTGCGCCATCTAGCTGCTCCAAAATGAGCTAATATTTGTAAAATGTTTTGCAAACCTTAAAACTCTATATAAATGCTAGCTATCATAATTATTATTATTAAGTATTTATTCCTCACTCCTTATAGATACCCGTAAGACCCTAGAGGGGAAATTTAGCCTTGCTTTAGGACCTAAGGATGACAACTTATTGGGGCTATACTAGACTTTAGGAAAGCAAATATTAATATGTTTAAAGGACAGCTAAGTAGTATCCCACGTACTAATTTCTACAGGAAAAGACAGCCCAAGGGAATAAGGAGATTCTAAAAAAGAAATTCTGAAGAAAAAAAAAAGCAGCAGTTGCAACGAAGAGGAGAAATGGGGGCCATCCAAAGGTGCTGACGTGGATTCGTAGGGAACCAATCAAGCAACTCGGACTTTTTCCAAAAAGAGGTATAGAAGATGAAAATGAGAGCCGGTAACGAGGGATAAAAGCGCTCTGCAAATAATGCCTAGAGGGCCAGAGCTCACGATAAGCGGAGGCTGTGGACAGAATTGAAGACAAGAAGAAGAGAAGGGCTTTAAAAACTAACTTGGAGGAGAAGAAGGATGGAAGGAAGGAAGGCTAGGAGCTCTGCTTGCAGTGGATGGAGCAGTAGAGGAGCAGAGCTCAGGGGAGAGGTCACTACTAGACATATACATCTGTATATCATCTGTGCAGAGACGGTAGCCGAACTCATGGGAGCCGATCACCAAGAAGATAGCATGGAACCAGGGAACATGATTGCTGAGCTACATTGTTGGTAGTATCTGAAAGGATGTGGGAAATGAAAGAGACTGGAGGAGGGCGGGTGCTCCATTTTTCAGAGTCCCTTTTTAGAAGTATTTGAAGAGATTTGGGGGAAAGCTCCGGTGAATCCCTGCTTTCACTCTGCCATCTTGACTCCGCCCACTGATGTCCCACTTCTCAAAAAAGGGACGAGAACAATCTGGAAGCTAGAGTTCTGTGGAACTTGGAGCTTGACTTCAAATTCTTAAAAAACTTCTAGAAAGGATCATTAAAGAGAGGTCTGGGGTAGCCAGGTGGTGCAGTGGATAGAGCACCGGCCCTAGATTCAGGAGGACCTGAGTTCAAATGTGGCCTCAGACACATAATACTTACTAGCTGTGTGACCCTGGGCAAGTCGCTTAATCCCATTGCGTAGACCAAAAAAAAAAAAAAAGAGGTCTGGTTTAATTTAGAAAGTGAAGCAATGATTAAAAAGAGCCAGCATGATTTCATTGAGAACTGGTAATACCAGTTCCTTTTTTTTTTTTTGTAGGGTTACTAAACTGAGAGATTAGAATAATGTTGTGAGCATAGTTTACCTGGATTTTAGCAAAACATGTTAAAAACATTTTAGGCAATTCTTGTGGAAAACATGGAGATATATGGAATAGAAAATGTAATTAGATGAATTTAGAATTGGTTCAAGGCCACACTCAAAAAGTGATCATTAATGGTTCAATGTCAATTTACACAGCTGCAGTAAGGTGTCCCAGGGATCTGTACTTAGCCCTGTGTTATTTAACATGCTTATTATGCTCATCACATTTGCTCATCAAAATTATACTAATCTAGAAGCTAACACACCAAATGACTGTGTCAGGGTCCAAAATGATCCAGATAGGCTAGACTAAAACATTGAACTGAATCGAGTAAGATGAAATTCAGTAAAGATAAATGTAGTCTTAGACTGGTTCAGAAAATCAACTTCACAAATATAGGATTACGAGGTGTGGTTAGATAGCATATTTGCCTGAAAATAGGAGTTTTAGTGGACTGCAAAGTAAATGTGGGTACACAGCATTATGTGGCAGCAAAATAAGCCAATGTGACTTTGAACCTCATTGAGAGAGGCATAGCTTAGGCAAAAACGATATACTAGTCTCCCTGATTTTTGCCCTGGTCGGGCCATATTGGGAATATGGTATTCAGTTCTGGAGTCTGCAATTTATAAACCACAATGATGAACTAGAAAGCATCCCGAGAAGGGCAAGTAGGATAATGAAACACCTTGAGTCCATGCTGTCTGAGGATCAGTTGTAAGAACTGGGCATTTTTACCATGGAGAAAATAAGACTCAGTGGGGACAAAATCGCTATATTCAACTATGGATTGTCATGGGAATAAGGATTAGAATTCTTTTTGGTCCCAGTGGTCAGAACAGGTCAGATCAATGAAGGTGCAAAGAGGTGTGTTTTCAACCCGATATCAGGAAAAACAGCTTAACAAGCAGGACCACTGTTTTTCATGAGGGGCCCCAGCCATGCTCATTTCACTCCTGGCTCTTGCATTCTTTAGAAGCACCTTCCTACCAGAAGCTTTGCCCCTGAGGGTACTCTGTCTTCCTCTCACTGTTTTCCAGCTCCCTTTTGTGTGTTTTCTTCCTTTTTTGGAATGCAAGCTCTTGAGGATAGGAACTGTCTTGTTTGCTTATATTTATATCCCCAGTGCTTAGCATAGTGCCTGGCACATAGTAAGTACTGGCACATAGTAATAATGTGTCTCTACCTCAGTCTTTTTGTCTCTGTCTGTCTGCCTGTCCAAAAATGCAATGGACTGCCTTGAGAGGTAATGGTTCCCCCTCATTAGAGGTCTTCAAGTAGAATCTAATGACTATTTGTCAGACATGTTAGGCTAAAATTCCTTTACCTATGGATTGGCCACTGAGGTACCTTCCAACTCTCAGATTCTTTGATTGTATGGGAGTGTGATAGCTGGTTGATCAGGGAAGAATACTGGTATTGACATACAGCATCAAGGGCCCAGTTGAGAATGGATAACAAATTTATAGTGGACATAGCATGATTATGTAACTTGATTCAGTTGCATTGGAGCTAGAACTGAGAAGTCAGAAGGTAGAAGTAATCTAGGGTTTGGTTTTAAAAAAAGACGAGCAGAGATAGGCAAATGAAGCATGGGAGTGAAGGACAAAGGGGACATTGATTAGATCCCAGATTCATGGAGTATTTGAGCAAAGGTTGCTCCCAAAAGGTTGGAAATTGCCATTCTAAACATTCCATAGTCTTTGATACTTCTTCAATTGTGTGGTTACCCTCTCTACTAATCATACTTTCATTAGATGGTTTTTATGAGCTGCTGTAACCAAAAGCCTTCATTACATATTAGCCAATCTTTTGTCGATGAAAAATGCTCTCTCTAAATACTACAGTTAAAAGCAGTCAGAATTCACTGCCAGTCCTGTCTAGGTTTTACTCCTAGGTCAAATGTTCTTTCAGGTCACTTGTGAAGCAGATAAAATGACTGCTCTTTGCCTCATTTTTTCCTCTTTATAAGGTCAGTTGCATATTCTGTCCATTGCCTCACAGACTATCCTGAAAATTAATGATTATGATACATCAAACTCTTTTAAGAAAGGTAATACATAAATGCAAATAATATTATGTAATATAAAGATCACTGGGGTGAGAGTCAGGAAACTTTAATGCTATTCCCCACTCTGCTACTTTAGGTCTCAGTTTCCTCAACTCTCAAATAAAGAAAGAAAGAAACAACATTTAGTAAGTACCTGCTATGCTCCAGATATTGTGCTAAACCCTTGACAAATATTGTCTCATTGAATCCTTAGAACAGCCCTGGGAGATAGTTGCTATTATTATACCCATTTTACAGCTATAGAAACTGAGGCAGACAGCTTTTGAATAACTTGCCCAGGGTCACACAACTAGGAAGTGTATGAAGCTAAATTTGAACTCAGGGCTTCCTGACTCCAGGCCCAGCATTCTATCTACTGCTCTCTTAATAATATTTCCAGTTCTAACATTATAACTATGATTACTATATGTACAAAGACATAGGTTATGTTACTAGAAAAAAGCATTTTTCTATTTCCTTTCTTTTATGTGTTTAAATTTTCAATAATCTTTTTTTTCCCTCAGTGTGTTCTCTAACCCCCATACTTAGAATGCTCTCCCCTCCCTGTCTTTAAGTCCCAACAAAAATTACGCCTTCTACAGGAAGCCTGCTCTAACTTCTCTTAATTCCAATGCTTTCCTTCTTTTAATTAAGTTCTCTTCATGGCTTGCTTTGTGTATATTTGTTTGCATGTTATTTCCCATATTAGACTGTAAGCTCCTCAAGGGCAAGGACTGCCTTTTGCGTCTAGGACTAGAACAGTGCCTGACACACAGTAGGCACTTAATAAATGTTTATTGATTGATTGGTTGATTGATTAGAAAGGAGGCTTCATGTATAAGATTAAAGGATAAAAGATGATTACCCAATAAGATTACCCAAATGTAAAATGACTTAGAGGAAGGCTTTCCAACATGTTGGGTGAATCTCCTATAGGTGTGCTATAGAACATTGTCTCACACTTAATGAGAAGGCATAAAAGGGTTGCACTCTGTATCACAAAGGGAATAGCCATGTTAAAGAGATCACAGTTCTATTGAAGTTTTGAAGTATCCTATGTTCATTTATTTTCAGTTGTTTCCATTGAAAATCATATACAAAAGAGAAAAAAAGGTATTGGAATATGCTGGTGTTGTGTTTTTCTTAAATCAAGGCCTTTTGTTCAGTTAACATATATTGAGTGCCTCCTGCATTCAAGGCATGCTAAATTTGTGGCGTACAAAGATAGGTATGATAGAGACTTACTCTCAAGGTGCTTACAATATAATGGGGAAGTAAAAGATGTGGGCAAATATTTGTATATATGATATACACTAATATGAGAAGAGAGATATCATTTTTAGTTTGGGGAAGTCAGGCAAGACCTCCTGGAAGAAGCAGCACTTGAATTGGGTCTTAAAGGTGGGGAGGAACATTAAGAGATAGAAATGTGAGAGGATTTGATTCTCTGGGGCTAATATGGGCAAAGACATAGAGATGGGAAAGGGGAGGATGAGAACAGAGAAGGGAAGTCAATACAATCAGGCTAGAATGGAGATTAGATGCACAGGAGATGACAAATAAGAGATGAAAATAAAGGCAAATTAGAGCCAGCTGTGCAGGGCCATGAATGACAGGTTCAGGAGTTTGGTACTTTGTTTGGTGGCAATCAGGAGCCAACAAGAGGTTTTGTGACCGATATGATCAGAGCAGTGAATGAGGAAGATGATTCAGATAGTCATGTAAAGAATGGAATGGAAGGGATAGAGTATAAACAGCAGTAGAAGAGCAGCTAAAATGTTATCAGGGTTTGAAGAAGGGTGGCTGTGGTGGTGGTCAGAAGGGGAGAGCAGATGGGAGAGAGATTTTTGAATGGGAATGGACAGGACTTAGAAACTGGACATAGGCAGTAAGGAAGCAGTCATGAATCCAGGATGAGTCTGAGAATACTACGTTTTTTTCTGGAACGTAGTTGCTGACGACTTTGTGCAACTCTGCCTCACTTAAATCTAACTCAGACATCCCTCCATGATGTCATTGGTCCTCATTTGTTCAGTTGTTCAGCCATGTTTGACTCTTTGTGACCCTGTAGAACCATGGAGTTTTCTTAGCAAAGATATTGGAATGGTTTGCCATTTCCCTCTCCAGTGGATTAAGACAAACAGGGTTAAATGACTTGCCCAGGTATCTGAGGCTGGATTTTAACCCATGTCTTCCTGACTCCAGACCTAGCACTCCATCTACTGAGCCACTTAGCTGCCCTCTGGAATATAGACCACAAGAAAAAGTAGCTTGCAGCGAGACTGGGAAGGTAACATAGAACCAGACTCCTAAAGGTCTTGAATTCCAGACAAAAAAGTTCAAATAGTTTTTAATTCAATAGGAGATTAATTCAATTGGAGATTTTTGAGGAGAAAGATATGACAAGATCTATAAACTGTCTTGTATGTTTCCTCCTATTCTCAGCCAGACTTCTGGAAAAAGATGTCTACATTTCTTGCTTCCACTTTTTCTCTTCTCACTTTCTTCTAAACCCATTGCAGTCTGGCTTATTATATTATCATTCAACTGAAACTGCTCTTCTTTGCATTTTTAAAATGTTTCTTTTCCTTTTCAAATTTTTTTTCTTTTTTCTTTTTAAAATTTTTTTCTAATAGTTTAATTTAATTGTATTTTCAGTTCCAAATTCTCTCCTTTCTCCTTCCCCCTCTCCCATCCAATGAAAAGACAAGAAAAGCAAAATCCATTACAGATATGTATAGTCCATGTAAAATAAATTCCCATATTAACCATGTCTGAAAAAAGACAAAAGGAAAAAGAAGAAAATATGCTTCAATCTGAAGCCATTGGTTTCAGAGGTGTTTCATTGTCGGTCCTTTGGTTGATCATTGTATTGATCAGAGTTACTAAGTGTTACAAAGTTGATTGATTATCTTTACAGTATTGCTATTATGGTATAAATTGTTCTCTTGCTTCTGTTCACTTTATTTTGCATCAGTTCATACAAGTCTTTCCAGGTTTTTCTGAAAACATCCCCTTCATTATTTCTTATGAAACTCCTTTTTTCCAAAGTTCTCATCCCTTTTGACCTTTCTGCAGCATTTCACATTGTTGATTATCCTTTCCTCTTGGATACTCTCTCCTTTCTGAATTTTCATGACACTCCTTTCTCTTGGTTCTTCCCCCATCTTTCTTACCACTCCTCAAATTCCTTTGCTGCATCATCATCCATATCAAATTCTCCAGCTGTAGGCATACTCCAAGGCTGTATTCTGGACCCTTTTCTCTTCTTTCTCTACTCTCTTAGTAAACTCATCTGCTCACCTGAGTTTAATTATCATTTCTATGCTGATGACTTCAAGATCTACATATCTAGCTACAGTGGCTCTTGAGCTCCAGTCACATATCCCCAACTACCTATTGGAATTTCAAAATGGCTATCCTGTAGGTATTTTAAGGTCAACATATCTAAAACAGAACTCATTATCTTTCTCCCAAAAAAACCCCTCCTCTTCCAAACTCTTTTATTTCTGCAAAAAAAAAGGATTTCTACCATACTTCTAGCCACCCAAGTTCACAATCTCATTGTCATCCTGGAGCCCTCACTTTTAGCTCATATATCCAATCAGTTGCCAAATCTAAGGATGTGTACCTCCACAGCATCCCTGATTTATATCTTCTTTGTTGTGTTCCCGTGGCTATCACCTTAATTCAGGGCCTCATCACCTCTCTCCTGAACTATTGCAATAGCCTCTCAATTGGTGTCCCTGCCTCAAGTTTTTGCCAACTCTAATTCATTTTCCACAAAGATACCAAACTTATTTTCCTAAAGTACAGATCTGATCATGTCACCCCACCACTCAGTAAACTCATGTTCCTCCCTATTACCGCCAATATCAAATATAAATTTTTTTTTCAAATTTAAAGTCCTTTACAACCTGGTCCCAACATATTCATTCCCCTCCAAACTGCACCCCTTACCCTCCTGGACTTTATAATGCCACAGAAACCTCTCCACCCTGGAAGTTCACTCCAGCCCTGACCTTCACACATTGGGAGTCCCCTCTGCCCCTCTAGCTTCTCCCTCCAATTTTCCCAGAATATCTATTTTGAGAAGGATGCCCAGGCCACCCACGTCTTCATTCCTTCCTAGGCTGTACTCTAAATACTCTGTGCTCATACCTATCTGTATGTTCTCTAGCAAGCAATATTGATTCATTTATATACCTGCAAAGGGAAGGACAACACTTGCAGATACAAAATTCTAAGAAATATGTAATAATAATTATAATAAGTTTAGTATTTATATAGCACCTACCATTTACATGTGCCAGGTGCTATGCTAAGCACTTTAGAAATATCTCATTTGATCCTCACAACAATCCTGTGATGTAGCTGCTATTCTTACCCCCATTTTACAGTTAAAGAAACTAAGGCAAGGATTAAATGACTTGCCAAAGGCCACACAGTTAGTAAGTATCTGAGGATGGTTTGAACTTAGATCTTCTGGGCTGCAGGTCCAGTGCTCTATCCACTGTGCTATCTAGCTGCCACATACATATGTCTATATGTATATACATACATATAGACATATGTATATACATATAGATATATGTCAGCTAGGTAGCACACACACACACATATATATATACATACATACACATATATACACACACATATGGGCTACATATATAAGTATATTAGGATCTTTATCCTAATTCTCATTCCCACAGATGAGTCTCAGGCCCTAGAAGAAGGCTGCATCTCTCTCTGTCAGGTGCTAGGGAGACCCCTGAAGAGTTGGAAGTTTCCCCCTAGTGCCATTGACTCAGTCCCCCACTAGTGTGCTTCCATCAGCATTATTAAGAATCATTTTAGTTTGCCAGCCTTATCATTTTAGAAAATATGTTTATTAAAATAGTATAGTAAGAACAGTTGGTATAAAGCATCACCCACAAAGTCTGTGACACACTTTTCCATAAGTACATATAGAGTCAAGGGGAATGGGCTCAGAATTAGAAAGCTCTTGTGGCAAAGGGGTAACACACTTTCTGGTTGCTGGAAGTCCTTTTGTCCCATTTGTGGGGTACTCAAGAATTTCCTTTTAGGCATGATGTAGTTTTTTTGTTTTTTGTTTTTGCTGCTCTCACTGCAGAGCCACAAATCTGTATCTAGTCTGTCCTGATTCTCCCAGGTTTACTTAAGGGTATCAAGAAATAGCTTTAGCACTGGTTTGAGTGATCTTGGAGGCTGAAAACTGGCCAGTTGTGGTTAAGGAAAGAAGATTCTTAGCATTGTGTTGTGTTTGTAAATGCATAAATTAGAGAGTGGAATGTGTTATTCAGTTGTCCTATGGGAGAACATAGAAGGTTAATTGACAGGGAAATGTAGATGGTGGGTAGTATGGACAGAGTTCTATCATGTAAGTTGGAAAGAGTGATTACAGAGTGACTAAGGAGAGCATTTAGTGTGTTGGTACAGGAGAGAGAGAGAGAGTGAATGGACCTGTGAGTGCCAGGGCAAATACCAATGTGCCCTAACTGTGCATTGAGGCCGGATCCAAGAAGAAATGGGTATGGGGGTTTGAATTCTAGTGCCTCACCTACACAGTATAAACACCAATCTAAAAGATGTTCCAATTATCGGAATTCAGTATTTTCTGAACTCTAGGTTGTTTTTAGAAGAGAGTACCTTAGAAGAAGGATACAGAATAACTTGGAAAACTGGGCATATGTGACTATGAATGGCAGTAGAGAGACATAGGAGGCAGAGGAGCTACCAAAGGAAGCAGAGAGGGAATAGTTGGCCAAGTATGAGGAAAACCAGGACAGTGGAATGTCATCGAACTAAACAGTGCCAAATACTGCATCAAGGTCAAAGAGAATGAAGACAGAAAGTTACCCTCTAAATGAGTAATGAGGAGGTCACTAGTGAAGTTGGAGAAAATTATTTCAGAGGAGTAGTGTAGATGGCAGCCAGAATGTAAGGGGCTGAGAAGTGATTGGGTGATAAGGAAGGAAGCAAGTGTAGACTACTCTTAGAGGTTTGGTGGTAAAGAAAAGAAGAGAGATAGGTTAATAGCCAGTGGTTATAGCAAAATCAAAGAAGGTTTTTGGTTTTGTTAGGAAACACTTGAATATTTTTGTAGGCTGACAGAAAAAGATGGGGTGAGAGAAGGAAGAGAGGGGAGACACACACAGAGAAACAGAGAGAGAGAGAGAGAGAGAGAGAGAGAGAGAGAGAGAGAGAGAGAGAGAGAATGTGGGGAAAGAAAGAAAAGAGTGACTGATGGAATAAAATCATGGCTAAAATAAGGGAAGAATGGAATAAATACATTTGTAAAATGTTACAGGTCAAAGAGATTAGCTTTCACAAGGAGGAAAGCCAATTCTTCAGAGACTAGAAGGAAGAGAGGAGGGTAATGAAATTAAGAAGTTGAGGAGTAAAAAATTAAGAGGGTTCACTTTGGATGTTATTAATTTTCTACAGGAAAGCAGGAGGCAAAATCATTTGCTGAGAATGATAAGGGCATAGAGTTGTGGGCTTATGCATTTGTTAAGCTCCTACCACATGCCAGTCTCTGTGCTAAGCAGTAGGGACAAAAAAGAAAAGCAAAAAACAGCCTCTGCCCTCAAGAAGCTCACAGTCTAATGGGGAAGATAACATGCAAACAACTATATACAAACAAGTTACATCCATGATAAATTGGAACTAATCTCTGAGGGAAGGTTCAAGATTAAAGAAGACTAGAAAAGGCTTGTTGCAGAAGATAGAGCATTAGTTGAGACTTGAAGGAAGTCAAGGAAGTTAGGAGGCACAGAGGAGATGGAGAAAATTCCAGACTGGGGCACAGCCGGTGAAAATGTCCTGAGTCAGGAGATGGAATGTTGTATGGTAAGAACTTCAAGGAGGCCAGTGTCTCTAGGTCCCACAGTGCATTAAGGTATTAAAAAAGACAGGAAAGGCAGGACGGTGATAGATTGTGATGGACTTTATGTGCTAAACAGAAGACTTTATGTTTGATCCTGGAAGTTATAGGGAGCTATTGAAGTTGACTGAACAGAGGACAAGAAGATGAGATTTTATCCTTAAGAAGGTCCATCGACAGTTGAGTGGAGGAGGGAATTCAGTGGGGAGAGATTTGTGGCAAGGAGACCAGCCAGCGGGTATGAGGTAAGGGGGCATATATGAGAGATATCGTGAAGGCAGAAACAATAGAACTTAGCAACAGAGAGGGTGTGGATGGTGAGAAAAAGTGAGAAGTCAAGGGTGACTCTTAGGTTGTAGCAGTACCAGGGAAGCTCGGGAGAGGGCAGGGCTTCTAAGGGGAAAGATAATGAATTTAGTTCTGGACATGTTTAAAGTGTCCTTGAGACATAGTTTGAGACATCCAGTAGACAGAGATGCAAGACCAAGTTTAGGAGAGAGGTTAGGACTGAACAAATAAATCTGAGAAGTATCTGCATTGCCCAGGGCAGAGCCTTAGTGGGCATGACCTGGATGAAGATACAGCAAAGAAGACTGAGGAGCAGAGACACATAGGAAGTGAATCAGGAGAGAACAATGTCATGAAAATTTAGAGAGAAAAGAGTGCAAGGAGAAGAGGATGGTAGTGTCAAAGATGGCAAAGAGGTCAAGAAGGGTAAGGATTGAGAAAAATCATTAGGTTTGGCAATTAAGAGGTCGTTGGTAACTTGAAAAGAGTAGTTTCAGTTCAAAGATGAGGTCAGAAGCTTGACTGTAGAGAATTAAGACAAGAGTGAAAGGAAAGAACTGGATGCACCTATTGTAGAGGGCCATCTCAAGTTTAGCCACCAAAGGGAGGAGAGATATGGGACAATAGTTAACAGAGAGGGACAAATGAAGTAAGGAGGAGGAGGGTTGTTTATTTTTTGAATGAGGGAGACATAGGTATGTTTGTTGGCAGCAGGGATCCCAAGTAACCAGCAGACAAGAAGAAATTGAAAATTAATGAGTAAATAAGGATAATAGAGGAAACAATCTGCTAGAGAAGACAGGATAGAATGGGATCGCTTGTACATACAGAGGGATTAGCCCTGAATAAAGGGAAGTTTTGAAACACTGTTCGGATTGTGATAGAGGGTCCATAAAACATGAAAAAAGGATTGTTGTGTGATAGTGATGGCTTAGGGGAGTTTGGATAGCATACCTTTTTAGTGGACCCAATTAGCAACATTTTTCTCTGTCAGCATTCAGGTGCTCAAGAGTAAAAACATCTTATATTTTGGTCACTATTGCAGTTATTAGATAAAATATAAATTTCATGTTGAGAAATCTATAACTGTTTTATTTTATAAGCTGAAATTATGACAGGATCTATAGAAGTTAGGTTGTTCCATCATTCTCCTTGAACATTTAAGTACTTTTTTATTATATATAAACTTAGCCATAGTCAATAAACACAAATAAACAAACTAAATATGGAACGGTTATATAAATAAAGCCTTAAAATCTGATTACTTGCATTTTTGCTTTGTTTTTTAAGATTCTAGACTATTGATCAAACTTTGATTTTCTATGTTTGTTCTTTTTTTAAAAAATTGCTTATGGAATACTTGTGTTGTCAGTACTGCTTTGGATATGGGAGACTAAAGCAGACACTATTCCAATCAGTCAGTCAAAAATTTATTAAGCACCTACTTTGTTTCAGGCACTGTGCTAAGCAGTAGCGATACAAAAAGAGGCAAAAGATATTCTCTGCTCTCAAGGAGTTCACAAGCTAATTGGTGAGACAACAAGCAAATAAATCTGTACAAAAAAGCTGTGTGCAGGAAAAATAGGAAATAATTAGATGAGGGAAGGTCTTACAATTAAGAGGAGTTGGGAAAGACTTTCTGGAGAAGAGAAGGGATTTTAGCTCCAGATTTTACCAGTTTGGTGATGTCATTGAATTGGCTTCCAATAACTATTTTTGGAGGTTTCTGGGAGAGAGAAGATGGAGTAGTTCTATCTCCATTTTGCTGGTTTGCTCCACAGAGGAAGAATGGTCAAATTGTTCTCATAATCTCTAGGTACCAGCTCTCCTTTTCCTTTCTTCCACAACTCTATAAGTTCCTTTTGTGGAAGATGGGAGTCAGAAACAGAGACCAATGCTCTTTCCCTCCACCAAGACCTGATAGAGTACATTGGTGAGATTTCAAAGCAACTAGAAAGTTTTTCTTTTCTTCCGTCCCTTGTTTGTTAAAGGGTGGTGGTAGTGGTGGTGGTATCGTCTTGAACCTCAGATCTCTTAAACTGGTGGTCCCTTTCGTGGTCCCTTTTCACTTTGGGAGAGGACAAAGCTTAGGGGAAGAAATTGATTCTATTCTTCATTGCAGGTAGCCCAGGTAGTTGTTTTTTTTACAAATGATTTATTCCTCAGTTGCTTGACCTTATTATTTTTTTTCTTTTTTCTTTTTTCTTTTTTAGGCAAGTGGGGTTAAGTGACTTGCCCAGGGTCACACAGCTAGTGAGTGTCAAGTGTTTAGTCTGAGGCCGGATTTGAACTCAGGTCCTCTTGACTTCAGGGCCGGTACTCTATCCACTGTGCCACCTAGCTGCCACCTTGACCTTATTATTATTGCTTATGAATTTGTTCTTTCTACTCAATATTTTTTTAAAAATTAATTTTTTTAAAAAAAGCTGTTAAATCCTTGCCTGTAGAAATTTAGGAAAGTTTTTTTTTTGCTCCCTTGAGAAAGAAGGGACATCCTTTTTTCAATGTGGCTAAAGTCTTAGATGGGGGGGAGAGGGAAGGAATATGGACACTGTTCCCATATCAAAGTTCTAGGGGCAAGGGAAGCATCCTGTTGGTATATCCTTAGGCAATCGTAAGTTTCCTTAAACAGAGGTGACTATGAGCAGAAAAAGAAGATAGGTAGACAAACAGACAGACAGACAGGCAGACAGATAGGTAGGTAGGTAGATAGGTAGATGGTAAAACATTTATTATGTAACACATAGCACTGGGGATACAAATAAAAGCAAGCAGGTTAGTTCTTGCCCTCAAGTAGCTTACATTCTAATGGGGTAGACAACACATAAAAGTGTGTTGGAGGGGAAGTGGTTGAACCTGAGGACACTGTTTGGAGCTATCGGTGAGACATGAAATGGGGGCGTGATTCCTAGAGAGATAATGCAAAAGATCACTTATCATATATTCTTTCCATTTTACACAGAGAATGAAAAACCTATAAATAGGTTAAATAACTTGCCCAAGATCATAGAGGAAATGTTTCATAGGCAGAAATGAAGCCTACATTCCCTGATGACTAATCAAGTATTATGTGTGACTGCTTCTTTAAAAATATATATATTCAAAATATGAGATAGATGACTAAGGAACACAAAGTACTTGAGTTAAAGCTTATGAACTTGAGATCAGAAAGACCAAAGCAGGAAATAAGATAAAGCTTGCACTGAGTGAGAGTTTTTGCTTCTGTTTTTATCTCCTCTGATGCATTGCTCCTTCATTTGGTCCTGCTTTCAGTCTCACTATTTCAACTCATCAGCTAATGATTTTATATCTTGTTGTTATTCATGTTCTGCTCTCAGATCATCAGTATCACCTGTGAGCCACACATGGCATAGCAGAGGATCATCAACAGTTACTGTGAGGATGATGTGTTCTTCTCATTTGCAGGGACCGAAGCTTGTGCCCATCAACAAATCTACAGTACAACTCAGTTACAATCTGTAATACCATTTGTATCACTAAACAATTTGCACACAAATGAATACACATAAACTGAATATGTATATATACATACATACATACACACATATGTTAGAACACTTTCCAAGTAGTACTCTGTATCTAATAACTGTATTTGAAATTTTCAACCAAAATTTACCTTGTCCATTTAGAGTCACTTGAAACTTCTCCAAGAAGAACAGACAATCCTAATTCAGTAAGTGAACTTCAACAACTCACTTCAAATACCACAACTTGAAAAAACATTCCCTATCATCCTAAGATACCAGCTCATTGAAGAATTTAATCCAAGTTTCATTGTCTTCCAGGCCATATAAATCTGCACTTCCATCTTCAGAGTGAAGAATCAGAAGGAATATTCCTGGATAACATCAGCCAACGTGGGTAATGGGACAAAATAAGAAATCACATTCAGGTGAGGTTTGTGCTACACTGAAGCCAGTATTTTAATACAGAAACAATATTTGCTATAACACAACTATCAAGGTATGAAAAGAAATGGAAAACTATTATTTAAATGCATAGTGAATAAAAGATTAGGCAAGAAGCTATCTCACTAGATAGGGAAAAAAACTAATAATAGATGATGTCAAAAGGCTTATTTTTGTTATTTTAGCTCTATCCTTATAAAAAAAAATTCAAGTTATAATTTAAAAATATGAACATGCAAAACAAACATTGGAGAGTAGGGAAAGCAGGGGAAAAATATTTAGAGATTGTTTAAATTAAGGTCAATTGATTCAGATTTTAGACTAAAAATAGGCACCTTAAGACTCTAAAAGATTCAGCCTAAATTGTTATAGGACTATTGGCTATCATTTTTGGGAATTCATAAGAGTTCTAGGGTTCAAAGGCTGGTAATGGGTCAGATTGATGTCTATGTTTTTAGGAGCCAAGGAGCACAATTATATTGTAGGTCGAAGCAAGGTAGTGACTGCTCAGAAGCCAGAAATATAGTAAAAAATAAAACAAGAAGTTACACAGAAACCTTGAAATGAAGCATCATCTAATTTATCAAACCTCGGATATTTCTTGCTCAGGTAGCAGCTCTTCTTAGGGCATGGTAAACTTGGGGTCTTCAGGTGAAAGCAGAATATGTGGCAAGGGCAGATCTTGATTGCTTACCTGGCTCCTGAGCCCCTGCTTCCTCATCAATTTCAAAGTCCTTCACAGCTATGCAACTCGGATAACAAGGGGTCTGAAGATGCAAAAGGGGTCATGCTAGTTTTAGGAAGGGCTCAATGATCCATCTGAGTTGAACATCCAAATGGAGGAGATCATGATCTTCTTTAATCTTTTCCATCAATGCCTCCAGATTATAGACCAGTAACATTCTTGCAACTAGAAATTGAGTTCCTTCATTATGTTAGATTTGGCCTGTTGAGATCTTTTTGGATCTTAGACTCTGTAATCTACCATGTTAGCTGCCTCACCCAACTTTGTGTCATCCACAAATAAGATAAAGCATATGTCTCTGCCTTTATGTAAGTCATTGATAAGAACGTTAAACGATACAGGGCCAAGGACAGATAGATGCTGGGATACTCCTTGAGGGACTCTTTAAGTTGACGTTGACCTGTTAACACTGACAGTGAATTTTGGGGTCTAGTCATTCAGATGCACCTCACTGTACCATTATCTAGTTAGCACATCTCTCCTACCTGATTGCAAATCTATGCACCTGTGGTTTTCTGGAAGTTTACAAATGACATCTAGAATTCACTGGACTGGTGGTATAGGGCTATCTACTTAGATGGTATCCTGCTGGAAAAGTATGCTTTTAATGTTGGAGTGGTTAAATACTGAGGTTATGTCATCTCTTCAAAGGGTACCTGGATGAAACCATGGAAGACTCATATGGTCCTGATCCAGCAAGCACTCACAACACCAAAAGACCCCTAGCACTTCCTAGGGTTTCATGTGGCATTTTAATTATTCTATACCCCTGCTTCTTCAGCTTGACCACACCTCTCACCAATATCTTGCAGAAAAATCATGCTTTTCATTAGCTGGTCAGTACCCATAAGACTTTTTAAATAATAAGAGAATGTTTTACCTCAGTACTCATACTGGTATAATAACTACCTAACAGGCAGCTAGTGGTCCAGGAAATGGAATGCTGGACCTGGAGTCAGAAAGACCTGAGTCCAAATTTGGCCTCAGACACCTAGTAGCTGTGGCAACCTGGGCAAGTCACTTAAACCTCTGTTTGCCTCAGTTTCCTCACCTGTAAAATGAGGATAATAATAACACCCACCTTGCAGTGTTGTTGTGAGGATCAGATGAGATAATATTTGTAAAAAGTGCATATATGTATTTATACACACACACACATATGTTTATGTAAGTATATATATATATATATATATACATATATATACATATATATACATATATATACATATATATATACATATGTTTATGTAAGTATATATATATATACATATATATACATATATATACATATATATATTATATATATATATATATATATATATATATATATATGTATGTGTGTGAATAGTCAGTGCCTATACATAGTAGGCACTATATCAGTGCTTATTCCCTTCCCCTTCCCTTTCTGGTTATCATGCTAGGCTTCTTCTTTTTGTTATTAACCTCAAATTCAGTATCTTAGTTCTAGTTCCCTGTTCTGCCATCACAATTTACTGGTATACACAATCCAAAACCGATATTCTGGTAGCTCCAGACTTAGAATCATAGAATGTTAGATCTGGACGGGACTAGAGAAATCATGGGACCACAGATTAAAAGATAAAAGGGACCTATAAGGTCATCTAGTCCAGCCTCCTTATTTTACAGATGAGGAACCCAGTCTCAGAGAGGTTGCCATATAGGAAAGTGTAATGGTATAGTGAGAAAAGCAATTATTTAGAGTCAGAGGAATTTAGACCTTTGCAATGTAAGCTCCTCATGAGGAGGAATTGTTTCATTTTGGGGCATTTGTATTCCTAGCACCTTACATATAGTAGGTGCTTAATAAATATTTGTTGGCTGATTGATTGATTGACCTGCATTTATATCTTTGCTTTGCCACTTGCTACTTCTATCTAATCTTTATTCTCTTCCTATCTACATGTTTCTTAACCTGATTCCTACAAATATGTAATATCTCCCCATCCTTAAAAAAAAAAACCCTCACTAGATCATACCATACCAGCTAGCTATAGTCTAAATCTCTCCTCCCTTTCTCATCTAAACTCTTTGATAAAGCTGTCAATACTTGGTGCTTCCACTTCATTTTCTCTCATTCTCTTCTGAACCCTTTGAAATCTGGCTTCCAACCACATATTTTAACTTAAACTAAGGTATTAAATTAGATACCATTGGTATCTAACCATAGACCAGCCAAGATGAAGAGTAGGGGGAAGCAGTACAGCTTAGTCCCTCCCCCCCAACTATTCTACAAAGACCTAGAAAATGCACCAGACCAAATCTTGATCAGGAAATCAAAGGAAAAATCACATAGAGTCATCTTAGACTCCCCCTAAATCTTCCACCCTCCACTTTCCTTATTCCTTTAAAGAACAGCATCCTCCCAATACCTGAGGCTCACAACCTAGGAATCATCCTAGATTCCTCACTATCTCCCCTCTCCCCCAATATCCAATCTCTCACCAAGGTCTGTCGATTTCATCTTTGAAACATCTCTTTAGTATGCCCCCGCCCCTGACACTGCCCCAGCTCTACTGCAGGCTCTCATTACCCCATGCCTGAACTACTGCCCGTAGCCTGCTGGTAGGTCTGCCTTCCTCAATTCTCTCCCCACTTCAATCCATCCTCCATTCAACCACTAAAGTGATTTTTCTAAAGTGCAGGTCTGATCAATAAGCTCCAGTGGTTTCTTATTGCTTCCAGGAGCAAATATAAAATGCCCTATTTTGGCACTCAAAGCCTTTCATAAACTAGCCCCCTCCTGCATTTCCAGTCTTCTTATTCCCCAACACGTACTTTTTGATCCAATGACTGTGGCCTCCTTGCTGTTGCATGAACAAGACACTCCATCTCTTAGCTTTGGACATTTTCTCTGGCTGGCCCTCGTGCCTGGAATGTTTTCCCTCCTCTGATCTGAATATTGACCTCCCTGGCTTTCCTTTAAGTCCCAACTAAATGTTTGAACACCAAAATAGAAATTCTGAATATCAAAGAAGAGACTGACAAAAATTGAAAGCAATCTCCCTCCCATTGAATTAATAGTTAAAACTAGGAGATTTTCTTTAAAAAAAAAACCACAGTAAAATAGATAAACCTATGGTTAATCTGATTTTTTTAAAGAGGAAAACCAAATTACCAATATTAAAAATTAAAAACATGAATTCACAAGAAATTAAGAAGAAATAAAGGAAATTATTATAAAATATTTTGCCCAATTATATGCCAGTAAAACTGAGTACTTAAATGAAATGGATGAATATTTACAAAACTATAAAATGTCCAGATTAACAAAGAAATAAAGGACTTAACCTATTCTCAAAAAAAATTGAACAAGACATAAATTCCCAAAGAAAAAACCCAAAGATCAGTTGGATTTATGAGCAAATTTTATTAAACACTTAAAGAGAAATACATGTTTATATTTTCTATATGTTACATTGTTATCTATGTATGTATGTATGTGTGTATATATAAACCAGGCAGATGCAAGATATATACAAACTAGATACAAAGTTGCCCTAAAGGTTATTTTACATACACATACACACATACACACATACACACAGAGTCCCAAAAGATTGAGTGTAATTTTAAACTTTAATAATTTAAAATTACTCTATGATTTTTGGAATACTGCATGCATATACATACATATACACATACACAATGCATATATGCATGTACACACATTTGTGTGTGCACACACGTAATACACATGCACATGTATATGTGCACATGTACATAAATGTGTATGTGTATGTATGTACATACATTGTCTTCTCCATTAGGATATTAGCTCCTTGAGGGCATGGATGATTTCTACTTTTTCTTCACATCCTTCATGTTTAGCACAGTGCCTGGTACATAGTAAACATTTAATAATGCTTGTTAATTGATTGATATGGCAAGTCATTTCACATCTTTGAGACTAAGTTTTTTCATCCATAAAAAGGGATGATCAGAGAGGGGAATGATTTGACAGGATGGTTCCTTCCAGTTATAAATGTATGATGATCCTATAATGATGTTGTCCAAAGTCAAACAGTTTGCTTGATGGTAGAATTAGGACTATTACTCAGGTGTCCTAACTCCCTAAACCCCTAAAGGGTCTAAATATGGTCTTATCACTAGCAGTGGTATAGATTGATGTTATTGTATCCTATTATATTGTAAAACCAATTAGTTTTTTCTTGATTATCCTCATGTCCTTTTTATTATTGACAAAATATAAAAATATTATAATCAACAAAAAACCTGGGAGTGCATACTTACCTTTTTCACATCAGAGTTAATTTTTCCATATTGTATGTAGTGAGCTTGTAATTTCTCAGCTTTCTAAGCTAATATTCCTAGGAGAAAAATTCACCAGCAATCGACTGGCAAATATTTACAGCAGAATGGAACACTGACTAATGAGTGTAGCTTAGTAACAAGGAAATCCTGTTAGACCAACATGATCTTCTTAGGTGTGGTAACTTACTGACAGTAGCAACTCACCGAAATTTAGGACTCTGGAACCTCCCTTATTGTCATCAATAGCAATCTTCAGTAATCAATAAGCTTAGCTATTTCTGCCTGAATGAAATCAACAGATATATTTGGCAAAGTTTGGACTTTATCCTTATTGACATTCATTTATAGTCATCTAAAAATCAATAAGCCTAAGATAGAAATTGTTATCTCCCCCTACCCTCCACCCTTCTTCCAAATTTCCTTATTACTGTTGAGGGCACTGCCATCCTTCTAGTCGCTCCGTTTACAATGTCAGTTTCATCTTTGATTCCTCTCACTAACTCCACACAACCAATCTGTTGCTAAATCTTGTCATTTCTACCTCCACAACATTTCTTAGATACCTTCCCTTCTTTCCACTTATACGGCCACTATCCTAGTTCAAGTCCTTATCACATATGGCCTAGAGACTATTATAAAAGCCAAGATGCTGTACTGGGTCCCTGTCTCAAGATTCTTCCCTCCAATCTATGCTCTACACAGCTGCCAAATTGATTTTCTTATTCACCCCTTAGTCAAAAGGAAGTTGATAACTGGAGTTCAGGAGGGAAATAAGGGCTGGATATATAGATTTTTGAGTGATCTACCTAAGAATGATAATTGAACCCATGAGAGCTGATGAGATCACCAGTGGAGAGAATATGGAGAAAGAAGAGAAGTCCAGGACAATGGGCAGATGTGGGATGATGACAGAGCAAAGGAAATTGAGAAAGAAGATTCAGATAGGTAGGAGGAAAACCAAGGGAGGCAAGAATATACATATAAAGAATCTAACTCTAGATAATTACATTTTAAATACTCTAATTCAAATCACAAAAGGCAGCATGATATAGTGAATAAAGAGAGGACCAGCCTTGGAGTCAGGATGACCTGGAGTTCAGGTTCCAGTTCTGTCATATGTGTGTGACTATGAATAAGTCACTTATCCTTTCAAGGAACTATAATCTCTCTTAATCTTTAGTAACTCTTTCAACTATTAGAACTTGAAAAGAAGGCAAATTATATTTATATTTTTCAAACTTTTAGTTCTTATGCTTTTCTGAAGTCCAGAAACCTTTTTAAGCCTAGGGAGAAGAGCTTTGCTTTGGGGGCTACTTTACCTGTTCCCTCTTATTTTTTTAGTTGTTGCTACTATCATTTCTCACCAGTGTTAAATGCCTTTTTACTAGCAGAAATGGATTTTTGTTAGTGTTTTTTACTCTTTTGTGCTGATCACTACAATACACATTAGTATCCCAAATTCTGATTTCATCATTGCTATTAGACAAAATCAGATGCCTAATTCTTATGTGTATATTTATATTAAATATTAATTAAAGGCAATGACAAGTGTAATGTATATTATTGTTACTGCTAGTCACTTATTATTCAGTCAATTTAGATTTTCTTCTCTCCTTTTCGAAGGGATCTTTGTGGCTTTTTGTTGCTAAATTCTTTGAGGTTTTGTCTTTGAAGCAAGTTTTTCAGCTTCCAGACAATAAATATGGTTATGTTTTCAGAATATGTAATTTGGGGGTAATTTTTAAAAATCATTGCATATTTTGGTTTACCTTTGATATTTTTTTCTTGTTTTTTTTTCTATACAACTCTGATTGGTATTGTTTAAAATATGACCTTTTTTCTTTCTTGATGCTTAAGAGAATTTTTTCTTTTAAATTTTGTTGTTTTACAATTGTGTCAAAGTTAGTATTTCTCCTTGTTATTTTCCTTCATGTTCTCTCTATTTGAAAGTATTGCCTAGTCTAGTCCATTGTGAAAATTTCTCTTTTGAGGTGCTTTAAATGCCTAGATTTTTTTTTCTCAGTATAATAAAGGGAAATCTCTTTGATCTCTTAGAATAGGGTTCTTCCCATGGAGCTGAGCATGTGCCCTGGCCCCTTCCAGTGGTCAGGTCTCTTGCTAAAAGGGCATGCTCTGCCAGAGGCTCCCAGTCAGTCCCTTGGACCTGTGAGAGGCATCACTGAGGAGCTGTGCCGGAGAGGATTGGCCACTGAGCCAGGAGAAGCCACCCATCTCATGAGACTTTAAGAAGAATGACTACCCACTCTCACTCCCTCTTCATTTCCCCAGTGAGCATGTCACTTGGGACTCAGGTAGTCTTTCCCTTAGATTTCTTGTGTGGGGATCCCTCATTTACCCTAGCAGCAATGATAACTATGAGCCCACAGCAATGATAATATGTGCCACTTGTTGGAGTAAAACTGGGTCTAGACTTCCAGTCCTTGACCTACTCTTCTGCTGTATGTTTTTTTGCCTGAGCCCATGTGACCACACACTGATACTGAGACAGGTATTTTTAGTGTTGGCAGCAACCTTATGGGTTCAAGAGGTTGGACACTTTTGGGTCCAGGTTGTGGTTGCTCAGGAGGAGCGGTGATCTCTGTAACAACTCAGAGGAGAACATAGCTCCTGCTGGGAGGATACTACAGATGAAAGAATTAAGAAAGTCTAAGACAGGGCATGGCTTGCCAGGAGATTGAGACTTGTGAGCTAAGCAGACAGGACAAGTCAGAAGTAAAAGCGAAATATCTGTTCAGCAGACCCGCAAGTCTCCCACGAGTTTTTTGTCTCTTAGAATGGTATAAGATGGATGGAGAACTTTGTCATTTTAAAAGTACTTATCAACGTTTGCTTGTGAGGTTTTTGTGTTTTAGGCATTTCTTTTGTTGTAAATGAAATAAATTGTTGTCCTATACCTTGATCTACTTTGTACACTGAGTACCATTCTTGAAGGGTCATATGTTTTCCTCCCTTTTCAGTTCCACAGGATAAGAAATTCCACACTAGTTTATCACAAAACAAGGGACACCTGAATTGTTATGGAATATACTATAGGTATATAAAGGTTAATTTTAATGATAACTCTCACAAATAATAATAGTTAATATTGATGTATCTTTAAAGTTCACAAAACACTTTATGTATGTTATCTGATTTGATCATCACAGCAACCTCATGAGGCAGATGCAATTACCCTCATTTTACACTGAGGAAAATAAGACTCAAAAAGTTTAAATGACTTTAAGGCTCCCATAGACAGTAAGTGCACAAGGCAGCTTGGAAACCCAGGTCTCCCTGACTCCAAGGGCAGTGCTCTGTCCATTGTACAATCTACTACTACCTAAATCTGAGGCTTTCTAGCTTTTTTGAGAAAGGAAGGGGAAAGGTTACTTTTGGCAGCTGTTTAAGTCCTACTTTGATGCTACTCCTGAAGGAATATACCTTCAAATGAAGGCAGAGGCCTAGGGCCTATTCCCAAGTGTGAATTGTGGAGAAATACCAAAGTACTAGCCAAAGGCTTAGAGATGGCAAGTCAAGTGATTCTTTTTTCCTTTGAGTTAAGAGCAGCTTAACCTAATTATCTCTCAGTAAATCTGCAGAGATATTTTTGGCATGCTTTTGCAGTACTAGTAAATATTGCTTTTAACTGGAAACTCCCCCCCCCAAAGCTCTCATATAGAAACTAAACCTTGTAATCTTCATTCCTCCCTTATGTCAGCATGGACCACTCTGATTTTGAAAGTAACTTCAGCAAAATCCCCTGGTTTCTATTTTATTAAGATAAGAGTCTCATTCATTTCACTGGTAAGATACTAAGCTGAACTCATTATATTGTCCCTATTGAGTACCATGGAACTTATATCCTTTTGACACTCACTGGTCTCGTGGTCATACATACCTGTCAATGTAAAATCTTTAAAAAACAAAAACAACTGTAATGAAACATGTGTCTGAGTGACATAAGAGAGGGAAAAACAGTTATCTTATAAAGCTGAATTTTGAACTGAAATTAGAATTAATTTGTACTAGAAATCAAGATTAAAGAATAACAGCTTCCTTTATAGACCAAAAGCTTGTTTCATTCATGTTGTTTCATTACAGTTGTTTTTTAGTTGTTTTTCTTTATAATTTTGTTTTTATAGTACAAATTATTCTATAGTGCAAATTATTCACTCTGCAACAGTTCCTACAAATTTTCCAAGTTTATTCTAAAACTGTCTATTCCATCATTTTCTATGTCATAATGATATTTCATTACATCCACGTATCCTCATTTGTTTAGTCACTCCCCAAATGATTGTTCTCCTCTCACTCAATTCTTATCTCCTACTAGGTTAGAAGATATCATATCATGATATCCTAAGATATCAAAGGATTGGAAGGGGCCTTGGGGTCATCTAATACAACCCCCTCATTTCACAGATCCTTAGGCCCTGTCCACTCTATCCCTTTCCATTTTTCCAACTTAATCTTATCAAGCATTTTTTTTCCAGATATATTCTACTTGTGTAACATTCTACTTTCACCTATACACAACACTGGTGTTAGCAATTTTTTGTTGACAGTTGAACCTTTACCAAATAAAATCATATGTCAGGGAGTCTAAATTTTCAGTCTGCACACTGACAAGGTGAGTAGCACCAGAAGTCTGTTATCACCCAATTTGCCCTTTTCCCACAATATTCTTTATGAGAGAAAGTTTATCTTTGGAAAATTATGTGTACTGTTCTCTGTATTATTAATTGATAGCTTTCTTCTTCATAAGAATAATGGTTGTTAAATTTGCAAGCCAACAAATAAACACAAATCAGTGTGATCTTTTTTTCATGAGCTGTCTTAATCTGAAACAGTTTCTGATGTGCCAGCCAGAATGCTTCCCTGAGCAGTAGAGTTTCCATATATGAAAGGCTTGTCATAATTATATCCCCTTTTTAAAAATAAGCCCTGTTGTGCTAAATCAAAATATATTTAAGAAATAATGTGCATGGCAGAAGAGTATAAAAAATCATGAACCGCTTTTGTGGATGATTAAAAGCCAAAAGGAGGCCTTGGCATCAGGTAACCACAAATGCAGTGATTGGGATTATATTCCAGTGCCACAAACATTATTAATATATAACCAGAAGAACCAACAAACCACAACATGGGGGTGGGGAGGAAGCATCTTGCTTTTTCTTCATTGTTGGGGCTGGATATAGGAGTTATGAGTAGGAGGTTCTCGAAGGGTGTATGGGGTGTTCAGGGAGGACCAGCACCTCTGGCATGAGGGCCTGTGGAGCCCTTTTCAGAGCTGCTCATTCACCTTTGGTGTCCATCTGTCATCCAACTCATACCTGTGGCTCTAAGAAGCTGGAGCATGCACATCAACCACCCCGGGTAAAAGAGTCTCGACAGGAGGGCTTAACCAGGTTGAGGGTAAACAACAGGCCTCAAACCTATCAGTAAGTTAGGGGATGTCTACCCCAAGCATGTGAAGAATGGGTAGATGAGAACAATTTGTTCCAACAACCATGAAGGCAGCTGAAGCAAGTGCTGTAGAGTGCTTAGAACCTGGTCAAACACTGAAGACTCCAAGGTCACCTGCTGCATCCCCGGCTGTTGCCAGTCATTTTGACTTCTGTCCAGCCACTGGACTTGTAGGACTCTGGAAGAAAACGTGAGGCTGACGACTTTGCACAAATCTGTCTCACTTAAATCCAATTCACAAGTAAGTCAAGATATCACCCATCATCCACTATTCTACCTCAGCATTATGATGTTGGTGGTCCTCTTTGAAAACAAAGGACAAACAACAAAATGCACACATTGCAGACAGCTGCTTCAACTGCCCTAGAGTTGGAACAACATTCCAGGTTTCAAAGCGTTTGTGTCCCATCAGGTCATCTTTGTTCTCTAATTCAATTAAATAAACATTTATTAAGTGCCCAAGGTATTCACAGCACTGTGTAAGGGGCTCTGGGAATACGAGGAAAAAAAGCAGACTCAAAGAGCTTATGTTCTATGAGGGCACAGAACTTGCAAATAGGTGACAAAAAAGGAGGTAATTTGAGCAGGGGGAGAGAGAGGAAGGAAGAGGGAGAGAGGGAGAGAGAGAGACGGAAAGAGAGAGAAAAAAGAGAGAGAGGGAGGAGAGAGACAGCGGGAAGGAGGAAGGGCAGGGGAGGGAGAGAGAGAGAGAGAGAGAGAGAGAGAGAGAGAGAGAGAGAGAGAGAGAGAGAGAGAGAGAGAGAGGGAAGAAGAGACAGAATAGAGAAGAGAGAAATGGTAACAGCTAGAGGGGAATCAAGAAAGACTGAGTAAGAAGTGACTCCTTATCTGCATCTTGAAGGAATCTAAGGGTCTGACCTCAGGAGGTGAAGGAGGCAGTATATTCCAGGCATGGGGGACAGCCAGTGCAAGAACACAAAGGTGGGAGATGGAAAGTGAAGTTCTAGGAACAGTAGGAGGTGAGTTTGGCTGAAATGTATAGTGCAGGAAGGGGAGTAATATGAAATAGAACAGGAAAAGTGCACTGGAGCTTGAGTTTAAAAGCTTTCAAATATTCCACCAATGAGCTAGTGCTTATCCAAGAAGCAATAGGAAGCCACTGGAGATTCTTAAGCAGGGGAGTGATGGTCAGATCTGTGCTTTAGGAAGCTTACTACAGCAGCTGTGTTTGAAGATACTTGCTAAATATGGTTGGTCTTCACAGTCTGACCAATAAATAGCTGGAGATGAGTGGATCTAAGTGGGATACCGAATAGTTTGTTGAAGGCAAGGCATTAGAAGAAAATCACAAGGGAGAAAAATCAGGGGGAAAAAAAGGGATGGGGTGGTGGGCGGAGGCGGGGGGAGGAAGGTAATGTGAAGGACCTAAGTTTAAATCCTACCTCAGATGCTTATGTGACCTTTGTTGTTGAATCGTGTTCAGTTATGTCTGACTCGTTGTGACCCCATTTGGGGTTTTCTTGGCAAAGATACTAGAATGATTTGCCATTTCCTTCTCCAGTTTGTTTTACTGATGAGGAAACTGAGGCTCAGGATCACACAGCTAGTAAATGTCTGAAGCTCGATTTGAACTCAGTAAGATGAGTCTTTCTCACTCCAGGCCAGGCACTCTATCCACTGTGCCACCTAGTTGCCCCCATAAGCATTTATTAAGCACTTACTGTAAGTCTGTCACTACATTAAGCTCTGGGGATACAAAGAAAAAAACAGTTAACTAAAAAGTGTTCATTCTAGTGTGTGAGACAGCAGCTTCCCTGTGTGACTGTGGACAAATCATATAGCTTCTCCAGGCCTCAGTTTCCTCACCTGTGAAATGAAGGGGTTACATACTAAATGGCCTCTGAGTTACCTTCTGCTCTAGATCACATGATCCTATCACTCATTGTCCCTTCTAGCACCAAGATTCTATGAGTCTGTGATTTTAATTGAAAAAAAAAACCACACCAACACATGAATATTAGAAGGAAGGGAAAAATCATTAAATAACATGTGAGCAACTGCATGCCAATGTAAGGAGTCCTACTACCATGATAGAATTAGCCAAGAAGGGATTCTTGGGGGTCATTTCCACCACCACTCCCAAGCCCACCCTTTCCAGGGCTGAAATTATTTTTTTTGTCTTTATATTCCCAAGGCCAAGCACAGAGTCTTACACAAAGGTGCTTAATAAAAGCTTGTTTGATCAATTGAGCTAGATCTTGAAAGAAGATTGATGGACTACAGATGAGAGGGCAAGTATATTAGGTACAATAAAGAGATTTGACTTGATAATGTTTATCTGTGACATTTTCCATTACCTGTACTTGTAAATTCTCATTAGCAAGGCAAATCCCTAGAGCAGTTGGTTAGCAGCTTCTAGGTACCATGCCTGTAATTTAGGTAACTGCCATTCAGTTGTAAGCTCCTTGAAGGCTCCTTTCTTCTTCCTCTATCCTGGAGCTTAGCACAGTGCGTGGTGCATTGCAGGGGCTCACTAAATGTTTATTGTTTGGCTGACTGTCACCAGATTATAGTACAGCAGACTGGCCAAAAAGCATTTTCCAGGCATAATCAAATTTTAGAGCATGCAGCCATATAATCTAATTCTAACCAATTGTCAAAAATAATCAAAAATTATAAAAATAAAATTTAATATAATACAAATATAAAAAAACTCATTAAATTAATAGCACAAATTACTTAACTGCTCACTCACAGTATTTTAATAACAAATCGAAAACAAGATAATTTTAATTTTTAAAGAAATACAAACAACTAGGCACAGAATTAGTACTTTTGCACACTAAATTTGAACTGCTATCAATCCTATCTATGCTTAACTTATCTATCCTTCCTTTTGAAGGAAGAAAAAAAAGCTCTCCCTTTCTCCTGTTTGGATTTTATGTGCTTGAAAACCACATGGACCTTTTCAAAGCATTCCTTTTTTGCCCCCCAGGGTGCTTTTTCCTTGCAATCAGTGAATGACTTGTATTACTCCTATTGCTAAGTGAAGTTTTAAAGCTATTTTTCTTTTCTTCTCCTTCTCTTCCTTTTATTTTTAAGGAAAAGGTTTTATTGATGTTATTTTTTTTTTACTTCATTGGCATCTCCCAATGACTCCCAACAGTACTTGCAGCAACATACACCTAAGCAAAACAAATCAATATATTGTTTAGGTCTGGCAACATATGCCTATTGGGCCAACCCCTTAACTTCTCTCAGCCTCAGTTTCTTCATCTGTAAAATGGAGATAATAAGAACAGGATTGTTGGGAGGGTCCAAAAAAATAACGCACATGAAGCATTTTGCAACCCTTAAAGCCTGTATAAATGCCAGCTATTCTTCTTATTATTGTTATTAGTCTACTATCTCTCTGTTGATGTCTTTTAATGTTGTTTTCCTTTACAATCCAGTAGTCCTCCTAAAAATTGTTTTACTAGTTCTGCCCATTTCAGCTTTGCATCAGTTCAGGTTAATCAAGTTTTCCTAAATTTTTCCTAAATTCTTCATGTTCTTGTTCCTTATAAGCAATAATCCTCATTACATCCATGTGTCATGGATTCCCCAGTCGATGAGCACCCACTCTGTTTCCAGTTCTTTGATATCACAAGTGCTGCTACAGATATTTTAGGATATCTGGAACTTTTCTCTCTTTGACTTCCTTAAGGTGTATGCCTAAAAATGAGATCACTGGGGCAAAGGGTATGTACAGGTTAGTGACATTTTTAGCATAATGCCAAATTGTGTCCCAATAAACTGTTTTCCCCTATATTCCCTGTTACTTTGTTTTTTCTTTACTTCTCAGAGGGGAAAAAGATGGATAAAAATATGGGCTATAGGACTTTGATCTGTATAAACCTCTCAAAATTATCTTATTTTCTAATCTTCAGGGAGTTATCTCAGATACCAAATCACTGGCTCATTCCTTTTAGCTGAACAGATTAGCTTTGGTATATAAATTATTTTGCATAGAATAGCTAAGGATTATCCTTTAACTAGTTCTGCAACTATTAGTAGTTTTTGCCATCCGTCCTCAAAAATCTGTGTCACATCCAAGGCTTCTTCTTATAAAGACCAATTTTTTAAAAATTTCTAAAGTGACTTCCTCAAGTATTCAAGCACTTAATACTTAAGAACACCTTGGGACCCCAGTGAACACTTGACAAAAATAACATCACAGAGTGCTACTCAGATATTAAATAACAATATGGCACTTTAAGGTTTTTTTTTTAAAATGCTTCACATATATTATCTTATTTGGTCTTCACAACAACCTTGTAAGACAGGTACTATTATTTTCCCCATTTTATGGATGTTGAAACTGAGCCTTGAAGGAGGTTAAGTGCCTTGCCCTAAGTCACATAGCAGTAAGTATTTAACTCAGGATTTGAATTCAGGTCATTCTGTCTCTAAGTCTAGCCCTCTATCCCTAATGGTCAAGTACATGTGTTGAGACTAAGCTTAACTTTTTAAGGGACTGCTGTGATGCCTGATTTTCTTGTTTCTTCTATAGATTCCTGTTTTCCTATAATTTTACATTTTCTTGCTTCAGAGATGGGATATTATGGTGAGAGGGAGTAATTAGGACAAAAAAAATGTAGGCTCAGGGTTCTTATCCTGCCTATTGTCTGGTCTTCAAACTATAATCACCTTGTGTTTGCAAATCACCTTGTTATTTTCCCCTCTACAAAATGGACTAGCTAAGGCTCCAGATAGTGTACTGGATGTGAATCTGATTTCTGTGCCTCACTAGAGTTGGATGTACAAAAGCAGGTCAGGTCAGGTCAGGTTACAATTTTATTGTGTGGGGCCAAAATCTATATAGAACAATGACTTACAAAATAGAGTAGTGACACAGTTTTAAAAAATGAATTATAAATTAAATTCTAAAAATCTTTCTACTTTGATATTTTGATGGATTTGTAAGCTTCTCAAAATAGGCCTTCCCTCATGACTAGAGTACAAGCTCTTGATGCCTTTTCGTAGACAAATATAATTCTTGATCATGACATTCAATAGTTGATTGGTTGTTGTCCTTTGCCTTCAAAGAGGACCAAAATGACATCACTATGCTAGAGTCAAGTTTTTGTGTGTCCGACTGTGGCTGATCAGACTAATACGAGCTCGGAATGTTCTACCACAGGTCGGGCACAAATAATTCCTGTGAACATTTGGGGTGGATTCTCTATTCAATAAATACTCCATAGAAGATCTGCTCAATGTCATGAAGCACTGTCTCCATCTTTTGATATTTGGTCAATTTCAATGCAGAGTTTCAAGTTTTCTCTTACCCTCATGACTGACAAGACTACCTTTATTCTGGTCATATATATCTGTGTTTTACAATACTTCTCACATATAAGTTATCATTCTAAAATAACTGGCTATACATGGACATAGGCTTTGTATATTCCAGTAGCTTGGTTTCTAATCATTTCATAGTAACTCCTCTGTGATGAGACTCTATATAGGGTATCCAATGTGATACCAAACATTTTTAGCAAGCCAAAGCTTCCCCTGTCTTATGTTTTATTTGATAATGTTGTTCAGAGGCATTTTGCCCTTCCTCTAACCAGCTGATGATCCAACCACCTATAGAAAGCTGATTCTGAAATGATTTCTTTGTCAGTGACTAGATATCTTTTGTCTGTTAAAATATGATAAATTGCATTTTTGTGATCGTGTTCAGCTCTCACACAATATCCATCACTTTCCGACTCTCTTCTGAAGAAGATATGTTCAGGCTATTCAGACATCAGGCCTCTGAGGAGTCTCTATAAGCTTTTGCCTTTTTAAAAAATCTTTTATTCCAAAATCCTGTTTTCCAACATGTCCCCATATACTCCCCTTAACCTACCTTGATATCAAAGTCTTTGAGCATCACAATAAATATGCACTTAGTTTGGAGTCTCTTGTACTATTCTTTGCAGAATTTCTCAATTTCTTAATCCTTTACAACAAATGTCGTGGGTCAATTGCATCTATATTCATGGTGATCCCATCATAAGTACTGAAAGCTGCAATGAGCAAGAGTCCTATGAAATGATACTTATTGGCTGACTAATAATAATAATAAAAGTTGATTCAAGATTCACAAATCACTTTACATACATCATTTGATCCTCACAAGAGCTCCATGAGATAGGCATTCATGGAATATCATAATTCCTATTCTATAGATAAGGAATTGAGATTAAAAGAGGTTGCATATGATTACATAGTTAATAAGTGTCAGAGGCAGATAGTTCTTTGAGGATGGGAACTGGTTTTTTCCTCTTTTTTTTTTTTGGCATCTTCAGCACTTGTACAGTGCCTAGCATATAGAAAGTGCTTAATAAATGCTTATTAACTGATTGACTGACTCTCCTCACCCCAAGTATTGCACTTATATTCTTTCTAATGAAATCAAATTTGATGGCTCTTTTCTTCCCCTCTCCAAGGAGACCTGGAAGCCATATTTCTTTTTAGTCATAACATCTTTATGCCTTACAATTTCATTTATAGCAAGAATGTCAAGATTTATATAATTCAGTTCTGCTAGGAGTGTATCAACTCACTAGTCATTGAACAAACATCTCAGTAAAACTGTATATAGTCTAAATAGTGTTCAAATTTTAATTTGTTCTTTATTACCACTCTGTTACTAATACAAGAGCAACGGAATATGATCACATGGGACCAAGAGCTACTTTGCATTTTTGATATTTTATCTCTACAAAATCCTCCCTTGCCTCATCACAATAAGGGAGCGACCCAGGGGTTTCTCTCTCTCTCTCTCTCTCTCTCTCTCTCTCTCTCTCTCTCTCTCTCTCTCTCTCTCTCTCTGTGTGTGTGTGTGTGTTGTATTGGTCATGCTTGAAAATGTATGACTTGCTATGCACTTAAAGTCTATCATTTCTTTACCAAGAGGTAGGAGGCATGATTCATTTTTAGTATTCTGCGGTTGTGATCAGTCACTTAACTGATCAAAGCTCTTAAGTCTTACAAATTTATTTTCATTTATGGTGTTATGGCCATGGTATAGGTAATTCTTCTGTTTCTGCTTACTTTGTATCAGTTCACATGTCTTCCCAGGCTTCTCTGAAGTTATCCTTTTCATCATGTATTTGTTGTTGTTGTTGTTGTTCAGTCGTTTCAGTCATGTCCGACTCTTTGTGACCCCATTTGGGATTTTCTTGGCAAAGATACTGAAGTGGTTTGCCATTTCCTTTTCCAGCTCATTTGACAGATGAGGAAACGGAAGCAGACAGGGCTAAGTAACTTGCCTATATAGCTAGTAGGTTTTTGAGGCCAGACTTAAACTCAGGTCTTCCTGACTCCAGTCCTGTCACTTGTGACTGACTTCCCTAGAGTCATACAGCTAGTAGGTGTCTGAGGCCAGATTTAAAATCAGGTCTTCCTGGCACTCTATCCACTGTACCACATAGCTGTCCCTTTCATGATTTCTTTTTTTTTCTTTTTCCTTTTTTTTTTTTTTTGGTGAGGCAATCAAGGTTAAGTCACTTGCCCAGGGTCACACAGCTAGTAAATGTCTAGTGTCTGAAGCCATATTTGAACTCAGGTCCTCCTGACTCCAAGGCCAGAGCTCTATCCACTGCGCCTCCTAGCTGCCCCAGGTAATAGGAGTAGTGGACATAGATTGTTGAAATGAACAGTTAAGAAAAACCAGGCCAATCCACAAAATATTTGTCAAGTACCTACTATAAAGATGGGAAGGAGGGAGAGAAATTATCTTAGTTGTTGTGGCTAAATAGTATTAGATATTCAGAGTTTCAAATTTCTTAGAATCATCTGTTATTTTAGTAATAAGTTTTGAAGAATCAATTTATGCAGCAACCAGTCATCATTATAAAAATTATTCCCACTGTTTGTGCTGAAGGAGATGTACCTGCAACAAACAACATTCTCCAAGGTAGTAGTCACCACTGCACTCAGTGTTTTAGAAAGACGTAAAGCTAGAAATATGTTTTAAGAGTGTGCTAAGGTCTAAATCAGGCTCGTCATTAGGATAAAGAACTTCATTAGGAAATGTAGACCAGGGCTACACGAGAACAGCAACACTCCCAAGTGTGGCAAACCAGATTAAAATGTAACTGGGCAATATTTAACAAAATAAATAAAAACACAATAGAACATAGATAATGGTAACACGTGGTTTTCTAAGTCAATAATATGTGATGGGATAAGTCAGGGTTCTTGTTCTCAGGTCATCAGCCAAAGAAAACCAGGTGAGCACTGGGGTCATGAATACAATTAGTATTGCATTATCTTTTGCACATAGAAATAAGTCATCAGTTGATACTTAGCAAAGCTGGGACATGATTTCCTGAAGTCCAAGGATGAGAATTACACAGAATGAGAAGGGACATAAGTTCATATCCTGGTTCTGCCGTTATTCCCTGTGGGCAAGTCACCATCTGAGCCTAGGTTGCCATGTTTGTGAAATTAAGGGGTGGGATTAGATGACTTCTAAGATCCTCTCCAGTCCTAAAACTATGATACCACTTAGAAATATGGGTGGGCTGCTATCTGTACCTGAGGAGGGAATAGGACATCAATGAGATCCCAGACAAGCAATCAATAAGCATTTATTCTGTGCCTACTTACAACGTGCCAAGCACTGTGTGCAATACTGAGGATACAAATGCAGAGTGAACCAATCCTACCTGTTTTGTGGGCTGCCTTAGCCAAAGAGGGTATCATCTAGTGGCCCACCTGCAAGTGATGAGTTTTTCCAGACTTATATCTGCTGGTTACTAGGAAGCAGTCATGACTTGTTACCAAGGTCTTTCCAAGCCAGCCAGTGTTTTGCTGGCAGGGCCTTTGAGAAACAAGAGCCAGTTTCATTCCACAATAAAGCATCAGAGCAGGATAAAAATACATTACAGTGAATTTTATAGCATATGAATAGTTAAGCCTTCATTTCTTAAAAGGGATCACTCAGACCAACACATCGCTCTGGCGTTTTAACCAGAAGGCCTAAAATAGCTTAAATATTCATTTTTGATGGGGTCAGTTTAAATAGAAATTCTGACAGTAATATTTATGCCTGTGTCAGGCAGCAAGTTATTTGCCTTTTCTGGTATTGCCCTCAAGCGGATGCTGGTTAAAATTACCCCCAAAAGCTCCTACCATTTTCCTAGCACCTCAAAGTAGATTAAGAGGCGGTGTGGGAGCTAGCTCAGGGACAAAGGTTACTTAGATGGTCATTAGTGGATATTTGGCTTGGTTTGGTTGAATACATGTATATAACACTAAGTGGTAACAGAAACAGACAAGGCAAGCATGGTGAGTGGGGAGCTGGCCCCAGAACCGGGAAGACCTAATCTTCCTGCCTGGGTGACTCTAAGCAAGCAAGTCACTTAACCTTTCTTTGCATCCCTGGTGTTTAGCAGTGGGCTGGGTGCTTCATAAATGCTTATTGACTAATTAACTGACTTCACCTCTGAGTGCCCCAGGTAACTCTCCAAGACCTGAAGTTGCATAGCAGGTACTCTGCACTGGTAGAGGGAGTTTGCTCTTGGGGAGTTCCTTATACCAATAAAACCATAGGTCAGGGCCAGAAAACAGAAAGAGAATTACAATCCCATTCCTTTCATGGCCCTGCACCAGAGTTCAGTTGGTATGTTTTCTTTTTGTTGTAAAAGTCACAGCTCAATTCCACCACTCACAAAGGGTCAGACACTGCTTGGTTTGACCCTTGTGGGTTCCCCCCACTGGGACCCAGTACCTTATAAGAAATCATAAAATAGCATTAGTGGTACACCGCTGTTTTCTCAGGCCTGATCTCCCATAACTGAGAGCATTTGCTTTTACTGAATTTCCATCCAAGTGTTTCATTTTTTAAAAAACCACGAATAGGCAATAGGTATCTTTGGAGTGACAGAAGCCTTGTCTTAGTGTTAAAGCTGGGTAGTTGGTGAGAAAAGAGGGGAAGTTCGTAAGCTAATTCAATGTGAACCTCAGGTCTTTTTAATGTAATTTTTTTTAATGACAAAATTTTATTTTATCTCCCTTCCACCACTGAAGGAAAAGAAAAAGAAAACTCAGAATAAATATGTATAGTCAAGCAAAAGAGATTCCTGTACTGGCCATGTCCAAAAATATATGTCTCATTCTGCATCCTAAGCCTTAGGTCTTTTAAGGCATGATCTATCTTAGGAGAGCCCCTTCCTTTTCCACCTGCTTGCGCAGTTCCATAGCCTAGTACCAGCAGTATAGGTTCTCTGAAGTGTGGAGTCCACTATTCACCATTCACATGATCAGGTTTTGTATATATATGCCCTGTGGCCCCAAATACTTTATCACCTACTCTAGGGCAAGCATCAGGACTTACCTTTCTTTTTTTTAATCTTCCAAATCTCCAGCCTTGTTCAGATCATGCAGTATGCTCTCACAAAATACTTCTTACTTTTAGATTTTTTTTCCTAATGAAAGAAAGAAGCCAAAAAAATATATAAATGCATACAGATAGTCTAAAACTCTGCTTTAGAACACAGGGCATGATATGCCTGGCCACCTTCCTCAGTGATGGCCGCTCTTTCCACTTTTCCTGACATACAAGGTCAGAAGGAGGAGGTAGGAAGGTTATATATTTAGGAATCAATCAGTAAACAAATATTTATTAAGCACCTACTATGTGCCAGGCACTGTGCTAAGCACTGGGGCTATGAATATTTGTGTGTCCATATCATCTCTGCTTGAGAAGCAGTGAAGCATGATGGATAAAAGGCTGAATTTGGAATAAAAAAGACCTGGGTTCAATTCCCGCCTCAAATATCTACTGTATGTGTGATCGACAGCTGTGCGCCAAAGGAGCTTCATCTTTAAAGCAGGAATTACAATAGCACCTACCTCAGAGGGCTGTCGTGAGGATAAAATGAGATGTTATGTTGTACGTAAACTGTTTTATCAATATTAAAGCACCATATAAATGCTGGCTATTGTCAGTCCCCCTCCTACCTTTCCAGTCTTCTTTCACTTTACTCCCTGACACATAGTCTTCAACCCAGTGACACTGGTCTCCTGCTTGTTCCATGAACAAGATACTCCATCTCTTTGCTTCTGGCATTTTCTCTGGCTGTCCCCCATGCCTGAAATACTCTCTCTCCTCTGCTGAGATTACTGACCTCCCTGGCTTCCTTTTAGTCCTAACTAAAATCCTGCCTTCTACAGGAATTCTTCTCCAGCCCCTCCTAATTCTATTGCCTTCTTCTTGTCAATTTTCCATATATATATATATAAAATGTATTTACGTATATACACACATATATATGCATATATATGTATGTATACACACAGACATATTTGTATATATTTTCATGTTGTCTACCCAATTAGACTGTAAATATCTGAGGGCAGAGATTGTCTTTTATCTCTCTTTGTGTCCCCAATACTTAGCACAGTGCCTTGCACATAATAAGTGCTTAATAAATGTTGATTGATTGATAGATCATAAACTCTTTTAGGACTGGATCTACATTCATTTTTGCATCCCAATCTGCCTCTAATATGGTGCTTTGTACATGACAGATACACTTAGTAAAGTTGTGGAGTAGAGAGCAATAGAAATGACATGGAACATAGTGAAATATAGTGACATAGAAATGAAGTCATAGATAGGTCAGAAGTATGGACAAGTGACCATCCTTCTACGACACCTTTAGATCCAATTCCAAGAAAGCAGCATGGGTCAGTGGAAAGATTGCTTGCTCTGGAGTCAGAAGACCTGTACTACCTGTGTCACTATGGTCAAGTTACTTAGACTCCCTGGCCTCAGTTTCCTTAACTATAAAATGAAGGGCTTGGAATAGAAGGTTTCTGAGGTCCCTTTAGATCAATGAGCCTGTGGGTTCCCTCTTGACTCAGTTTGTCTGTGGCCTAGGACCTCACAAAACATCAATAGGACTAAGGATAGGGACCTACACACTGCAAATAGTGAGTGGATTGCGTTCTATCCACGAAATCATTACAATTACATTTTAGTGGTTGGTGTAGACTCTCAAGATTAGGCCCATAGGTTCTTAATAATGAAAAAACATTTAAGAAAAACCAGGCCAATCCACAAAATATTTGCCAAGTATCTACTATAAAGATGGCAGAGATTGGGGGGTGGGAGAGGGAAAGAAATTATCTTAGATGTTGTGGCTAAATAGTATTAGATGTTCAGAGTTTCAATTTTCTTAGAATCATCTGTTATTTTAGTGACGAATTTTGAAGAATCAATTTATGCAACAACCAGTCATCATTATAAAAATTGTTCCCCACTGTTTGTGCTGAAGAAAATGTACCTATAATAAACAACATTCTCCAAGGTAGTAGTCACCACTGCACTCAGTTTTTTAGAAAGATGTAAAGATAGAAATATGTTTAAAGAGTGTGCCAAGGGGAAGGGTCTAAATCAGGCTCATTATTAGGATAAAGAACTTCATTAGGACAATGTAGACCAGGGCTACATGAGAACAGCAACACTCCCAAGTGTAGTTACCCAGATTAAAATCTAATTGGGCAATATTTAACAAAGTAAATAAAAACACAACAGAATATAGGTAATGGTAACACGTGGTTTTCTAAGTCAATACCTGGCCTTCAGGGATCTTTGTATATAGCTCAGTAGCCCCATTTCTGTCTGAGTTGGACACCACTTGTGTAGACCTTCCAAAGAAGCATTCTTTATTCAAGCATCTCCAAAGACTTCAGGAAATCATGTCCCAGCTTTGCTAAGTATCAACTGATGACTTATTTCTATGTGCAAAAGATAATGCAATACTAATTGTATTCATGACCCCAGTGCTCACCTGGTTTTCTTTGGCTGATGACCTGAGAACAAGAACCCTGATTTATCCCATCAAATAATAATTTGATGGTTAACTCATTATAGGGCACACAGCTAGTGTAAAACAGCCCCAGTACATCTCTTCAGAAATTTTCGGGTTTTTATAGAATCCCTCTGTGATTTGTTTATGATGTAGCAATGATTGACTCTGTCAGTTACTAATAAATGGTAAATAAAAAAAGTAACCTGAGATATTAAAGCACTACATTAGCTACATTGTGATTAAATTACAGTAACACCACCAGCTATAAACCTTTATAGAATCCTCTCAACCATGCAGTAATTCTCCTAACTATACTATTATGTAGAGCACAAATATTTCTTTGTAAGTTCAAAGCAATACATCAGGGAAGCGTTTACTGCTAAAGCTAGATTGAGAGTAAATGCATCTTGGGTTGCTATGAATAAAAGCTCTAGCTTCTCATTACTTTATGACAAGACACAGAAATTCACTTTACTTTTCATTTAAGCTTTTCTGCTCCAGTTTATAGATGTATGCCTTCACGCTTTTATTCCCCTCTCGCCTCAGCCGTACGTAATAAATGATTATAAATTTTCACATTTGACCACCTCTCTGTTCGTCTCATGCTTAATGCACAAAGTTAGGAAGCTGCAGGTAAAAATTTCACAAACACTTTTATTTATGATGTTGTCCTTGGTAACGGAAATTTCAATGTACTGAAATGAAAAGTATGATTAAAGGGATACGACGTCCTGACAAGGATAGTAGAGGGCAGCCTTCTATTTCCCACTGAAAATATATAATACTTTTTTGACATCAATTTCATAGAGAATAGACATGGGTTAGTCATGGGAAAAAAAAGACACAAACAGGTTTCCAACTTCAGTATTCTTGTGTCTTCTCTTGTATACTAGATTGTTTTGTCCAGTTAATGAACTCCTGAATAGAAAATTATGTATTTTCCATGAAAACTAATTTAAAACAAATAAGACTGAAATAAAAACAAATGAAAATACAGCCTCGGTCCCAAATATCTATTTTCTGAAAAAGGGCAATAATTGGGAAATATTAAAATAAAATATTATTTATTTAAAATTAAATCTTTTTTTCCTGCTCATTCCATTTAATTCAATAAATACTATTTCTTTCTTATATGAATTATCTGGCTATGCCATGAATGATACATATTCAAGAAAAAGGCAAAAACCCAAAACATGCCCAAAAGAACCATAATTACTTAGCTTCCAATGTATTTGCCATGAATTTCCATCAGTCACAGAAAGCATGACTTTAGGTTTTCACTGTTTGAAAAGTTAAATGAGTTCTAATACTTGAGTCTGTAGAAAGTGAGTGTCTCTTTCTCCGTTCTGTAGGACAATGGATTCACCAGCACAGAAAGCTTAGCAGGTACAGCCTCTAGGTAAATGAAATTCTACTTCTCAGTCACCTCCAAATTTTGATGTTACTAAGTACAGTTTTTGTCAATGGAAATCAAAGTTGTTTGAGATAAACCAGTTTCATTCCACTGGTATTATTTCAGTCCCCAACTACTCTAATAAAATGTGTCATCCTGAGATTGGAGTTCAAGGACCATTATAATATCTTCAACCTTGTACTAACCTGGGCAGGGCACTATAGCTATTTCCTACCATATTGGGTGGAGGAGGTGGGCGGGAAGAGAACACATCTTGATTTCCAATCTGTGGAAATGAGAAATTGTGGACACTTCCCCAGTGCCAGCATGTACTTCCTTAGAAAAAGGGCAGATTGACAGGGGAGGAAGGAGGGAGGGAACAAGCTCCTACTACGTACCAGTCACGGTGCCAAGCACTTTACAAACATCTCATTTGCTTTTCACAACCCTGCAAGGTAGGTCCTGTTATTACCCCTACTCTGCAGTTGAGGAACTGAGGCAGAAGGAGGTTAAGTGACGTCCAGGGTCACATAGTAAGTATCTGAGGCTGGGCTTAAGCTCAGGTCATCCTGACTCCAGGCCTGGTGCTCTAACCACTGTACCTAGCTGCCAAATAACCTCTGGGGACTAGTTACAGGATAAGAGTATTTCAACATCACTATTCTGAAATTTCATCTGTTCACTCATTTAACAAATATTTTCTGAGCTCCTACCATGTGTAAGGTACTATGCTAAGCATTGTTATGTATTAAAAGAAATGGATGACATTTTCCCCCACTGTCCAGGAACTTAAACACTATGGATAAGAAAGATAGACAAAAATCACTAAAATAACAAGGTGTGATAATCGCACTGAGAAATGTATCATGTGAAAATGCTCTAAAGAATAACATTCAGGATTAAACACCCACCTACAAATGGGGCTATTCTGCACGCTGCACTAACATCACAGCAGAGGCAATAGTAGGATATATTTTTTACAATCATCTTTTGTCATCGCTGTGCCAAACATTTTAAGATCTCAGGGGCTTTAGTTAGGAAATGTGACAGCTTGTGCATGCCAAGTGTCCAAATAACTAAAGTAGGAAAAAAATTGACCTTAGATGAGGGAGTCAGACTAGGTGCTCTCCAAGTTCTTTCCCACCTCTTAGCTCTGTCTCCTTGTTCTGCCCAGTAGACAATAGAGCAGAAGATAGGACTCCTTTGGTTTGCCTCTTCTATTTTCCTTCAGGAAAAAGCAGCAGGGAACCCTGCTTCTTTTCACCTCCTATGTGGGCATCAGTGGCTAGGTTGGACTTCTGATGGGTAGAAGAGAAACTGACAGTGTCTTCCTTTCTTAAGAGTTTGGAATTCTAGGTGGCCAGGTGGAAAGATATGTTAATTGGGGCCCAGAAGAGAAAATGAACTGCCATCCTCCTTTCAGAAAAATTATGTGTTTCGTATCTTTGGAGTTATTGTTAAGAATTCAGTTTTCATTGTATAGGAGTCCTTATTTTTATAAATTTGCTCGTACTAAATTTGAAATTTTCCCTGCTAATTCATGTACTTGCTAACCTCCATTAAACATTTCCCTCTTCTCTCCTCTCCTCTCCTCTTCATTTCTTTCCTCTCCTCTCCTTTCCTTCTCTTGCCTTTCCTCTCCTCTCTTCTCCTCTTCTACCCTCCTCTTCCTTCCCCTCTATTCCCTTCCATTTCTTCTCCTCTCTTTTGCAAAATTGCCTGTTTTGGGTAGGTGGCATTATCTATCATTCATGGCATAGCCGGATAATTTATGTAAGAAGGAGCTAGCGTTTATTAAATTTAATGGAATCAGGAGGAAAAAAGATTTCATTTTTAATATTGTTTTCCAATTATTGTTCTTTCTTTGAAAATAGATGTTTGCGTACTAGGTTGCATTTGGAGATACACTGGCCATTACTAGAATGATCCTGACATATAGAGACCAATGGACCTCAGCAGATTCAGGGTGTTGTAGTCTTAGTAACACTCTCTTCCTCCTCCAAATTATTTTGTATGATTTATTTGCATATGATATTGTATTTTTCAATATAATGTAAGTCACCTGAGGGCAGGAATTGTTATGTTTCTATCTCTGTGTCTCCAGTGCTTAGCATGGTGTCTTACATTAAGGTAGATGATTAAAAAATGTTTGTGAAAATTTAATGATAAGAAATGTAGCCAAAATTTCCTGGTGCACACATCAGTAGTTGTGTCAGTCTCAACTTCCTGTGCCTCTCAAAATTAGGGTGGAAGCAAATGGGTGCTTTTTTTTTTTATTGTTCCCACTTTGTTCTCAAGTGGAAAAGCTTCACTAAATCATAGATTCAAAGCAGAAAGAAACTGCAGAAAACTCTAGGAAGCTGAGACCCAGAGAGGTTAAAGAACTTGCCCAAGGTCACACAGGCAGTTAAGTGGTGAACCAAAATCTGAACTCAGTTCCTCTGACTCCAAATCAAACACTCTCCTCCAAGTCCTGCAAATGCAGTGCCAAATATCAAGAAAAGAGAATGCATAGAATTTACTTGGTAAATCCTGAAAAGTTATCTTGCCAACTTGTTATTAAGTGAGAAGATGACGCTCTTTAAAGGGCAGGCAAGAGGCCTTTATTATACCCCAAATGTCTACAGTCATTACCTTGTTAGCAAAGTATTCTGCTGATGTACAGGCTGAAAAATGTTCAGTCTGGGTAGCATTGCAGCAGCAGTACAGCTTTTTTCTAACAGGACCTGTAAATAGTTTGTGACAGATTCCATTTGTTGCTTAACTACAGGAGAACCCTGAAAAACATATTATGTCTCATGTCAGTTATAAAAATAACACCACAAATTATAACCAAAACAAAATTACCCAGTAATTATCATTTAGATGTCCATCCTAATCCTTTTCAGAGTTACTGTTACTTTACACCTATGGCATTTTTACAGGGTAGATAAGCTACTGCTGTTGTTTTAATTGTTCTCTTCCTAATTATTACAATGATAATATCAGCAGCCCACACCGACGGATGCAATGCAAAGTGTCTTGTATTAAGCTTATTGCAGGATAAATGTGTATTTAGTGTTTGTAACCTGAAATTTGTCCAAAATATGCACAGTAAACATATGGTGTCAATTATGGGAAAGGAAAGGCACAAAGGTTAAAAGTATAACAACACAGTTCACACTTTCTTTTAACTTGCTAATGTCTCTGACCTTTTTGTACCAAAAAACACTTTAATCAACATTATACATATATTACATTGTGGCCTCACCATTTAACAACCTGTAAAAAATGTTTGCTTATCAATTATACACATCAAGTTGATATCCTGCAGGCCTGGGGAGTCATTTAAACTTCCAATTAAAGCTAGGGCTCCAGGAGACCCACAGAGGGAGCAAAAGTTCCCCTCTCCACTCCATACATCTTTTCATTCAAACTCCAAGAAATGGAAAACTCAGCTTCCTGGAGATTTCTTTTCATCTTTTCTGACTATTCTGACACTCCAGAAGAAAAGCATGATAGAAAGTTTATATTGGGGGTCCAAATCTAATTTTCCTCATTTCTTTTTTTCCCTCTTGGTGTCTTAGACACTTCAACCTTAACTGACACTTAGATATAGCATATACCTATTTAGATCATGGCCAAAAAATTAGCCTAGTTTTAAAAAGAAAATGGTTCCTAACTTATAATAGGACCTGATACAATTCTAAGAAAGTGACCTGAGTTGAGATACTGAATTGGGATGAAGTGCAGGTCAATGCACACAAGGGCTCCTTCTGTAATCAAAAATGGGAGATAAGGCGTAGGAAGCTACATTCCTGCTTTACATCCTTTTCATCTCATAGGAAAATGGATAGGCTGTACAGTCTGGAATGGGTGAAAAAGATTTGGTCAGTTAGGAGTGTTGAACTGGTGTAGTTAAGGGCTCCAGCTCTGCAACCCATTACAGTCTATTCTTTTAAGCACATAAACACACCATCTTTATCAATCTGTTTTCGTACAGTGTTCTAAAGCTGGTTTCAAAACTAATGTGGCAGAAATTACTCCAAAGCAGGCCAAAATGTAGTCGTTTGGATTCTACTCCTCAGGCTACTCCCTGACATCCCTTCCACCCAGAAACAGCCCTTGGCTTAAAGCAATAATAATGATGATGATGATGATAATAATGATGGTGATGATGGTAATCAGGAAATGAGATAATAATGAATTCTGAAATTGACTCATGCTGAATTTCGAAAGAGATTTGAAAAGAATTTGAAAAGAACCACAACATTTTCCTCTCTAGAATTTCCACCTCTCAAAAATGCCAGTTCGTTTGAATGGAATTCATCTCTCTTGAGAACTGGATAACATTCCTGATTGAGAGCGGCAACGGTGCCTGGTGGACTTTTAGCATCCAGATGCCAGTAGGGGGCAGCAGTGGCATCCCCAACCAAAACCATTAACCGCAGTAATTTAAGAAACTGGACCTGGAGGAATGGATTGTAGTGATTATGGCACATTAAGATCGAGTCTAATGAACTTGACTGGCAAACAGATGATTCAAAAATTCCCAGGTGGATTGTTGTGCGTGGAGGGCAGTATCTATTTTAACTGACGTCTGTAGGCTAGGCATTAACTGGATGGCACACGTAGGCTTGGGGTCTCTGGATTCTCTTGACATAATAGAGAGGAAGGTATGTGGGAGAAAGGTGACTAAACCTGTCATAGTGTCTTTCTTAATAGTATTTTATGGACTGTCCTTTTGTTTTTTCTTACTGGCAGTACTTTTTTTCTTCTTCTAAATGTCTGTTGAGGCATTTCCAACATTTTCAGCTAATGAACAAACCCACATTTATGATGTTGGAAGTGTTGGTAGACCAGAGTTTGAATAGATATTGTATACTCCTGAGTACTGAATTTCCTATGGAAGCAAAATTCCCACATACATCAATTATCTAGATTGTTTTGTTTGTTTGCCGGGATTTTTTTTTTTTGGTGGTTGTTGTTAAAGAGGAGTCATGTCTACTCTTTTCCATATCAGAGCTTAGTGCTTCTTAACAATCCTTTTAATAGACAGGCATGACCAAATTGTTTTGATCATTCAAGCAGCCAAATTCTCACAATCACAGCTCTATACATCTTTATTTTCCAAAACATCTAGACAACAGAAGGAAGAACTAGCTCAAAGATACTTCCATTTTCTAATTTAAAACTCTGCATGCCTTGGTTTCTATTTACTGTACATTAGAGCACGAGATTAATCCCATGATAGTAAAACCACCAAAGGCAGCAAACAGAATAACTACAATTTTTAAAAATTGATTTGTTTTTCTCTAAAATGAGGGAAATAATAGCACCTTCCTCATAGAGTTGGTGTGAAAATCAAAGGAATATATAAAGTGCTTTGCAAACTTTAAAGTGCTATGTAAATACTAATTATTATCACAATACAATAATACTCAATGTTTTAATTTAAATATATATATATACATATATATACACAGAGAGAGAAAGAGAGATCCTGCAAAAGGGACATCTATAATATTTCCATTGTTACAAGACAATCTAAAATGTATAGGATCCAGATAAGCTTTTTAAGACAATAAAATTGATATTGTTACTAAGAATTTAAAAAAGTGAATTCTAAAGAATATCTCCATCTTTTTCTTCAAACCAGAAGAAATCAAGTAGAGTGCCCCTGAATTATTACAATACATTGATCTACCCTCAATCTGAAGTTACCAAGGTTTTTATAAGGCTGCAATAAAGCTTTCTTTGCATTAACCAGTCAAGCACATAAACATTTTAATGAACTGTTTTTACATGGTTCATTGGGCAGTACCAAGCTCCCCAATACAAATCACTACTCTGTCACATTCCGCTTTCTCAGCGACAGCCTTATTTTATCAGTTCATACATTGCACTTTTGACACTACCACTACAGGAACTGATCCACTTTGAGGCTCTTCAAGAGCCTGTGAACCAATTTGGTCTGGAGTTTCACTCCATCTGCTGCCTTTTGTACTGTCTTCTTTCAGTCATTTAAAGGGCTGGGCCCTCAGAGATTTGCAACCCTCCAGATCCCAGTCCTGCACAGTGACATATTTGGAGTGGTGAACTTCATTGTTACAGTAGTGGAGACGACTTCAGTTGGAAATAAGTTGGAAATAAGCCTCTCAAAGTCATTGCATTACACTGGAATGGTTTCAGGCAACAAATAACAGTGTTACCATGAGGAGGAGAGGGAGCTGAATCATCATTAATCATAGAAGAGACTGCATCCCCAAACAGATATTTCTCTTAGTGACCCGAAGGCTTGAATGAATTATTGAAATCAATACCAATGCAGATCAAATCTCCTTGGAATAATTAAATATCATTAGCAGCAAACATTTGTGTGTCTTCCCGTCAACACTTAAAGCACCACTAAACTATAAAATATTTATTATGTATTCAGAGAGCTTTATGACACCGAATGTATTTTTAAGATTAAAGATTAGTGCTAACACATAATTTAATAATGAATGCAAATTATAAATGAATATTTAACAAACCATATCACGTTTTATGTCTTAACATTTCTTCTGCTACTAGTTTGACTGAATGAAAAAAGGTTGCATGATGTATTGGCCTGCTAGCTAATGCCCCCATGAAAGCAAGGTGTTTTCACCTTGATGCGGCCTTTAAAATAAATTAATTTGTTAGCATTTAGGAATGCAGCATAACAGACAACATAAAACATTTATAAAACAGTTTATGGCTTAACCAACCATGTTCTAATCCAATCAAATTTATTAATACATTTTGTTTGACCAATGGTTTCATGGATAAGACTTAGAAATGTTTATTTTCCAAGTTGCTCTAGGATTTAAATGGTACTAATGGTACTATAAATATGTTATATGGTGTTAATATAACCCAAGTATTAAAAACATAATGAATTTGCTATTTATGAACCATTAACTTTTACCTCACCCCTAGAATAAATTTTATACCATTACAGACCTATTAATATCCCTTCTCTGTTTTGCTCTTCCTCCGGACCCCCTCCCACTTCCCCAAGACAGTCAGAGACCAAATTTATTGGTGTGTGAAGATGGGTAAGAAAAGTAAATTTGATTCTGCAAAACAATTTAAATATTGCACATGAAAGCGGAAATGGCATCTGCTAAGAATTTTAGAATTTTCCTCTTGAGTTCAATTTTATGGTTATTAGTTTTGAGTTACTAACTAATCCCTGGAACAATTCTGCTGCTTTGTTTCATAAATTTTGTTTCTACTCTGAGGTCAGATGAGTGAATTAACTGCTGTAGAAATCTAAGCTACTCAGCCAATGTCAAACTCTTGAAGTAACCAGTTTTTCGTGCCCCCCCCCCGATAAATTCCATCCCTTTGGCAGCTTTAGAGGAAACTACTTCTATTTCTGTGACCTGGAAGTATGCTGTTTTAGTTCTTAACTAAAAACTAAAGAATTCCAGGTATATACAATCAAAAAGGCCTCTCTAAGCGGGGGCTAGAGAATGTCCTCTTGTGTATTCAGTGAACATGAACACTGCCCGTAAAGACCTGGTGTGGGATGAGGCCAAAGAACTATGCACATATGAGGAGGTTCTAGAAAAGCTGTGTCAACCAGGACAACGTGAGGGAGAGTATAAGGCCAGTGAGACTTAACCAGGTAGCGTAGCTGTTTTTGAGATGCACATTTTAAAAGATAAAAATGTTTAAACAATCTCAAACAAAAATTCTACTAGTACTACTAATCATACCTAGCATATATATAGTACTTTAGGATTGCAAAGGGTTTTACATATACCATTTTACTTGACCTTCACAACAATCCTGTGAGGCAGATGCTATTATTTATCCCCATTTTACAGAAAAGGAAACTAAAGTTGAGAGAGGTCAGTCAACAAGCACTTATTGTTTACTATATACCAGACATTGTGCTAAAACACTAGGTGAAGTGACGTGTCCAGGGTCATATAGCTGAGAAGTGTCTGAGGCAGAATTTGAACTTGGGTCTTCTTCACTACAGTCCCAATATTCTCTCCACTGAGCCACTTAGGTACCATCTATTAAAAGTCCAAAGGAGGAAAAAGGATACATACTATGGTTGATTATTGAGAAAATTAAAGTGATTTTAAGGAGAAAAGAAAAAGGAAAGTTGGATGACTTTCTTCTAGTCTGTCCATAAGCATTTACTAAGTGCCTAGTATGCTCCAGGCACTGTGCTAAGCCCTGGAGATGCAATGAAAGGCAAAAGATAATCAATCCCTGCCCTCAAGGAGCTCACAGTCTAGAGAGAGACAGCGTGCAAAGAGCTAAGTACAAGATGACTAATGTGAAAATACTGTAATAGGAATGTATATGTAAAGCCCATAGCAGCCTATATAGAGCACACCATCTTGGGGAGTGGGGAGGGGAGGGAGGGGGAGAAAATTTAGAACTCAAAATCTTACGGAAGTGAATGTTGAAAACTAAAATTAATTTAAAAAAACGAACAACTAAGTACAAACAAGATACATAAAGGATACATTGTAGATCATCGCAGAAGGAAGGTCCCAAGAGGAGGGAGGACCGGGAAGGGTTTCTTACAGAAGGTGGAACTTTAGCTGAGACTCCAGGGAAGCAAAGGTAAGGGGGGAAGAGAATTCCAAGCCTGGGGCAGAGCCAGTGAAAATGTTGAATGTGAAGATGGGTTGTCTTGTGTCACGTGGAAGGGAGCAAGGTGTTAAAGGACTGACTAGGTAGAAAGGAGCCAGGTGATGAAGAGTTTAAAAAGCCAAGCAGAGGATGTTATTTTTGCTCCAGAAGGTGATAGGGATCTATTGGAGTTTATTGAATAGAGGGGGTGACAGAGTAAGAACTGTATTTTAGGAAGATCAGTTTGACAACTCAGAAGAAGGGGAGTGACTTGTGACCAGCAGACCCACCAGCATACTACTGCAATCATCCAGGCATGGACTGATGAAGGATTGTACCTAGGTAGTGTCAGAAGAGAGAAGAGGACATATTTGAGAAATGTTACGAATGACAGATGTTATGAAGGGCAACTAAGTGGCATAGTGGACAGAACACTGGGCCTGGAGTCAAGAAGAGTCATCTTGCTGAGTTCAAATCTAGCCTCAGACACTTACTAGCTGTGTGACCTTGGGTAATTCACTTAACTGCTTGCCTCAGTTTCCTCATCTGTAAAATGGGATGGAAAAGAAAATGGTGAACCACTCAGTATCTCTACCAAGAAAACCCCAAATGGCACGAAAGTCAGACATGACCAAACAGCAACTACTACATATATTATAGATCTATCTAATCCCAGCCATAGGATGGGGCAAACAATATTGTACTATGACCACAGAACAGAGCTTTTAAATTGTCCATCTCTTAATATTTTTCAAAGTACTTAAACTTCATTACCTCATATAGTCCTTACATCTACCCTGTGGCAGATGGCATGGTGTAGTAGATAAAGAGCTATGCTTGAACTTGGGGAGATTTGAATTCAAATTCTGCCTCAAGACAAATACCAACACTGTGGCTATGAACAAGTCACTTCATCTCTTGGAGTCTCAGGCAACTTGCTAAAAGAGTAAATTACACAGCAGATTCCAAACCAGAAATCTAGGAATGGATAAAACCCACTGGTCCAGACCAAACAACCAAAACTAACAGGATAGGACAATATTACCCATTCATTTAGAAGTGGGGAAACTGAGGCTCAGGATACTGTGACTTGTTCAAGTTCATCTTTTAGGTCAATAGTGAATTGGGGATTAGAACCCAAGTCTCTTGAATTCTAGTCCAGTGATCAAGAAGTGCTCAAGAAGTATGAAAATATAGTGTGGTCAAAAGAACACTAGATTTGAAGATGGCCAATTTGAATTCAAGTCCCAGATCCTTCACTTATTAATTAGAGGAGTTTGGGCAAGCTGAAGCTCTCTTTGGGTTTCACTTTCCTTATCTATAAAATGAGTTGGTGGCCTAGCTGATCTTTAAGATTCCTGTAAGCATTAAATTCTATTATCTGCCTCTCTTATATGTGAAAAAAAAATTTTAAACATCAAATGAAGAGTCTGAATTAATTTTCTAAACTCTGGACATGTAATGCAAGGGCCAGCCCCCATGATTTAGTCTCCCAGTTCTAGGCAGTTGAAAATTGCAAGGATTTAGTAATGGTGTTTAGTGTACAGTGGTTCTTAGCAATAATTTTCTCCTTTTTTGTTTGCTTCCCAAATTGTAAAAGAGGAAAGGAATGAAGCAAAAGGAGAAATGATGAATTGGACTGAGTTGATCAGGAAATACCTAATGGTAAGACAAACAAACAAAAAAACCACCTGTGTTAACTGCTAAGGATGGTTCCTTGAGTAGTTTCATTCATTCAACGAGAATTTTTAAAGAGTCTATCAAGTGCTAGACTCTAGGGCAGGGGTGGGGAACCTGTGACCTTGAAGCCACAAGTGGTCACACTTGAGGACCTAGAGGGCCACATGTGCCTCAAGGCTACAGGTTCCCCACCCCTGCTCTAAGGATTTAAAAGCAAAACAGCCCCTCCACTCAAGGAGCATACATTCTATTGTTGGATAGTACCATCATAGAATAATGAGTACAAAATATATAAAAGTAATTTCCAGAGAGAGAGAGCTCTAGCAACTTAAGGAATTAGAATAGGTTGTTTCTTTAACTTCAGTCATCTTTCCTGAAGGTTATTCCCAGGTTGACTACAAACTTCAGTGTTAACAAAACAGTCCATGGACTCTGTATCCATTCCTAAAATTTCCCTGTAATGATAATGTGTGTGTGTGTGTGTGTGTGTGTGTGTGTGTGTGTGTGTGAGAGAGAGAGAGAGAGAGAGAGAGAGAGAGAGAGAGAGAGACAAAGAGACACAGAGAGAGAGAGAGAGAGAGAGAGAGAGAGAGAGAGAGAGAGAGAATGATGCATTCTCTGATTTCCTGAGGCAGTAGACACACACATGGTTTTACACTGCTGGATGTTTTCTGGTGTAGCTCATCCTTTTTTAAAACTTTCAAAGGCAAAGCCTTTACATGTTCTGTCCTTCCCTGTTTAGATAAAAGGAAAACCATGTTGGAAGCATTTAACAAATGCTGGTTCCTTCAACTTGCCAAGAATCCATTGCCTCTTAAAATCCTAAGCCTCTATGGGAATGAAAATCTTTGCTTTTGCAATCACCTAAATTGTTTCCATGTCTACAGTTTCTAAAAGTTGGATACTAGGAAGATTGCTTTGATATTAATGTGAAGGATGGAGGGAGAACTTGATGGGAGGGAGGCCAATTACCAATCTATTACAACAGTTAGGGGACAATGAGAACCTAAACTAGGGTACTGGCATTGGGAGCGAATGTAGGAGATATGGTGGAGGTAAAATGAACAGTTCTCAGCAACTGATTAGATATAGGATCCTAGAACCAGAGCTGGAAGGGAGCTTCGAGGCCATCTGGTCCAACCCCCTTATTTTATGGGTGAGGCAGCTGGGGCTCAGAGAGGTTAAGTGACCTGTACAGGGTGACTTGACCTGTCAGAGGCATCCTTTGGGAGAGAGAAAAACCAGAGATGATGATGCTAAGCCTTCCCACCATTGGCAAAAGCATGTTTCTAATGCATGGGTCTGATTGTATCACTTCCTTACTCAAAAGCTTCCAATACATTCCCATTGATTAACAAGCAAAGACCCAGTTCCTTAGCCTGGCATTCAAGGCCCTCTACAATCTCCTTCCAGCCTAGCTTTCTAGCCTTAGTTTCCCACTGTCTCCTTTTGTGTGCTCTATACCCCCGCCAAACTGGACCCCTCTTCTGCTGCCAGATTTCATCACACTCTGTCCTTCCTCTGTTCTTTCCCACTCCGTGCACTTCCCTGTGTAAATCATAACACCAATAACCCTCATCTATAACTTTCAACTTTGTGCTTTTCTTACATGGTCTCACTTGCACATAGACTTGAGGGCTGCTTCTCCTATGTTACCTATTGAAATTCTTCTCTTTCTTGCTCAGGTCTTACCTCCTCCATGAATAGGCTCCTGTTTTTCCCCCAACTGGATGTTTTGAATCTTTCATGCCAGTCAGGCCCAGACTATATCCATACCACACATACCTGCAGATCATTGTCACAAAGAGCCCAATACAAACAGGGTTCCTGACTTGCAGCAGGGTTACAACCTAGGGAGAGTGACCTGAGGCTAGAATAGTCACCTAATCATATACTAATTTGCAGTGTGTTTATCTATGGATGACTTCATCCTCTTACTTGATTATAAGCCTCTATAAGAGGGCAGAATCTGTGAGGGGGGGCGGGTTATATTTTTTCATCTTTGCATTCTCAGTGCCTAGCACTGTACCCTACTGAATCAATTGTGTTGAACCAAATGCTGAAAATCCTGAAGACAGAAAGTTAGACTAATAGCTTACCATTTCAACCCATGCTTCCTGAGGCTTTCCTGAGGCCCACTGCAAAAGGATGGCTTTGGAGGGCAGAGATCAGGATAATTGTTTTTTGTTTAAGAAAATTGCCCATGTTTATCAGAATAATGTTTTATCCCTAAGTCTTTATAGACATGAGGGGCAGTGTTGTGGAACAGATAAAGAGTTATCCTGGGAATCGGGAAGATCTAGGTTCAAGCTCACCTCTGACCCACACAAATGCCACTTAACTTCTCAGTTTTCTAGGCCAGTGGCATCAAACTCACACAGTCAGGGGGCCAACAAACAGTACATAAGGGTTCCTTCAGGCCACGTATTGACTCAGAAAATTAGTTGTTTATTTCTTTTTTTTTTAATTAATACATCAACACACTGAAATCAGATAGAATCACATTTTGATCTTGTTGGGTCTGCACTCAGGAGTACTGTAGGACACATTGTGGGGGGGGAGGACTTGTGTTAGACTTTTTTGCTCTTTTGTTATTGTTGTTCAGTTGTACCTGACTCTTCATGACCCCAGTTGGGGTTTTCTTGGCAAAGATACTGGAGTGATCTGCCATTTCCTTCTCCAGTTCATTTGACAGATGAGGAAACTGAGGCAAACAAGACTGGCTCAGGATCACACAGCTAGTATGTGTCGGAGGCCTGATCTGAACTCAGTAAGATGAGTCTTTCTGACTCCAGGCCAGGCACTCTATCTACTGTGCCACCTAGCTGCCCCCATGAGCACTTATTAAGCACTTACTGCATATCTGTCACTATTTTAAGCTCTGGGGATACAAAGAAAGACAAAAAAACAGTAACTATTCTCAAAAAGTGTATCTACTGCCTCAGGAAATCAGAGAATGCATCATTCTCTTTCTCTCTTTCTCTGTCTCTCTCTCACACACACACATTATCAGTAGAGGGAAACTTTAGGAATAGATAGAGTCCGTGGACTGTTTTGCTAACTCTGAACTTTGTAATCAATGGCGTTAAGTGACTTGCCCAGAGTCACACAGCTAGTACACATCTGAGGTCTGATTTGAACTCAGGGCCAGACTCCAGTGCGGGAGCTCTATCCACTGTGCCATCTAGCTGCATCACCTCTGCTCTTGGCAATTCTTTAAGACACTAAATTGCAAAGAAGTCATTGACCTAACATGGTAGAAAAAGTTAACTCAACTGGGAGTTCCCCATACCAATGAAATCACAGGCCTAGTCCCTATCCTTATTTAAAAACATAGTTGAGTAGTTAGTACTTAGAGTGGGGAAGTGGAGGGCAGGAAGAGAAAACTGGGGGGAGGGGGAGGGTGGAGAAGAGCCAGTGAGTGTGTGACCCTGGGTGGACTCAGCAGTGGGCGGTGTCAACAGAGGACAGCAGCCCAAGACTGATCGGTCCACAGGGTGCCTTTGTTTCTTTGGTTTGTCAGAAATCACCTAGATAATGTTGAGTAGCAACAGCCTGTTCAGCTGGATCATCACTCTTGTTAGACAGCAGCTTATCATGGTGGGCTTGCCCTTTCCTTGTGGACAAGACCACTGCCCTTTAGATAGTGCAGACCCTCTGGAGTGGGCATAAAATAGGAATCATCAAACTGTGAGAGACCTCCACAAGCACCCTTTAGGATGGTTCAGCCTCCTTTTTTCCCTTTTCTCTGTGCATGGGGATTATTGCCTATAGGAGCCAAAATCAACATCCAAAAACTTCCGCTGAAATTGACATTCAATTCCTATAGAATTCAGATGGATTGACCACTTATTTAAACATTGCCCTGAATTGTTTTCTGCTTTGTCTTTGAATTGTAGGTACTTCTACTAAATTCTTCAACATCAGGAGTTCTTAATCTGGGGTCCACATACCACAAAGGGGTCCATGGACTATAGTCCGGAGTTTCCATGAACTTTGATGGTGGAAAAATACATCTTTCTTTCAAAAGAATTGATTTCCTTTATAAATGTATTTTATTTAATGCATTTAAAAACCTCCTCTGAGATATCCATAAGTTCCACCAATTTGCCAGAAAATATCCTTGACCCCAAAAAAAGGTTAAATCTGATTCACACCCTGCAGCAAGAAATACAGAATATTAGATCTGGATCAGAGACTTAGGCTATGGTCTTGTGTGACTCTGGGCAAATCACTTTGCCCTGTTTCATAAGATCTTCAAAGTAGCGGTGAAAGGGATGAAAGGTGAGGAAGTAGGCTCAAGGAGGTCAAGGGACTTGTCCAATGTCACTCAGGGAGGACCTGAACCTCTGACTGTAGGGCCATTGGTCTTTCAACTGCACCATCATACCTCCTCTGTGAATTGAAGGAGCTAGACTGGACAGCCTCTAAAAGCCTATGATTTTGTACCAAATCATGACCAGAACTCAGAATCTTAAAATGTTCCAATTCATTCCCAAAGCCACTCTCCTGTCCCTTAAGACTCAGTCAGCTCTGGAATCTTTGTTGTTTCGGAGAGAAGAAAAGATAGAGAGGGGAGAGGACTAGCCTCGTGGTCCCTAGATAATAGGTATCTAGCTGGACACTTCATGATTTGAGTGTGGCAGGAGCTATCAGGATTCACTTAATGTGCTCCCAATGAACATGGGAGGTGCACCCCAGTCCAGAAATTCAGAGGCTGCCCAAACACCCACTCATGCTGCGGAAGGCTTTCTTGGTGGTAGACTCAGTTGACAAGGACCCCACACCACACTCCATCTTAAGTAAGGGAAGGGAATGGGGGGAGAGAACACAAACAGCTCCACCCAGAGGTATAGACAAAAGAAGATGACCCTCCCAAAGGAGCCCAGCGTGATAGGTAGCCAGTGGGAGAATCGCTGCACTGAAACCCGATCCGTCAGATAGGCAGGAGACTTATTAGCTTAGCCCTGAACCTCCTACTTAATGTGGGACCAGTGGTGATAGTTAACAGACCCTGGCTAAGGTGACAAGCTTGGGACCTGCTTGAGGAAATCCAATTGAAAAGCAGCCAAGAGGAACAACAAGCTAGAAACAGATGTTCCAGCTACCAGGATGTGCACACATTTAACCTGAATACGTGCCTGGCTGGGTTAGGGTGGGAGGGGGGACAGAGGGGAAGGGTGGAGAATCATTATTTTCTAAATATAGTGATTTTATCTCCCCCACCCTTTATAGATATTGTCAAGTTCAATTATACACAGCTGCAATCATTTTGTTTAATTTTAAATAATATCTTCTTAAAGTAAGAAGATGTTACAATGAGAACAGTAACAAAAAAGAACTTGGGGGATTTCATTTATCTACTTAAGGATGTTTTAGCCAAATGCTACTATCAAAATTCAGTCTCACTATAGGTCTAATGATCGTAAATAAAATGTTAATAAATGGCCCTAATTAATGGAAAGAACATTATCATTATGACAAGATAATATTAAAATTTATTTTCCTTCCTTCTCCCTTCCTCTCTCCCTTCCTTCCTTCCTTCCTCCCTTCCTCCCTTCCTCCCTTCTCCCTTCCTCCCTTCCTCTCTCCTTCCTTCCTTCCTTCTTCTTTCTTCTTCCTTCTTTCTTTCTTTCTTTCTTTCTTTCTTTCTTTCTTTCTTTCTTTCTTTCTTTCTTTCTTTCTTACTTTCTTTCTTTCTTTCTTTCTTCCCAAAGAGATTCCATAGATGATGACACATCAACACCATGCAGGCAGGGAAGGAAGGCAAGCACGTCAAAATCAACTAATTAGATCTGAATGAGAGTTAGATCTTTCTCACCAGGACAATATGCTTAGTCCATTAAGGAACATTGCCCTGTGCAGCAAGATGACTCTGCTTTTCACTAATGGGATTTATAAGAGGAGAGATGTGTCACCCAGTTGATTTTTCTGAAAAGAAAAGAGACTTCAAGCAAAATATATGTACAAAATTGCTCTAGCTAATTGCATGTGTGTGGGAAAAAAATATGATAAAGTAGAAAAAAATGAATTTAAAAAATCACACATGTCAGAAGGATGCCCACATCAGACTGCACCTGCATACATTTGTGACCAAAGCGGAAAAAAGCCACAGAGCATTTTCACTGGTAACAGTAAACTTGTTTTTGTTTCATCAGATCTCATTCAAACCATGTGGTGAGGGAAGGTCAGTAAATTCGTATTTTCTTTAAAACGTCCAATTAGATCATTCAGTATTAGAGCTTGTATGATCATCCCGAGTGGAAATTTATGGGAGTATTTATGAAGAGGATTATCTTGAGGAATGCAAAGCTTTTAAAATCCAAGAACAGCAGCAAAAATAAATTAATCAGTTATCCAAAACTAATTTATACATGAATCACTGACAAAAGAGGTAAAAAGGTTCAGGGAAATATCAATTTACAAATAAATTTGACTACATAATTGCAAAAAAAACTTTGAAAGGGATACATCCATTTTTTTTCTTCTTAAAATAATCTTCCCCCTCCATTTCAAAAAATCAAGCAGAAAGTAAAAAACTCTTCTATGAATTCCCAGGGCTAGATCCAGGATAGGGAGGTGGGGAAAATATTCTTACTCCAGTGAAGTGTAAGTAATGAACATAAAATGATTTCAGGATTTATCTGTTCTACTCCAGTTCATGGGTGGGGTCTTTTTTTTAAAATTCATTTCCATGAATTCTAAATTGTCAACACCTAAGGTTAATGATCTTTTAGCTGTCTTTTAGCTGTCATCAACAGCTGAGGGGAAAGAGGGCTTAGTCAGATATTACTGTGAGAAAACTTTGTTTCTTGAATTAGGACATATGTTTTCTGCTCCTGTTTTTAAAAGATGATTGAGTAATAATGAAAGCTTTCTGTACCTAACAGGTGAATTTAAGTCTCCAAGTGAGCATTACATTTTAAGGAATACCTAGTAAGAAAATCCAATCAATCAAAGGTGAAGGTTTTTGTTCTGAATGGAGAAAACAAACCAAGAATAAATAATAAATAAATGTCTCTCACATTTTAGCTAGCTACAGATGGAGAAACAAAAAATGTACTTAAAAAAAAGAGACATGGAAGGAAGGAGAGAGGGAGGGAGGGAAGGGGAAGGCAAGAAGGAAGGCAGGAAGGCAGGAAGGCAGGCAGGAAGGCAGGAAGGCAGGAAGGCAGGCAGGCAGGCAGGCAGGCAGGCAGGCAGGCAGGAAGAAAGAAAGAAAGAAAGAAAGAAAAAGAAAGAAAGAAAGAAAGAAAGAAAGAAAGAAAGAAAGAAAGAAAGAGAAAGAAAGAAGGAGAGAGGGAAGGAAAAAACAAAAAAACTACTTCAACCAACTTAAAGATGGTTTTCAAAGTATTTTTCTTGAAAAGATGTAACAAACACACTATTAATTTTAGAATAAATTGTCATTGATGCAGGTTTGCAAAGGAAAAAATATTGTTACATTAAATTAAATATTTTAAGGGAGACATGGTGGGAGGGAGTAAGAGAGCACTGGATCTGGAGTTCCAGGTGCAGTTTTGGATCCCAGACCTGCCCCACACTACCAAGTGACATCAGCCAAAACCGTTCATTTCTTTGAGCTACAGTAATTTGTAAAATGAAGATAATTCCACTACCTCACAGGGTTGTCACAAGAATCAACTGAGATAATGTATGTGAAACCTTAAAACTATTTGGAAATGTGTGCTGTTTTACTGTACACCAGTATACAAATGAAAAGCAATTAAAATTTAATACGGTTAACACAGCGGACTTATTTCATTGGGTTCATAGTTAAACAGCCAAAGAGCAAAAAGCTCAGTAGCAGCATATTATGCTCCTACTTAATCATACAATGTGCAGCATTAAGAGAGAGACTGAACCAGAAACAATTCTGAGATGGTTTCAAGAGCCCAGAACCGAGTGACTATACAGCCACAAAGAGAAGAAATAAATAATAGAATTATCAAGGAGAACAGGGGAGAGACTATTGATTTGCCATGATCAGATCACCCCTTCTTTTTTTCTTTTTTTTTTTGGTTAGGCAATGCGGTTAAAGTGATTTGCCCAGGGTCACACAGGTAGTAAGTGTTAGGTGTCTGAGGCCAGATTTGAACTTAGATCCTCCTGACTCCAAGGCCGGAGCTCTATCCACTGTACCACCTAGCTGCCACCAGATCACCCATTCTAAACATGTAAGTAGCCCTTACCTCTCTTTTTAAACTTCCAGTGAGTCTATCCACTATTTTGATGTATAACCTGTGTGTTGATTGAGGACAGGTGAACTGGATTTGATCTTGGTGATTTATTAATAGTAATATCTCTTTATGTCTTGTGGTTTAAATACATTTTGAGCTACAAGAAATATCAGAAGTCATCTAGTCTGGCTTCCTAATTTTACAGATGAGAAAACAGGCCCAGAGAAGCAAAGTCTCTTGTAAGTACAAGTAAGTAGCAGAGCTTGGGATTGATCTCAAGTCAGCAAATATTGATTGAGTGCTGTGTGCCAGGCACTGGGCTGAACACTGGGAATACATATATGTACAAACAGAAAATAACACAGTCCCTGCCCTGAAGGAGCTTCCATTCTAACAGAAGAAGCCAACACGTAAAAGGGGGTTGGGTAGAGGAAAGTACACAGAGCATGGTGAACTTCACAATGAGAAGCCTGTTGTGATATGGTGGAGAAAGTCCAGAGAATGCAGCCTGGAGAGGAATGAAGACTCAGGTCTTCTGATTCCAGAGTAATCTGAAGCCATAATTTGGCTCATTTCTAGGCTCTTCCAGTAAATTCAAACAACTGAGGCATTTGAATGTAAAAATGTTTCTGTAACAGTAAGGAACAGAGTAGAGGCTAGTAGATGGTCTCTTTAGCCAATGCATTTAAGACATCTTTATCAATTTTCTTGATGAGTGCAGTTTCCTAACCTCCTGTCCCAGATTCTGGAATGGTTCAGTCTCAAGATCACCACAAAGACATGTGGCACCAATTGGGAAGGTCCAGGGGAAGTCCCAATAGCCTAGGGAAACTGTGGGATTGATTCTATGGCAGGTACAGGTTCTACATCCCCATCCCAGACACTCTACTTGTTTACCATCACTCCAGCCCAGTCTCTGCATATGTCAGTTTGTCTTGGGAGCCCCTAACATTTGGCCTGGAAATAGTCACTGTCCATGTTCACCATTCTCCTGAAATGTGGCTAGGTAACACAGTGAATAGAGCCCTGGACCTGTCAGGAAGCCCTAACTTCAAAACCAGCCCCAGATACTGACTAGCTGTGTGACCCTAGGCCAGTCACTTAATCTCAATGTCTGCCTCAGTTTCCTCATATGTAAAATAGAGCTAATAATAGCACCTACTCCCTAGAGCTGGTATGAAGATCAAAATGAGATAACATTTGTAAAGCACTTCACACAGTGCCTGACACATAGTATATATAATACCAAGTATATATACTATATATAATATAGTATACATAGTATATATAAAAACTAGCTATTATTATTAGTCTCTGTTCCTTCAACATAGTTTTTTCTCTTCTAACCACCATGCTCGGTACTTTGTGCTTTAAGTGAAAGGGTAGGTAGAACAGTAACCTTGTGAGCTTCAAGAGTTGAGAAGAGTTCTTGGGGTCTAGGAACTGGCTCCTATGCCAAAGTGAAGTTAGGAACAAAGTGCCAAGCAACCTGCTTGACCAAAGACAGCAGTGGATCAATGAGATCCTGGTTTCTATAAGCAAGGGAATGACTTTGGCTGTGCCACATTCAAAGGTACACTTGGTAGAGTCTATCCTTTGTAGTAAATGTTTTCATCTGGGTTGAGGTGATAGAGGAGATAGTATGTCTCTGATGAGGGGGTATGGAGAGAAATGTGTTTCTACTTTTGTTCTTGCTATATCTTCTCAGAAAATAACTCTTCTGCAAAAGTTATTTGATATTAACTGGTTAAATCATAAAAGGCAACTAATCACTGAGTAAATCAGTGATATAGGGGAGATTCTAACAATGACTAATGATTGATATTGATAAGAACATGCCAGAATGGGGGTTCAGGATGATAGCAAGGAAGAGATATCCCACTACCCCTCAGGCATATGTATCCCTATATCCATGAGGAGGAAGATGTAGCTTTGCTCTGAGGGATTCAACTTGCCAATAAGACTGGAAGCTGAAATAAAGATCAGCAGGGCTTCTGGTGAGCTCTGTAAGCCATTGTCTATGTACAAATCAGGAACATGGGGCCATAGAAAGTGTCCCATTCATTGCCAGTGTGCCATGGAATTCTCTTAGCTCAGCATAACAGAGTCAAACTAGGAGACCTGAATTTAAATTCCACCTCTGAGGAATCACTACCCCTATAATCTTGAGTAAATTATTTTCCACTCTTGGAGCTATCTCATCTGTAAAATGTGTGTGTGGGGGGGGTGTTAGATGCAACAAATACTTTTAATTCTAATGGTCTAACAGTTAAGTGTTCTTAACCTGCAATCTATAAACTTGTTTGTTTAGTATTTTGACAACCGTATTTCAATATACTTGATTTTTTAGGTATGCCTATGTATTTTATTTCATGCCTTTAAAAACATTACTCTGAGAACAGGTCCACAGGCTTCACCAGACTACTCAAGGTTGTCCATGAGACACAGAAAGGTTAAGAATCCCTGGTGTATTCTAGTTCTATAACTGACCACTGAAGCCTCAGGCTGAATTGGTGACTTTAAGATTCCCAAAGGGATATATCAGGAATAAGGCAGAACTCAATGGAAACTTAGGCTGATGTTGCCCCAGGGCCTCTGATTCACATATCAGCCAGCCCTGAACTTGAACACAGAGAAGCATGGGAAGAGTTCTGTGAAGCAATGCAAAGTGAAATAAACAGAACCTGGAAAACTGTACAAACTATATCAGTGTAAATGAAAAGAAGCATCAGCACAAAACAATTAAACTGAAGTCGCAAAATAATGAAGACCAAGCATGGCCATCATTTGCACAGTGACCATACAAATTGTGGCCCATGAATGTAATGGAATATTACTATACTTAAGAAATAATGGGCAAAATGAAATAACCACCATCACAAAACAACTAAAACTGGAAGCTGTGAAATAATGAAGACCAAACTTGGCCCCAAAGAGGAGAGATGAGAAGACCACGTCCCTTTCATTGTTACATTTTTTTCAGTGTTGATTGGTTTTGTTCATTCATTGGTTTTCCCTCATTCCTATTTTTTAAAAATGTTACCTGGCTTGGCTCTGGGGGAGAAGGAAAGAGAAATATTCAGGGGAGAAAAGTAGGCAATGTATAAACAAAAGTTCTTTTTTAAAGAGTGTATTGATGTAGTCCAGGAGACAGGCAACAAGGGCCTAAAATAGAGTAGAGGCAGTGTGACTGAAGAGAAAGGGGGTGGATGTATGAGATGTTGTATGGGCAGAATTGAAAACATTTGGCAACTGAGGGGCTATGGGGAATGAGGGAGAGGAAAGAGTAAAGAATTACTCCAAGGCTGTGAAGCTGGTGATAAAAAATGTTAGTGCCTTCACAGACATAGGGGAAAAAGGATTTCCTGTTTTTGTTTTTTGTTTTGGGGAGTTTTTTGGGGGGAGGGTCCTACGTGTATAATAGGAGAGAGGTAAGTAATGAGTTCTTCTTTAGATAGATTGGGTTCAAAATGCTGATAGAAAATCTAGAGGATGATTATAGAAATAATTTAGGAAATATCCAATCTAAATAATGCAAGTCAAAATGCTTACTGGTGAGACTGTTTGAATTAATCATTGAATTGCCTAAAACTCCTCTTCACTTTATCCTACTGAGACCTAACAGGAGAGGTTCCCCCTTAAAAAAATGGCATTGTATCATTAAAGTCATATGAGCTTGGCTGCTCTGATTGCGTTCTTATTCCTTTTCATATGATTTTCGCTTTTCTTCTTGTAAAACACTGAATTTACTGCTGGGCCCATCTCTTTGCTGTTACACTCCTAAAGAGAAAATTACTTCTTTTAGAGGATTTGCTTGTGCAAGCGTAAAATCTTTGCAGCTCTCTGAGCAGCCAGAAATCCACATCAGGCATGGGCATGCTGATTGTGCACTTTTGGTCTACCTGTTCCAGGGAGATGGCATTGGGGGTGGGAGGGATTTTCCCTTAACATTTTGCTTACACAAGTCAACAACAATGATCATTATTTAATCGCCTCTTTCACCTTCTATTTTGTTTCCATCACACGCTGCAATTTCCCAAACATTATTAGAGCACCAAGTAAATTATGTGAACAAGAAGCAAATCTGTACAGGTAATAACAGAGTTGGGGCAATTTCAGCACTTAGGAAGAAGGGGAAGTGGGAATATACTTATTGGAAGAGCATAGTACTATTGTACTGGCTCTGGGGTCAGAGGACAGGGGTTCAAATCCTACCTCTGACCCTTGCCATCAGTGTAACTTTGGGAAATTCATTTAAACTCCTTGGGTCACAGTTTCCTCATCATTATGATGAAGAGTTTGGACTAGATGATCTCTGAGGTCCTTTCCAGTACTACATCTATTATTCTATATCAGAACACAAATTACATAGTTTGGGATCTACACTATATTATTCTCTTTTGCTTTTTTCTATCCAAATTAGGAAATCTTACGATATTAGAGCGTCAAGGATCTTAGAGGTCATCTATTCCACTCATTATTTTATTATTTAATATTTTCCCCAATTACCTGTTAAAACACTTTTTTACATTTGTTCTTTTAAATTTGAGTTCCAAATTCCCTCCCTCTCTGAGATGGCAAACAACTTGATACAGTTCATACATGTGCAATCATGCAAAATACATTTCCATATCAGTCATGTTATGAAAGAAAACAGACCGAAAAGTAACATTAAGAAAATAAAGAGAAAAATAGAGTGCTTCGATCTGCATTCGGACTCTACCAGAGTGGATGGCATTTTTCATCATGAGTCCTTTGGAACTGTCTTGGATTTTTGTATCGTTGAGAATAGCTAAGACATTCATACCAACTACTTAATTTTAACAAGGAAACTGAGGTCTGGAGGGGGAAAGTACAAATCCAAGCTCTTCCACACAGAAAGTAACTGGCAAACCAGGGATAGGAACGAATGTCAGGTTAAAGCCTTCTGGGACAGCTAGACACTAAGACCCAGAAACTGGTGCTTTATAGTTTGTCATTTTTAAAAACTTTATCATAGTAAAGTTTCTACTAAAGCTTTACTCTAATGCCTCATTATGGTGAAGAAGCAGCTGAAGGTATCTATAGTTATGCCACTGAAGCATAAGGTCTCAGCTAGCTCCTTCTTGCATGGGACACGTTTCCTACGTGTGTGCCTTTCCATCTGTGACTTTTGTGTGTTTTTTACTCCTCCTGCAGATACTGTCTTTATCAGTAGAAGAATATGTCCAGGTTTATAAGAAAATGTTGTTGTTTTGTTTTGTTTTTTGTTTTTACTGTGTCATTTTGGTAAATGCTTTGCTTTGATCTAATTGTGTCTTGTAAATTATTATTGAAAGGGAAACAGACTGGCAGAGGCTTTTGAGTTCTGGTTTTAGGAGTATAGACCCAAAGAGTACCTTGAACCTGGAATGGTTGTCCCCTGGGAACTCAACGCATGAATGTGAATTGGGGATGGGGGTAGGCAATAGCCTAGACTGGTGTTATGTGATTAATATGGATATTTTTATTTTTTGGAACAAAACGAGGAAAACTGCAACTCATTTTAGAAGTGACAAAATTATATTCATTATAAGTTGGATATGAAAACAAATATAAAATCAATGAGGAAATTCAGAAAAATTGAACTGAATTAATGTCTTTTACCTTCTGGAATATCATATTTCAAGCCCTCTACTTCTTTTAAACAGTAGCTAAGTCTTGTATGATCCTGACTGTGGCTCCATGATACAGTTATTTCTTCCACATCACTGGGGTTAGGGGTGTGGTGCTCCTGCGATCTAGAAAGTCTATGTAAAATTTTTTGGTCCTGCCTTTGTACCAGAGAAGAAGTCTGACTTTTTTCTTCTTCTTTTATGAGGTATCTATAGTACCTTATTACAAAATTTGAGTTGATATTACATAATGCTATACATATATTTTATGCATTTCTGAGTTTCTAAACTTTTTCTATGTTGTCTGCTGGTCTTTGTGTCATCTGCTGCTTCCACAAAACTCCCCCAACAATTCACATTTAATTACTTATGCCAACTCACAATATAACAAAACCACAATGAGGAAAGTCATGATGTGGAAGGGATAACTATATTTGAATAGTATCTTTCTTGCTTCTTGAAGTATTTTCTCTTTGACTTAGGAGCTTTGAGATTTGGCTATAATATTCCTGAGAGTTTTCTTTTTAGGATCTCTTTCAGGAGATAATCAGTGGATTCTTTCAATTTCTATTTTACCCTCTGTTGTAGGATATTGGGGCAATTTTCCTTTATAATTTCTTGAAATGTGATGCTGAGGCTCTTTTTTTCTTTTTTAAATCATGACTTTCAAGTACTCCAATAATTCTTAAATTATCTCTCCTGGATCTATTTTCCATGTCAGTTGTTTTTCTGATGAGATACTTGACATTTTCTTCTATTTTTTTCACCCTTTTGCTTTTGTCATTGTTTCTTGATGTTTTGTGGAGTCATTAGTTTCCACCTCTCCAATTTTAATTTTTAAAGAATTATTTTGTGCAGTAAGCTTTTGTGCCTCTTTTTCCATTTGACCAACGCTAATTTTCCAATTCCTTTACCATCTCTGGGCTGAGAGCTCCTGAAGCTGTTGTTGCTGCTACCCAGGTCCACAGCTGGTGTTGCCACCATGTGAGCTGTGGGCCACCCCCCACCCCAGAGTCATAGACCTTTCTTTCCAACTTCCTGATTGTCTTGGACTGGAAAAATGTCTCAGTGAAGTTGGCTCTGCCACTTCAGATTTGATTCGAGGCATTCTTTGGAGGGGGATCATAGGAGAGCTTGGCTGCTGTGCTTCCTATACTCTGCCATCTTGACTCTGCCCCAGAAGTCCTCTGAAAATAAAATATTGATTAAAAAAATGCATTTCTCCAAATAGCACAAGAACATTAGTCTCCTGCATTAAATGTAACTACTCCAGGTACTCTACTACAAGACAGTGCTTATAGGAATGGGGTAGGCAAAGCATAGAGTTCAGCCCAGACCTGGGGCTCATGCAGTGGGTGTCAGATTCAGGCTTAATGGTCTTAGGAAATCCATAAAGCCTTTGGCTTCCAATACGTTTACCATTGGGAGCTATCCTTCACCTGTAAGTGCTGGTTCAGTCCCTGAAAGCTGAGGATCCAAGGTTGTAGGGGGATGAAGATGGACAGAGAGGGTCAATGTGTGGCTAACACATAAATAGAATGTTTGAAGCCTATGCTGTGTGTCAAGTCTTCCTTGCTCACTAACCTTGGGATTCCTTATGAATGTGTTTACCGTGAGACTCCTAGTTGTGTGCCTATCGGCTCTTTCAGGCTATCTGGCATTAAGTAGAACCAAAGTCCCCTGACCCCCAGGCCTATGATCTTTAATTTTGAGGTTGTATAATTTGTTTCCTTAATCCATTTTCTTAACTTCCTTTGTGTCATCGACAATGCTTTTTTTAATTAACAAACATTTATTTTCTCTCCTTCTTAATTCTCCCACCCCAACTCAAAGAAAAACAAAACCCTTGTAACAAATATGGTTCAAAGCATATTCAAGCAAAACAAATGCTCACATTGGCCATGTCTAAAAAATGTATGTCTCATTTTGCACACTGAGTCCATCATCTCTCTGTCGGGCACTGGGTAGCATGGTCTGGAATTGTGGTTGATTATTACATTGATCACACTCCTCAAATCTCTTAAAGTTGTTTGTCTTAATGATGTATTTATTGCACAAATTGCTGTCCTGGTTTTCATTTAACTTTGTGTCAGTTCATGCAAATCTTTCCAGTTTTCTCTGAAACCATCTTGTTCTTCATTTCTTATGGTACAATAATATTCTATTACATTCACTTACCTTAAGTCCCCAAATGATGGATACCTCCTTAGTTTATAGTTCTTTGCCATAACAATAAGAACTGCTATAAATATTTTTGTACATATGGATCCTTCCCCCACCCTTTTTTTAATCTTTTTGGGATATAGGCCTAGTAGTTCCTCAGGGCTTCTTCAGTGCTAGGTACTTATCATGTGCCCAACAGATGCTTGCCAAATGAATGCATGAATGAATGAGCAAATACCCCCTCTCTCCAGAATAAATCCAGAACTATAAGTCCAGAGGAGAACAGAGCTAAGGGACTCATTCCAGAACACTCCATCTAATTCTAAGCTGGAGAGGCTGGTTACAAATTTCCTATTGAAATTCCAGTCTGCCTTGGAGGAGTCTTGGACTAAATTGATTCCCTCCACATATGTTTGCACTTTTTCATTCAGCTAAATTCAACACATGTTTGCTAAGCCTATGGGCAAGACACTTGGCTGAGCATGAGGGTAATAAAAAGATAAACAGGGTTTAATCTGTTCCCTGAAGGATCTAACAGTCTAGTAAGGGAGAGAAAACATTTATGCAAGTAACTAGAATACAAGGGGGTAGGGGGAAAGGAAAGAAGGGAACAAGAATTTATTAAATGCCTGTTATGTTCCACGCACTGAGCTAAGCCCTTTACAAATATTATCTCATTTGATCTTCACAACAACCCCGGTAATAATAGGTGCTATTATTACCCCCATTTTATAATTGAGGAATCTAAGGTAGACAGATATTAAATGATTTGCCCAGGGTCACACAGCTAGGAAGTATCTGAGACTGGATTTGAACTTAGAGTCTTTCTAACTCCATGCCCAGCACTCTATCCACTATGCCACCCATCCTACTAGAAGACAGAAGGATACCTGTAGAGTAGCTATGCAAAGTTTCAGTCCAAACAGATCCTCCCACCTCTGTGCCATCCTACAAGCCTCCAGAAATGCCCTTCCTGTTCTTACTGCCTCTCAGCAGCCTTATCTTCCATCAGGATTTGGCTTAGGGACTAGCTCCTCTCTAAAACTTTCCCTAAGGTAGCATAGCATAAGGGATAGAGAACTAGCCAGGAAGACCTGGATTTAGGTCCTGCCTCTGACACACCCTGTCTGGGCAAGTCATTTAACCCCGCAGTGCTCTAGGCACTTCTTTAAGACTACCAGTTGCAGAGAAGATGCAGACCTGCGTTAGTAGAATTAGTTTTCTCACCTGGGAGTTCTTTCTACCGATGAAATCATAAGGCCCTCGTTCAGTCATTTTTTCAGTTGCGTCCACCTCTTGGTTGACTCCATTTGGGCTTTTCTTGCCGACGGTAATAGAGTGGTTTGTTCTTTCCTTCTCCCAACTCATTTTTCAGATGAGGAAACTGAGGCAAACACGGTTCGGTTACTTGCCCAGGGTCACACAGCTATTAAGTGTTTGAGGTCAGATTTGAATTCATGCAAATGACTTCCTGACTTCAGGCCTGGTACTCTATCCATTGAGCCACTTAGCTGCCCTGCAGAAGTGCCCTCGACAACCATAAATTACCTTGTGTTTACTTATCTATGTATTTGTTGTATGCCTCCCAGTAGAATGTAGGCTCCCTGAGGGCAGGAACTGTTTTGTTTTTGCCTTTGTATCTCGATTATCTAGCAAGGAGCTTTATACATACTAGCCACATAATATTTGTTGAATTAAATATGAGAGGTCTACGGACAAATTACAGTCAGCTGGGGATGATCATGGAAAGACTGATGGGGGAGGTAGCAATTGAGCTACATAATGAGGGAAAGGTAGGATGTCCACAGGTGGACAGCAGAGAGAATTACAGAAAGGTTCCATAGGTTCCACCAGGTATTCTCCAAGATTATGGCACAGCTGTGCATTATGCACCAGCTTCATGGGCTTCACAAAGTGAGAAGAGTCAAACAACCATCTCAGTCAAAATTCCCTATTGACTAGCACTAATTAGGCTTAATAATGAGGGCTCTGACATATGCATTTGTGCTACATCTTCAGGAAAAAAAAAAAACATACCCTGAGTTTCATGTTATTGAGGGTCTGTTGAAAAGTTACAAATACTTCCAGGCAAGATGAGAGAAAAGCCATTCTTTTTCCTCTTGGCTCTTTCACTGAAGATCAGTAACTTTTCAAATAACCAGCTTCTGGTTAGTCACATGCCCATAGCAACAGTCTTGAGGATGGCCAACACAAGTCAAAATACAAATAGAAAAATAACATTGGCATTAAGAGGCCCAGGGTCATTGTTGCTTATGTTATCATTTTTCCCATTAAGACGCTCTTTTCTTTCTGTCTTTCTCCTCTATCTCCTTCTTCAGTGACTCTGATGCCTTCTCTTTCTTGTATACTACCTCTCCCTTCTTTTTCTCTTGAACTACCCCTTTCTTTTCCAGTTCTCTATTTCCTTTATCTATTAGCTCTTGATTTGTCCAAGTTTCCCTATATGTATACATACATGTATGTTTCCTTCACCTTCTTTCTCTTTCATTTCTCCATCTACTCTATGCTTATTTATTCTTTTATCTATTCTTTCTGTCTTTCCTTTCTGTCTTTTTCTATATACAGCACCTCCTTTCTCTATTTGCTCCCCTTTTTGTCTCTTTTTTATCTATTCTTTCTTTCTCTCTCCTTTATTGCCCTCCCCTCTGTTCTTTTCTCTCCATGACATAATAAGCTCCCATGTGTTCCATTACCATCTCTGAGCCAGTGACTTTCCAGATTTATACATATATATTCAACTCCAGACTCTCCTCCAAGCTCTAGTCCCATATCATGTACATTATTACATCTTTTTTAAAAAATTTATTTTGCAAAGTAATCAAGGTTAAGTGACTTGCCTAGGGTCACACAGCTAGTAAGTATCAAGTATCTGAGGCCACATTTGAACTCATGTCCTCCTGACTCAAGGACCAGTGCTCTATCCACTGCACCACCTAGTTGCCCCTACATCATGATATCTTATAGACATGTCAAAACCATCATGACCAAAACAAAGTTTAATTTGGCATTTTACAAACTGTCTCTTCATATTTTTCTAGTCTTCTTACACAACACACCCCTTACCCCCTGCCCCACAATGCTTCCTATGGTCCAGCTAAACTAAAGCACTCGCTGTTCTTCCCACTCCTCTTCCCAACCCCATACCTTTCTTCCAGCTGTATGCCCTGCCTGGAACGCACTCCTTCCCACCTCCACTCTTTCCCCATGCATGTGTTGGAAGAAGAGAACACCCTGTTTTTGGGTCAAAGTTGTTTTCTTCCTCTCCGTGGAGTGGTGGGGAACTATGGTAGACACTTTGATGTTTTGCTTAAATGTTTTTCTTTGTTACAAGAAGCAGTTCAATGAACGTGTGGGTGTAAAGAGTCATGACTGTTATTTTTTTCTTGTTGTTTTAAGGCATCAATGAAACGGAATATAAGCCCTACAAAGCAGCCTCATGTGTTTGCCAGTCTTCCTTGCATTTCCCAGATCTCAAACACTAAAGAGAGACAGAAGTGAGAAGCAGAGGACTACTGGAGTACTAACTGCTGTGGGTTACATGCTGCTCACAATGTGTGGCAAGATTTTTTTAAAAGGCCAGTGCAGAGCTTTGTGGGCATTTGCTCTCTTGCTGGTGTTGTACCAGCTTCTTTTCAGGATGATGCCTGGAAGGTACCACTGGAGGCTTTCTTGTGGCTAACCCATTGAAATATCAGACTTCTAGACTCACCTGGCTAGCATCCAGGAGCCCCAGGCAGCTGCTTCTGAGAGTCCAACCTTCTTTGACCCTTGAGGCTGAGAATGCTGGAGAGCACTATTCTACAAATAGCCGACGGGCAGGTTTAAGTGAGGGATGCAGAAGAAAGGGGATGAGGGGAATTGGACATTTAACTGACATAATAAGTGACAAATGAACTGCTTCATATGTTATTATGTTTATTAAGGTGATTACATTTTGCTTTCAATTTCCTGTTAGTAAATTGCACTTAGCCTATATGCTGAGTGAATTAACTTTTCTATTCTGAGAAGGGAGAAGATTAGGAATTAAAGCCATGAGTAAGTTATTCTAAGACTTGGGTTTTTGTTTAGTTTTAATTAATCCATTCCCCTAGACTTTAAGCATCAATCCAGGGGAACCAGGAAAAAAAAAGATGTTGGGAGATTATCTGCCTGCTAGTAAATGCATAGGCCAAAGCTGAGACTGTGGGAAAAGTTTGCACATGCTCAGTAAGTAAGCTGCAATAGTTTCTATTCTATATATTCTATTATTATTATTATATGTTTTACATAATATATATAAAATATATATATTAAAAATATTCTATATATAAGAGCTTCTGGTGGTTTTCCCAGATGTTGCAACAACCAGCAGCAAATGTTCTAAGCCACATTTGCTACCACTACCCACTTGTGTAAATTGCCCCCATGTATAGGCATTCTGCAAGCTTCTTATATGTACCCCCAGTATAACAAGTAAGAGCAAATGTTAGATTAAAAAAAATTTTGTTGTTCAGTCCTGTCCGACTCTTCGTGACCTCATTTGGGGTTTTCTTGGCAGAGTTACTGGAGTAGTTTGCCATTTTCTTCTCCAGCTCATTTGACAGATGAGGAAACTGAGGCAAACAGGGTTAAGTGAATTGTCCAAGGTCACACAGCTAGGCCAGATTTGAACTCATGAATATGAGTCATCCTGATTCTAATACTCTATCCACTGTACCACCTAGTTGGCCCCCAAAAGAATAAGCTAAAATAAATTATTTCTCTTCCTTTCTCAAGAATCTGTATTTTATAATCCTGGTGTCTGTTATTTTTATAATACACCAGCTTAACGGCAATGTATGTAACTTCCAGCCCCGCTTCCCAAGAAACCCAGAGTTTCTGTTTCAAACACAAAGGCTCTGGCTTCCATTACCATATCTATGACTCCCTCTCATAATGCCCACTCCAGCACAGTAGTTCACTCAATCATTTAAAAGATGCTATTTTACCATGACACAAGAAACTCTCCAAGTATTAAAAATACATTCAAACTTGGCAATTAGTTCAGGTTTTTATGCTAATTTCCATTTTATATTTCTAGTTCATCCTTATCTCAACCACTAGCACAAGGCCAGAATTATTGCTCCCTACACCACAGAGGAGGTTGTGGTGGTGGTAGTGGTGATGGTTTGTCCTTCTTTCTCAAAGAGGCCTATGACATCTGGAAGATGATGCCATGGCTTGCAAGTGAACTGGATTTCAATGAGGCAGGGCTGTGCAAAGTCACCAGCCTCACTTTCTCCTCCAGAGCCATCTGGGTCTAGAAGCAAAATATAAATCAGGATGACTGAAGATGGCCTAGGATGCAGTGGGAGACCATGGCCTTTTTAAGCTAAGGTCTTTCCCGGGTCTCAGTTTGACTGAGGCAACATCCATTCAGAGGAAGGAAGGAAGGAAGGAAGGAAGGAAGGAAGGAAGGAAGGAAGGAAGGAAGGAAGGAAGGAAGGAAGGAAGGAAGGAAGGAAGGAAGGAAGGAAGGAAGGAAGGAAGGAAGGAAGGAAGGAAGGAAGGAAGGAAGGAAGGAAGGAAGGAAGGAAGGAAGGAAGGAAGGAAGGAAAGAAGGAAGGAAGGAAGGAAGGGAGGGAGGGAGGGAGGGAGGAAGGGAGGGAGGGAGCTGTGTTGCCCAACTGGAACTGGCCCCAGTGGGCCAGCTCATGCTACTTACAGATTGTTGTTTGTCCTTCGTTCTCAAAGAGAATCATGGCCTCAGGAAGAGGCTGGTAACTTTGCACAGTGCTCCCTCACTTAAATCCAATTCACGGAGGAAGTACATAGAACATAGAGATACATCCCTCCATCCCAAATTGAAACTATTTTCCCCCAAGTCATTGGAATTTTGACTCCATGGCTCCCCTAGATGCTGCCCACAAAATACCCTCTTTCCATGGCATCAGACCTGAATTATTCCTGTTTAATAAAGCTTTCATAAGCTCATAGAATCCTAAATTTAAAACTGGAAATGACTCAGAGATATTCAAGTACATCCCTTCAATTATTTTACAGATGAGGAAAGTGAGGCACAGAGAGTTTAAGTGACTTGCCCAATGCCTGGAATGCTTTCCCTCCTCACCTCTGTGCACTGACTTCCTTTAAGTCCCAACTAAAATCTCATCATCTACAGGAAGTTTTTCCCAAATCCTCTTAATTCTATCTAGTACCTTACCTCTGTTAATTATTTCCTATTTATCTGTATATAGCTTGTTTGTATATCTGAGTAGCTTTTTGTTGTTTCCTCCATAAGACTGGGTTGGGGGTTTTTTGCCTTTTATTTAGCATTTTTTCAAAAATTTTGAGTTTGAGATTCTATACCTCTCCCCTTCTCCCTCCCCCACCCCACTCACTGAGAAGGCAAATAATATATCAATTATGCATGTGAAATCATGTGAAACGTTTCCATAGTGGCCATACTGCAAAAAACAAAAAAATCAAGGAAAGTATCCTTTGAATTGCACTCAGAGTTTATCCCTCCAAGATTGAAAGCTCCTTGAGGGCAGGGACTGTCTTTTGCCTCTTTAACCCCAAATGGGGTCATGAAGAGTCAGACATGACTGAAATGACTAAACAACAAAAATATCTGGTGTTTAGCGCAGTGCCTAGCACATAGTAGGCACTTAATAAATGTTTATTGATCAACTGATTGATAGAGTCACAGAGCTTGTAAGTGTCTGTGGCAGAAGTTGAATTCAGGTCTTACTCCCAGTCCTGAACTCTACCCATTACCATACTGCCTCTAATCTGGCCACCCCATGATGTGTATTAAGCATTCTGCTTTCCAGTGCCTTTTGAGCCTGAAACTTCTCTATAGACCTGAAGTTTCTTCAGAGCTCCCCACACCTCCCCCCCCAGCTTACTTAATTGGCAAAGACCTCCCATCTCTACTTGGGACTTGTAAGTATTTAAAAAATGCTTTTCACTCATTCATTCCTTATCTTCATTGGCCTATCTACAATCCAATTACCCTTCATTATTCTGGACTGGAGGCATTATAGATATAGAGCTAGAAGACTTTAGGAAGATCTTATGTAGTCCCAAATATGATGAAGAGACAACTTGATGTAAAGGGTCTTGTCCTGGCACAGCTGATGAGGATCAGAGGTGGAATCTCAAGCAAGGTCTTCTGACCCTGAGCTCAGTGCGCTCTCCAATCCAGGGCTTCTTAAACTTTTTCTGCTTGCAACCACTTTTCACCCAAGAAGTTTTCACACGACCCTGGGTTTACAAAATAGATATAGAAATAAAACATTTACTGATAATAAATCATTTGGAAATTTATTTTAAAACAATTCTTTGGCATACATGTAATTTTATCATTTATTAAAGACAATAGTCTCAAATCTGAGCTGAGGTGTTTCTGGCAGTGTTGCAGGCATTAAGGCACGTGCAGTGCAAAGTGCACACGTTGTGTGCTCAGAACCGAGGTTGTAGTGAAATCACACAATCCAACATGGGCAAGTGCTGCCAGAAACACCTCAGATTCGTTGCCCATTTGATTTTGAATTAATTTTTGGTTGTTGTGCATTCAGAAACCTTTTACTGTTGCAAAATTTTTTTCAACTCCCACATTCAATTAGTAACTGACCCATAGTTTAAGAAGTGCTGCATGTACCAGCTGCTTCTAGCGCTGCCTCTCAGATTTTAGTGGGATAAATAAATGTATTTTTTTTTTTTTGGAGAAAGAGAGGCCTCAAAACAAAAGAGTTTAATTGAGAGAAGGCCTCCTAAGACCTCATCTACATAGTCCAGTTATTCTTGGTAGTGGAGGTCATTTTTCAGTTGTATCTGACTCTTCACGACCCCATTTGGGATTTTCTTGGCGAAAATACTGGAGGGGTTTGCCATTTCCTTCTCCAGCTCATTTTGTAGATGAAGAATTGAGGCAAACAGGGTAAAGTGACTTGCCCAGGGTCACACAGCTAGTAAATATCTGAGGTCAGATTTGAACTCATGAAGGTAAGTCTTCCTGAATCCAAGCCCAGCACTCTGTCCATAGCACCACCCAATTAGCCGCCTCTGGTAATGGTGGGACTGGATATAAATTGTTGAAATTACCAAGTAATCTGAAAACCTTGTTTAGCCTAGTCTCACCACATCTGTTCTCTCCCTCCCCATCCTCTCTCTACCATCTTCAAAGGGCAAAGTGAGGAAGAGTCCTCCAGGTATTATCTGATCAGATTATCAACTCCAGCACCATTAAAACTTGGCTGGTTTTCATCTAGTTTTAAATCCACTAGCACTCTTGGATGTGTCAATTCAATTCAATACTACAGGCACTCTCTAGTGCTGAGAATAGGACTAAGAAGACTTGAGGGGAAAAAAAGCAGAACAAAAAGAGGCTGGAGATGTCTCCATAGCTGGCCTGGAATGAGGGAGGTATAACTCATAAATAGAATTGTGGAACCAAGGCCAGCAGAGGCCTGAGTTCAAATCCCAATTTGGAAGTACAACTTTTCTGAGCCTCAATTTTCTATGAAATAGGGATACCAAAACCTGTAGCATCTACCACACCAGGTTGTTGTGCAGATCAAGAGACAATGTACATAACAACCTTTACAATCTTTAGAGGGCTATGTTAATGCCAATTATTGTTTTTTTCTCCTTTTTTCTTTTTCTTTCTTTATCTTCTTAACATTTTATTTTCCCCCCAATTACTTGTAAAAACAATTTTTAACATTTGGTTTTTTTAAATTTTGAGTTCCAAATTCTCTTCAAGCCTCCCTCCCCACCCCCCTATGTGAGGTGGTAAGCAACTTGATATGGATTAAACATGTGCAATCATGCAAAATATATTTCCATATTAGTCATATTGTGGAAGAAAACACAGAATGTCAGTTATTCTTCTCAAAAGTTCAGGATGTTCTAGGTAAAGGGGTCTGTCCTTTGGATACAGGTTCTACATCTAGGTAATTCCTGATAAAACATTCTCAAGATATATCTAGAAAACCATTTACATGGTAACCCACATGTAACTGAGTAGCATGGTAAATGTGCATTAGAATTTATATAGTTAAGAAACATTGGTGGTCAAAGCTTATGTGGAAGTGTACTTTTATGGAGGAAAGCCAAGAGTTCTTTCTTTATTAAAATAATACATTTGAATGAAGAGCATAAAATTAGCCCATTTATTCAACTATCAATGAGCCATCACCTTCTGGTGTTGTTAACCACTTGGTTTTTAAAAAAAAAATCAAATTCAAACTTTAATTCAAGCCAGAGAGAAATGATAAATAGGGGAAATTTCATCTCCCTAGTATTTAAAGACATGTACACACATATACCCACACTCAACATGTCAAACACACAGGCAACTTGTAGGAAATAAAATGCACTTTTCTCCAAAATGACTGGTGTGTTTAAAGTACCCACTGATTGACACATGCTTTCACTTAATGATGATAATTACAAAGAATAACAACCCCAAACCACATCTGTTCAATGTAACAACCTCACCCCACTATGTAGATTACATTGAAAGCTGTCAAAAATGCCAATTTTACTAGCAATCATGCACAAATACATTTGTAAGACAAGAAACAGATTAATAAGCATCAACACTTTTCTGTAAACACTTGTTGAAGAATACAAAAGCTGGGGGCACTAGATGACATGTTGCAATGCTAGGAGCTTTCCTGGTGGAGTCTCCCCCCAACCCCAGACCCTGATAACTTACAAGAAGGACCAAAGTGGACATGAGAACTCTGCTTTCCGAGAAAGAAAAGAGAAAAACACATCTGTATTCTCTATGCTAGGAATACTTTCCCTAAGACACTAGTCTCTTTTTTCCCTGGATAACTTTTGCTTAAAATGATTTTTTAAACACTTTGGATTTGTAAAAAGAAAAGCTTGCATGGGTAAGACTTCTACTATAATAGTTTCAAGGAAGTGATTAGTGTAAAGTGAAAAAGTGAGGTACGTGGATGGAGGGGTGGCCTGGAGTAAGGAAGACCTGGGTGTAAGTCCTGACTAACTCACTAGCTGTGTGACTCTGGTCAAGTCATTCAATCTCTTGGTACCCCAGGCAACTTTCTGAGACCATAAATCACAAATGAGTTACCATATTACATAGTCTTATATATTATATTACTGCACACCCTGTTTTCCTGATCACTACAATCCAGCCAAATTGGCCTTCTTGCTATTGCCAGCACACAATCCCATCTTCCATCTCTACACCTTTCCCCTGGCTTGTCCCTGTGCCTGGGACGCATATCCACCTCACCTCTGCCATTTAGAATCCCTTGTTTCTTTTAAAATGCCCCTCAAAACACACCTTCTGGCTTAGATTCTTAAAATCTAGCCACTGCTCAGATTCTTATAATCTATCCAATAGTTTACTAATATTAAGATTCCTTAAGAGTCTGCCCAACATGACAGATGTTCTAAGAAACCTTGTAAAAAAAAACCAAACACACCTTCTACATAAAACCCTATCTCATCCTTCTGTTAATGTCCTCCCCAACAAAAACTGACCTTATCTTTACATATATATGTTTCATACACACTTATATGCAGATTGTTTTCTTCAATAAAATGTAAGCTATGTGAGGGCAAGGGGCTGTTTCATTTTTGTCTTCATGACCCCAACACCTAGCACTGCGCCTGGCACATAGTAGGCTCTTTATAGATGTCTGTTTGTTCAATGAGTTGCCTGCTCAGCTGATCCACTTCAGGGATGAGAGTTCCCACGGCAGAGAGTTCTTCATGCTGAAGAAATCATAAATCCACACCATTTGTTGAATTGATTCTATATGTAAAAGCTTTAAAAGTCTGGGATTGCATGCCACATATCTGCTCAGAAAGCTTCACAAGTAGCTTCCTATTACCTAAAGGATTAAATATAAACGATTCAGCCTGTTGTTAAAAGTTCTTCACAATCTGACTCCAACTGACTTTTTTTTTCTATGCTTTTCTTCATCACATAGTCTTCAATCCTGCTAAACCTGTCTCCTTAGAACACATTCCACCTTTCTAGCTTTGTCTGTGTTGTTGCTCCCACTGTATTTAGAATGCTTTCCCACTCCCACTTTCTCTCTTTCTATTTCTACTCATCCGTCAAGGTTTAGCTTAGATATCACCTCCTCCACGAAGCCTTCCTGCTCTCCCTCTAACAAGAAGTTATTTCTCTTTTAAGATCAGAGGGTCATCAGAGCTAGAAGACAACTTAGAAGCCTAGTTCAACTCCCTCATTTGAAGCCCAGAGTTTAAATAAATTAAATTTCCCAAAGTTACTGAGATGGGAAGAAACTGAACGCAGCTCCTCTAACTCCAACTCATTATATCCTAATTGTATTGTTCTCATGTGGCAAGCATGGTCTGGTTCACTATTCAGAACCAAGTTGCTAGACATCTCTGATGGTTCTAAGGGTACTTCTGAAGGGGGTTAGAGTGTCTCTTCCCCAATGCAATCAGCTTAAGCTTCCATCCCATGTTTCCTTTCTGTTAGTTACCAATGACTAGTACCCCAGTTCCATTTAATTAGTCAACGTCAGTTAATGTTTACAAATAGATATTTAATTCGAAGATATCAAAAGCAAAGAAGTACACATATTTCCTCAACACTCTTTCCTAGACCACCTTGGTGTCTGGGAAAAGGGGTCTTAGTCTTAGCAAAGTTTCTGTATAGCATTGGTCCCATCAAATTCAGGTCTAAATTTAGCATCATTACCTGATGAGTCCTCGACTCTGTTACCATCTCAGCTAGCATTAGGTTAGATCCTGAAGGTTGCTTCTCAGCCATCTGGGCAATTAATGTTAAGCTAAATACAAAATCTGATATAGCCTCAGTTCCTAGACTCTTCAGTGCCCAGATGCCCAGATGGACATCTTGACCTTTCAAAGCTCACAAGTTAATCTCTGTCCCCTAAAACAAAAGAACCCTGAAACAGGCAATGAACCGAGGGCCTGCATTCATGGGGCTACACATCATATTCAGAAAAGTCCAAAAGCCCTTTACAGAACTGTCTCTTGCCATACACAGTCAATAGAGTCAAACTATGAGCAGAGGCCTAATAAAGAGAAAAAGGCTAAGATTGATTGAAGCTTTTTGAAGGAACCCCCAATTTCAGTTCTACATCTGCAACCAATCAATGAAGTTTCTGTCCACCAGGTGATTAGCTGACAGGAAACAGTTCCAGAATGTCTATGGAGGGCCGAAAGTCTCTTTAAGGAACTTCCATTACAGGTCATCATAACTGTCCCAGAAGGAGGCTCCCCAACCCCTCTTATGAAGGGGAGTTAAATCTGTAGGATTCTGAGCATGTGCTGGTCCCCAGTTACACTTACAAGCTTCCATTTCTATCTCCTCTTATATTCTAAACTTTTTGAGATCATGGACACAGTCTTACTTATTTCTCATAGGCCCAGGTCATCCTGACTCCAAGGTACTCTCTCTATCCCATGCAGATTTTCTTTACTCTATAGTTCCTTGAAAACTAGTTACTGTAAAAACAGAGTTTCTCTTTTAGCTACTCTGAATCCAATGTGTTTTAAGTATAATATAATATACAATGGGCACTTGATAAGTGCTAAATGAATGAATGAAATGGTTATTTTTTTAATCTCCCAAGTACTGGAGCTATAAAGAGGTTTCCCTCTTATTAGTTTTACTCCCAGTGAACTATGGCTCTCTCTTTTCCACCTGGGAAAAATGAAATATGCCTCTGAAAGGCAGAGGAGGGAATTTTCCACTAACTTTTTACCACCGTGTATAAAAATCAAAGTTAAAATAAAAATGGATAGACAAAGAACATTGAACTAGTCAAGCTGTAAATAATGTGAACTTTGTTACCATAATGTAATTGCAGGGCCTTTTATTCCAAAGCTGGTTGAGATCCAGGGTCATGTTTTTTATAGCAAGGGGGCATAGAATTATAGCCAGTCAGTTACATGATCTCAGACATATCATTAATGTAACATGACTTTGTTTGCTTTTGTATGACATGAGGCATTACTCTCTATGGCCGATGTATCAGATAATTGCAAAATAAATAAATAGCAGAATTTTAAGACGAAAGAGCTTTTGCCATGTCACTTTCAAAATGGGCCTTTCACATTTAAAAAATAAGTTAAAATAATTTTCTCTTAATGTTATACATTTAGAAATATAAAAATTAATAAAACTCATTTGAGAAGAAAAGATTTTTGCATTGATCAAGTCCAGACATTAGCTAACAGTCACTCTACATAAGTATAACATATATAACAACTGAGAAATATACCACCAACCATGAAGTTTCTCCAACGTCCATTGAATGGAAATTACTTGAGTCTTCCAAACTTATAAAGCAAAATTAATGGCTAGTTTCATGCAGAAGATGAATGGATGTAGTTTGGAGTTTTGCAGAAGTTCTATAATGTTCTCTTTTAATGTCAATAGTATTGTGTTGGAAAGTGTTTGTTTTAAAATGCACTGATTTCTTAGTAATGTTTGGATTTGTGAAACTGCTATAAAAAGGATCATAAACTCTAAGCTTCTTAAAATGTCCCAAAGTATAAATTACTGTATTATTTCCATGTTATTTACTTGGAGTGCATTTACTGAGGCGTATTTATATGCAACATAAAGAAAATAATGCTAAATAATGTCATTCCGATGGACTAAGTTACCTTTTCAAGGTATTTTATAAATGTTTGTTGAATTGCTGAGAAAAGGTCATGTATGGTAAGATGCTGAGCTGTGGGCTCTCACCAATGATAATTCTGACTTCAAGATGGAACAAAAAACTGGAACCAAACTGTACGCCCATTGATTGGCTGAACAAATTGTGGCTTATGAACATATCACAATATTATCGGGCTGTTTGCAGTTCTTTGCTATCACAAAAAAAATGGTGCTATTAATACTTTGGTTTATATGGGAGCTTTCTTATTACCAATGGATTCCTTGGGGTTCAAACCAAGGCTGAGATAAGCTTCAGTGATGTCAAACTTAAATGGAAAGAGATCCCTGCTGCATATTGACTTAGAAAACTACAAATTAACATTGTCTATGTTGTATTGTATTTTTATTTATACAATCAAACACTTCACAATTACATTTTAATCTGGTTCTGCAGTTGCTTGGGACTGAGTTTGACATCTCTCACTCCTCCTTAGGTGACTCATCAGCATATACAAAAAAGAGAACTCAATCCGGGCAATTCAATTGTTAACCTCTGTTTAAGGATATTCGAATGGCCATCTCTGAATGATATTATGGGTTGAACTGTACATTCAATTTGATATTTATTAAGCATCTACTATCTGTCTGAGACTGTAGCCAGTCACTGAGAATACAAAAAGCAAAATCTAATCAATCCCTGCCCCCAAGGAATTTACAGTCAACAGACAGAAAACTATGGAGGGAGAATGAAACATGAAAACAGATAAGTCAATACAAAGTGATGCAAAGTAATTTCAAGAGAGATGAAGAACTAAATGCCAGGGGACTCAAGAGATGCCACCTGCTGGAGGTGATTGTGTGTTTGAAGAAAGTCAAGGATTCTAAGTGATAGATGTGACAAGGAACTGCATTCCAGACACGGCCGAGCACCTGCGTGAAGGAACAGAGAGCAAGGATGGAATGGTGAGCACAGTAAGTAAGCCAGTTCCACTGGAAAAGAGTGTGAAAGGGATTGCTATGAATCTAGATGGGAGGAGTCAGTGAGAAGCCATATTGTGGAAGGACTTTAAATGCTAAACACAGGCATTTTCATTTTATCCTGTAGGCAATAGGAAGCTATGGAAGATTTTTGCATAGGGGAATAACAGGGTCAAGTCAAGTCAAGAAGCATTGAGTAAGTGCTTACTATGTCCAGGCACCGTGCTAAGTTCTGGAATTTTAAATACAAGAGCTTACATTCTAATAGGGGGAGACCATACAGAAAAGGAAGCTGACAAGTGGATGGAGGTGGAAGAGAAGAGATGAAGGTATTCTGTATCAAGGCAGCATTGAAGAGAAAGTCTGGGAAAGTCAGGAGTGCAGGTTGGTGTAGAATGATTGACATGGATGCCCTTAAAATGGAGGTCCTGGGATTATCCAGCCAACCAGAGGGAGGGCTGCAGGGGTGGAGAGTAGTTCCACTGTGGGAAGTCTAGGATGGAGTGAACTTCCAGGGTGAAGAGGCTTCTGGGGAATTGTAGAGAAAGTTTGAGAGAATCAGGCATGCAGCCTGGAGAGGAATGAAGACCAATAAACATGTTGTTGAATCATTTCAGTTATGTCTGATTCTTTTTGACCCTACTTGGGATTTTCTTGGCAAAGGTAACTGGAGTGGTTCGCCATTTCCTTCTCCAGCTCATTTTACAGATGAGAAAACTGAGGCAAACAGGGTGAAGTGATTTGCCCAGTGTCACACAGCTATTAAGTGCCAAGTCTGGATTTGAATTCATTATCCCGCTGACTCCACGGCTGGAAGCTCAATCCATTGTGCCACCTACCCACCCCCAATAAACATAGGAGACCAATAGAATCTAGGTCAGATCAATGTTCTAGGTTTTTTACCTATTTGAAGAGGAATTGAAGAGGGAAGAGATTAAAATTAGGGAGACCCATTAGCAAGTTACTACAACAACAATATCCCTGGAGAACAGTTGACCCTTGGAAAATTATAGTGCATCTCTTTACAAACAGTTACAAACAGGAATAAAGTGTAAAAATCCTCCACTTGCCATACATACACCTCTACATTCGTGTGCTGCATGGTCTATCTGTTTTTCTCATTGTAAGAATACAAATTTTCCCTTTCCTTTTTTGGTGGGCGGGGTGGGATAGTGGGATACGGCGGCATTGGGGTATAGAGAAGCTAGTAGTGTGGTGTGGGCAGCTGGGTGGTGCAGTGGATAGAGCACTGGGCTTGGAATCAGGAGGATTCTTCCTGAGTTCAGATGTGGCCTCAGACACTTACTAGCTGTGTGGCTGGGCAAGTCACTTAACCCTGTTTATCTCAGTGTCCTCATTTGGTAAAATGAGCTGGAAAAGGAAATGGCAAACCACTCCAGTATCTCTGCCAAGAAAAGCCCAAATGGGGTCACAGAGTCACACACAAATGAAAAATGACTCAAAAACAAAAGCTTCACTCTGCTACTCCGGGCTGAGAAAAGTCCCATGGCACACTGGCGATGAATGGCACCACATTCCTGATTTGTACACAGCAGTAGCTTACATAACTCACCAGGACCTGCTATGTACCTGCGTAGAACTACTGAGTAGCACAGATCTTACTCCTGCATTTAATCAGTTACTTCTCTTGTCCTGTAGGGATTTTACAACATTCTAAGAATCTCATACAAAAGTATGTAAAGTGAGCTGGAGAAAGAAATGGCAAACTCCTCCAGCATCTTTGCCAAGAAAACCCCAAATGGGGTCAGGAAAAGTCAGACATACAGGAACAATTCAACAAGTGGAGAAGATGCTAACTCTCCAAGATAATATTCTGAACCACTGCAAATATGTGCGCCTGAACAAATTCTCTGAACCAGCTGCTTCTGGGGTATCTCGGCATGTAAGTCAATGGTTCACAGAAATTCCACAGAGAAAGGATCACTTTAAAAGCTGCTAAGAAGCAGACTAGGGTGAGGAGAAGAGTGAAGAGGCCCAGCTGTAACAGCAAGAAAGGAGCATAAGCTGCCACTGGTCTGTTTCCATGCTCATCAACAACCCCTATTAATTAATCCCAATCTCAGCGGGCCACCAACTGAGCCCCATCCAGGTCTTGAAAACTGACTAGTGACTACTTGGAAACCTCTTGAAAAACTGTCCATTGAGGAAAATGTCAGGGGTGCCGGCCAGAGTTCCCTTTATTCAAAATAGACCGTGGACATCTGTGAATTTGAAACAGAATTGAAGGCACTTATCTCTCTTCCCCTGGCCCCTCCTGTGGCCCCCCAATTCTGTCTTCTCCAAGAGGCCATTTTTAAAAGGTAGAGTCTTTGGGAGGGAATTGCCCAAGAACACAAATCAGGCTAAATGCTCGTTGAGTGGCTCTAAATGCAAACCATACTCCTTCACTGCAGGCACATACATATATGTTTGGCAAGTTTAAAATTTTTTTTAAAATATCACAAAAGCAGATGTTTGAATAACCCAATCCCAACAGCAGAAAATTACATTTCTCTTTCTCTTCGAACAGAGAAGACTATCCTCATCACTGAATCCATACAATGTAATACAGTGCAATACAGCACAGAACAACACAATGGAATCCAACACAAACAACACAACACAACACAAAACAGTGCAACTCAGCTCTTGCCACAATGGGATTCAAAGAATATCTCTTCTAGGACTGAACTCACAGAGAGGCAGATGCCTACATGGTTGTGATTTCAAAGATCCAGTAAGGCCCTTCCTGGTATCTCCCAAGCCTTCCCCAAACAACTCATTGATAGCTGAAATTCCACAATTAAAGAGTCATCTCTTTTAACTTGAAGTTTGAATTTTTCTTTTAAAATATAAATACTATTGAAAGGGTAAGACATTAAGTTTATTTCCCAGGGTTGTCATGAGGATTGAATGAGATGAAAGGGCTTTGGAAAACAAGGAAAACATTTTAAAGTTTTAGGACCCCACGTCAGCACTACTTTTGGCCAGATTTCAGTATTAAATGCATGATTTCATAGACCATAAGCTACATGAACTTATTTTATTTAAGCTTGGTATCTCCCCTCAGTGCCTAGCAGGGTACTCCTCTCAGTGCCTGGCAAATGTTTAACAAATGTGCATTGAATTTGAATTATGTTGAATAACCTTGAACAGGAACTACTATGCTGAAAATTGTCAGCTGAATGATAAAACTTTATGTGATCTCCAAAACTGTGACACGTGTAAAAGACTGTTCTCAGCATAGCATGCCAGCACCCTGCATGCGGATAGTAGGTGCTACCTCAAGGTCCTTTGAATTGGATAACTTTAAATTTATAATCATTTAATGAGTGGATCTTATCATACTCAATCCTTAGTCACCAACAACTATCCATTTCCCCTTTATTGGTTCTGCATCTGCCTCTTCCTTTCTATTCTCTAGCTCTTCACACCTTACTCATTTTATTCTTGGACTTGGTCTTATTAACTGATCTTCAACCTGTTTCCAGGTAGTCATCCTTCAATCTATCCTGAATGCCATACTTAAATATCCTATAATGCCATTTTCATCTTTAACCCTTCATTAGCTCCCCATTGCCTTCAGAATAAGTCCCACCTGCCTTAGACTGCCATTCAAAATTATTTTTCCAACCTTAAGCTCTACAGTTCCCCCCTGCAACAAACCCACTTTCCTCATCAGGTGTCTCCTCATTGTCCTCTACAGATAGCTACCATTGTACCTTTCCTAACAATGTTTCCTCCCACTCTTTCTAGGAATATTTCTACTCTATCCCCCATTCTCTCCACCTAACTAGATCCTATCTATGCTTCAGGGAAAAACTCTGTGCCTGAAGTCAAGAAGACTTGGGTTCAAATGTGGCCTCAGACACTTACTAGCTATATGACCTTAAGCAAATCATTTAACCTTGCTGGGGCTCAGTTTCTTCATCTGTAAAATGGGAATAATAATAGCAACTACCTCCCAGGGTTCTTCTGAAGATCAAATGAGATAATATTTGTAAACTAGTTGGCATGGTGCCCAACATGTAGTAGTAGATGCTATATAAATTCTAGCTTTCATCATTATCGGTGAGTAGTAGGCAGGAAGGGTTATTATTATTAATGACAACAGCAACAACAACAATAAACCTTCCTATCCCAGCTGGCAGTTATCCCAGCCCCTTTATTTTAGGATCCTTGTATATATTACTTGTGTGTCATGGCTGTTCGTTTTACTTTCCCTGGACGTTGCCAACCTAACACAGCTGCCTTAGCATGTCCCTCTGCCTTGCTAGCCTTCTTCTCCCATTGGTGAATGGGAGACCCGCCATTCCAGTCAAGCTTCATTCCCCTCTTAGCTGTGCTACCTACTTTCTGGGATTTTGCCACAATGTCCTCCCCCCTCTTGGGGATAGCAACCCCCACCTTCAGCTCCCTTTTACATGAGTCTTCCCTTATTAGAATGTATGCTCCTTGAGGGCCAGGGCTGTCTTTATTTTTGTTTGTATTTATTTTCTCCCAGCTTACCACAATGACTAGCAAATAGGTGCTTAATAAAAACTTATGTGCCTGTTATTGCATTAGATCATTAAGATTCCTCCTGGCAATAAAATTCTCTAATTTTATCATTTGTACATCGCTTCGTATTTTTAATGAACATTTCTTGTCTCTATATATTTTATCTACCCAACTTGAGGGTAAAGACCATACTTTATGCCTCAAAGAATCTATGATTTTATCAAGATGGGTACTTCCTCTAATGGTACAATTCACAACCTCTCCATACCTTCTCATCCCATGAGATTCTCTTCTATTCCATAACTCTTCCACAGGGAGTACAATTACAAGGAGATTCCTTTAGATCAGGGCTTCTGAACCTATGATCTATGAACTTTTTAAAAAAGATATTTTGATAACTATCTTTCAATATCATTGGTTTCCTTGGTAACCTTATATGTTTCATTTATTTTTTATTTAAAACCACTATTCTGAGAAGGGTCTTGTTGGCTTCACCAGACTGTTGCCCAAGTGGTCCAAGACACACCAAAAAGGTTAAGAACCACTGTTCCAGATCTTTTGATATGTGTGATTACCAGTGAACCGTGAGTATTGTCTATTAGTTATCCTTGGCTCTTGCTAAATGACTGGCCCAACTCCTTTTCTGGTCATACATCTTTCTGATAACATCCTTTAAACCTCTTCTGCACAGTTCATTGTTGGCAGTATGTTGCAGCTAATTCATGCCCTCCTCGCATCTCTCTGTTGCCCTTTGGGTGACCCTTAACTTTAATCCTTTGGAAGCTCTGATGTTTCATGATTTGCAGCCATACACTGATACCAGAAGAACATCAGTATTAAAACAACAAGCCCTTGTTTCAGGAAAAAACTTTAGGGCCTTTAAAGGCAGTAGATAATTTCCCAAAGGCAATCTGGCCCATTCCTTCTCCGATTTACTTTTAAGGCTAGTTCATTGTACACCCTCAATTTCCGTCCAAAATTAAATAGACAGACAGACAGACATGGCAATGGGCCAGCTCTATGGATTATCCATCCAACTATGCATATCATTACCTGAACAAAGGACATACATCTTCTATTTTTTAAAATCAATTTTATTTTAATTTCAGTTTCAATTTCTCATCCTCCCACTCCCTCACACAATCACTGAGAAGGCAAGAAAAATAAACCCATTACAAATATGTATAGTCAAGCAAAACAAGTTCAATGGTCATTCTTCATTGACCTCCTATATGGATTATTAGGTTGGACTTTTTCTAGTGATTATGTAACTACTTAGGAAACTTAACAATGTCTTGGGGCTTGATGCAGCGCCATTCACAAACCATAGCATCTGAAAGTCTACACCATCAAGTAGATCCCTCTCCCATTTGGATTCTTCCTGGATCTTTCATGATGACATAGGCAAAAGCAAACACCTTTGGCAAGTTTACATCTCCTTCATTTATGCCTCACTTGCTATTAATAATTGAATGGTTTTCAAAAAAAGTTGCCTCTTTCATGACCTCTTTGAAAGAATCTTGTGTGATTTTCACATGTTCATAGGAGATACTTTGTCAGCAGAGATCCTTTCAAGCTGTATTTGGTCTTACAATATACCACACAACACAACAAGCATTTCTCAAGCACCTATTATTTGCAAAGCACTGTGCTAAGTACAGGGACACAAGAACAAAATAAAAAAAAAAAACATCCCTACCTTCAATAAGCTTACAACAAACAGTAAGAATAGCAGGATCTTAGACTTGCTATACCTCTCCATGGATTGTGTAACTCTAAAAATGTGGCCTGCTCTAGAACAGCATTTATGAAAGCTTTCCTGTTTCATTCTCATAGAATATCAAGGTACACTGGCTACCTATGTAAAAATTTCCCATATTTTATAGGGATAAAAAAGTAAACATATGGGTGTCAGCCATTATTTGATATTTTCTCAGCCATATTTTTTGAGGGTAAAAAGTTGCATGCAAACTGTGTTTGACTCTAGGGATATAAAGGCCAAAGGAAACAGTTCCTGCCTTCAGGAAATTTACATTCTACTTGGAGGATATGAGGAGCACACAGATAAATAAATACAAAATATATATGTTGCCCAAGCTTCTCTGAGCTTGTCCAGTTTGAAATCCAAAATCTCCCTAGGGCTTGAATTCCAAATTCAGAAGAACCAGTAACAACCAGGGGGATCAGAAAAGGCGTCCTATAGAAGGTGGTACTTGAGTTGAGCCTTGAAGGGCACTGGTAATTCTAGGAGGTAGAGGAGAGGAGAGAGTGAATTATATACATGGGGAACTCCTATACAAAGATCTGGAGATGGGAAACAAGGTCATGAATGGAGAACCAGTTTGACTGGAATAGAGAGTACATGAAGGAGCAATATAAAATAGAACCAGAGAAGTCATTAGCAGTCAAATTGTGAAGAATTTTAAATGCTATGTAGAGTTTATATTTTATTCTGGAGGCAATAGTGAGCCATTAAAGATTTTTAGTAAGGTAGTGATATGGTCAGATTTGTATTTTAGGAATATCATTTTAGCAGCAAAGTTAATGATGAATAGGAAAGTGGAAAACTTAGAAGCAGGGAAGCCAAGTAGGAAGTTTTAGCAATAGTCTAGACAAGAGGTAATGACAGGCTATTTGAATTAGATTAGAGGCTGTGTGAGAAAGAGATATGTGTGAAAGATGTAGTTGAGATAGAATCAACAAGATTTAGCAACTGATTTTGGATGTGGAAGACGAAGGAGAAGGAAGAGCCAATGATGATTCCAAAACCATAAATCTAAATATTTGGGGAAATGTTGGTGCATTCATTAGAAATCAAGAAATGTCAGTTTGCAGGAAAATATAAAAAGGTACAATTTAGACATGTAGACTTTAAGATGTTGCATGCAAATGGAAATATCCAGCAGGAAGTTGGAAATGTAAGACTAGAGTTCAGGGGGGGAAAAATAGGAATGATAGGAATTGTCTGTATAAAAATGAAAATCCTGCTACTGGGATCAAAAGGGAGAGAATATAGAGAGAAAAGAGGGCCTGGCACAGAGGCAATGAAATAACTGCACTTAATGCAGGATGAGAATCTGGCAAAGAAGATAAAGAAATGTAGCATGGCTGTCTCAATGTAGCTCACAGGGAGGTAAGAATAGACATCTCTAGCATCTCATCTCCCACCATTCTCCTAAGAAAACTTTAATTACTGCCAGGAAGGGAAGAAGAAGGTTGGGGATCTGCTTTTCTCAGGTTGGCAGGTACCAGACGAGAATTATATCTACCGACTCCCTTAAATATTGTTAGTCTAGGGGAAGTAACTTTAAGGTTCAAGTTAAACTCCTGAACACTGTTCATTAATGGGAAAAGGGGGAATCCAAGGCTTGACTCCCTTCCCACCACATACTAGTTGCTACTAGCAAATAGCAAAGAAATTTTATTTATCCAAGTCTACAGCAAAACAGAAATCAGAGACAGTATACATATGAGAATATATACCAGACAATATTGATTGAAGGAGCTCTCCCATTGGGAAAGAGCTCAACCAAGAAAGAAAGTTCCAGATCTTACCAGAGGAGAAAATTGATCAAAGTATTTAGCATAGTAAGTTGAAGACCGGAACATGATAGAGACTTCCAGGTCCTCTCATGTCAGCTTCTTCCCATAGTCTTTCCCTCCCTTCAGAAACTTGAAGAGAGGCTGGCATTGTGGATCTTCTATCTCTTGGCTGAAAGCTTGAAGAAACCCAGATCTTTCCCTTCTTCACATTCACCAACTCTGCTTTGCTCCTCAAACAGGTTCAAGGTATTGTTCTTCACTAATGAGGAGAGAATCCCATACCAGTGGGCTTTGGGGGTCGAATTATAGAAATCATAAAGAAAAGCAGCATAAATTCTCCTTGATTCTTTCCCTCCTCAGATGTCACTAGAATACTTCATCTCTATCCCTCTTTTGTCCTCATTACATCCTAGCTTCTATTATGCTTATTTGTATATGTCATCTCCCTCTTCCCACCAGTAAAATGTAAGTTTCTTCATGGCAGGGATTGCTCCACTTTTTATCTTTATACTATGTACACACAAGCAGCAGTATGGCAAAACAAATAGAGAGTTAACTTGGAAATCAAGAAGACCTGGGTTCAAGTGCTGCCACTGATGTGTACTAACCAAATGACCCTGGGAAAATCTCTCCATGCATTAGGCAACTTTCTTAAAGCTACAAATTGCCAGATTCTGTTGTGCATTGATGAAGGGGATTTCCTCATTGGAAATTTCCTACACTAATAAAATCAAAAACCTGGTAATTTTCTTTCGTAATTCTTTTTTTAAATACTAGATGACAAGCCTAGCATCTTACACATAACAGGAACTTACTAAGCGAGGAAATGCCTTAAATGCACAAATATAGTACTGATAAGCATTACTAATTTCAAATTGCAAACTCAAGGGGCAAGGTTTAGGTGTGGTGTTCCTTATTGTCCTTCCTCACCTCACCAACTTCTCCTAACTTCAGAGGCAGTGGCTGAGGAGAGATTGTGAAAATTTCAGTATCAGCTTTTGCACCTCTGAAATCTGCAAACACTACAAATCAGGGCTTGAGGTATTGTGTGTTGATTGTCTTCCCTTAAGAAAGTGAAGCAGGAAATGTTAATAATGTCATTTCAACTGGAAAATGTGTTGTGCATTTTGGAGAGCCGAACATTAAACATTTACCAATATACACACAGTAGGGCAGCTAGGTGGGCCAATGGAAAGAGCAGACACTTGCTCTGGGCAAATCACTTCACCCTGTTTGCCTCAGTTTCCTCATCTGTCAAATGAGTGGAAAAGGAAATGTCAAACCACTCTGGTATCTTTGCCAAGAAAACCCAAAAAGGGGTCATGAAGAGTTGAACACAACTGAAGCAACTACATAACACACACCCCACTTCTAATACACACCAGGTGCACAGGACCCTCAGACTGTTTCCTGCTTCCCTGGTATTATACTATCTGGAACTCTCTCTCCTTCTTCTGCCCTCCCTTCCAAACAAAACTCAGTCCTACAAACTCAGGGCCCTGATCTCAGCTGAGGGATGGCAGTAATGGGCCATTCATATCAACTAGCTACAGAAGGCTGGTCCTCCAAGGTAATCTAAAGCCTTATCTCAACTAAAATACAATCTCTACAAGGCCCTTAAAGAATCATTCTAATTTTAGAAATGTCAGGCTGGTTGGGGAGAGATACAAAGTTTTCTCAGTCTCTCAATTCCTTAGGAAACACTTTTTCAACTTGTTTTTCAAAATGAAATCTCCCTTCTCCCATAGGAGGGTCACCCTTAGAAGTAAACTATCTAAAACCTTCTAGAAAATAAAGACCAAATCCAAGAAATAATTCAACAGATCCAGGGAAAAGCATCCAGCCAAAGACAGTTTGATGAAGGTAAAAATGAAGCATTCCAGAGAAGTCAGAAGCAACAGCCAGCAGGAAGAAATACAGGAGGTAAAATGGAGGTAAAAACAAAATAAAACACCTAACTAGAAAATGCTTTAATTACACTAAAAACAAAAGAATGGACCCATCTGGCATGTGGATCTATTCTCAGAGGCAATTTATTTTTGGTCCAGACTGCATAGGTGTGAGGAACCCCCAGTGTGAGGATTCTTTCTGCCAAAACAGATCAGTAAGTCATCGGTAACGTAAAGTCTTAGAGTGTGTCCAGGGACAGTGAGAGATTGTGACCTGCCCTTTGTGACACAGCTGGTAGGCCTCAGGGATAGGATTTGAATGAACCTGGCTCTCCCTAAGTGGAAGCCCAGCACATACTATGGGAAAAGCCTGGAAGGAGCATTCCCTCAGGAGAAAGGAATTGAGAAGCCCTTTGGGGATTTGACTTTTAGAGATTAATTTGTATATCTTGAGGATAATTCATTTGTTTTGCTTTATTTTAAAGGATGAATTAGAAGCAAATAGAAGAACAAAGCAAAAGATGAAGAAAACTTCACAACAGTCATCTACAAAACAAAGTAGGTGCGTGTCCTGGAATTCAGAACAAGCTGCTGAAGTACTGGCAAGGGCAACTCCTGAGCAGTAATTAAAATAATTGACATATTTAAAACACTTCTCATGCATTATATCACTTGAGCCTCACAGCCTCCCTACTGGATGAGTCCCATAGTTTTGTCATCCCCATTTTACAGATGAGGAAATTGAGATGATCCAGTGGTCAGCGTCTGAAGTGGGACTCGATACCAAGTTTTGCCTGGTTTCTGAGAGAGAGAGAGAGAGAGAGAGAGAGAGAGAGAGAGAGAGAGAGAGAGAGAGAGAGAGAGAGAGAGAGAGAGAGAGAGAGCACTTCAGCCCTCGATTCCTTTTTCAAATAAGGCTTGTTCTTCTTTTAGCTCTTTACTTAGCAGAGAAATTCTGCCCTGTAAGGGATGGGCTGCTGGTCAGGACAGGGATGAATCTAACAACAACTTAATAACTCAATCACAAAACTAGTCCTGCGGTGTGTGGAGGCCGCATTTACTGTCCTTTGGGGCCATAAAAAACCTCAGCCCTGGGTTCCCAAGTGAACTGTTTATAGATCTTGATTTACACAAACACAGGTCTATTAAATATGAGACCAACAGATTTGGGAAAATCCAGAGACATAAAAATAGGGGGAAGGAGAAGGAGGAGGGAAGTAAGATTCTCATGCCAGGCAGAAAGGTGGGCATTTATTTTAGGCATTGCTGGGCATCTCTCTGGTAATTCATACCAGCAGAAAAAAGGGGAGATATCTGGTATAAATTATAATGCACCATAGCTTCCCAAATAGCTCTTCCTGTTCATTTAATTGTATGTACATTGCTATAATTAATCATCAGAAATATTTTTAAAAATAATAAAATGTCTTTGTTCAGTAAATATGTATATGCATAATACATATTATATATGTAATATGTGTGTGATATATAAGATGTGTGTGTGTGTTGGAGAAGAAAGGTTTTCCATTAGCAGGAAAAAAGACTATATGGGCATGTTTTCTTCAAGGCTTTGGGGAAAGACTGATGAAGGATATGAGAGAGAAAAGGCAGAAGAATATATTTTGTTTGACTAAGGGGAACCTGCAAAGGGAAAGGCTTGGTTTCTAGACTTGGGCTTGTAGGTGCCTCTTCTAGCTGTGAAACTGCTCTGGGCATAAACAGGGATTGCATGTCTATGGCACATAACACAGAACCATTCCTATTCCCCAGACATCACCAGCGACCAACACAACACTGCCACTGCACGGTGTCATAAAGGTGTTTTATGTGTATTGTATATCTTACTGAAGCCTCATGTTCCCGGGCCCATTGCCATCATCTAATAGTATAGAACAAAGACCAATGCCCAACTCTGGGCAAGAGGGAAAATTGCAAAAGTGACCCTCACCTCTCTGATGGACTTCACTTTCAAAGGGTTGGCCAATTCTCCAGGATAGATCAGGTTCCATTGTGGTCGTGACAACAATGCTATTTCCCAGGTTGATAGCAAAACTTTGCAGTGAAGGAAGAAAATATGATAGCATTGAAGCCCTCAGAGAGATTGCTTTGGGCACCAAGAGGCTGCTTCTCATTAAAGCTCAAGATTTATTGCAAAATTTTAAACTTATAACTTGTAGCAGGAGGTAACTACTGAAAGCTTATGTGTATGAGTATGAGTATGTATGTGTGTGCAGCCACCAAGGTCAATTCAAGAAGATATGCCACTTTTTGCAGAGAAAGGCAACAAATGATTGAGGAAAACTCTCCCCTACCTGCAATGAAGCTCCCTCCTCACTGAAATAAATCTCAATTCCAACCATCCTTTAAAATCAAGCTAAAGACTCACCTCCTTTAATTAATAGGAATCAAATAAATACAACCCTTTCGGAAAGGCTCCGTCCTTCATTTGTCCTTTGCCTCCAGTAGCCCATTTACTCTGACTTTTCCTGTCTAAAACATCTGTTACCTTGGGCAACAATTCATTCCACCACTTTGAGCCTCAATTTTTCATTTGTAAAATGAAGGAATTGGATAAGATACCTCTAAGGACCCTTCCAGCTCTAAAGGTATGATTCAGTGGTTCTATATTAGAACCTGAATAGAATGTATGCCCCTTTTTGAGGTGAGGATTGTCTTATTTGTATTTGTTTCTCCAGGCATTGAGTATGGCCCATTGTAAGTACTTAATAAATTCTTTTTTATTCATTCATTCATCTATTTCATTGGGTCATCTCTTCACACTTCAATCCTATGGTTTATGCTTTACAAAACCATAATAATAACAACAATATTAACAACAGTGATAATAATAATATGCATCTAGGTAGCTCAGTGAGGAGAGTGATGGACCTGGAGTCAGGAAGACCCGAGTTCAAATCCAGCCTTAAACACTTAATTGTGTCTAATACACTTAATAGTGTCTGCTCTCTTTACATTTTTGTGAGTAGCAAATGAGATAATATTTGTTAAGTACTTTGCAAACCTTAGAGCACTACATAAATGTTAGCTATTACTATTAGCTCCTATAGCACCTGCTGTGTATGGGTATTACTCACGTGATACTCTGGATATTCTGTCTAGTACTGACAGTATCTTTTCAAAGGATCATAGCTACAGAACTAGAAAATATCTTAGATACCATCTAGTCCAAGCCACTCATTCTACAGAACAGAAAAATTGAGGCACAAAGAGGTGAAATAAATTGCCCAAGGTTACAAAAGTATTAAGTGGCAAAATCAGCATTTGTTTCATGTATGTATGTATGTATGTATGTATGTATGTATGTATACATGTAAGAAACACATACATACATATATATATATGTATGTGTGTATGTCTTCTGTTCCCAATTAGACTATAACCTTCTTGATAATAGAAATTGTTTCTTATAGTTTTGTGTATCACTACTTCTATGCAGCTATCTCATTGTAGAAAAGAAATTCTTCCTTAAAAAAAAGGAATTTAAAATCAGAGGTCTTGAGGCAGAAAGAAAAAGGAGGGAGAATAAATAGCTTAAAACAGAACTTACTTGAGGAGCAGACTCCCTGAAAAGTAGAATGGAGTAAACAGAAATCAGCAAGTACATGAGACAACATACACACACACACACACACCAAAGAATTAGAATTTTAGAAAAAGTAAATATACCATATCCCTGGTGATTACTGAATGGGAATCAAAAAGAATATACTTATTTCTCAGCTTAACATAAGAGTTTTATAATTATTGACTATATACTAGGGCATAAAGCCTTGTAAACTAATGAAAAATACCAACATACAGAGGAAAAATACCTTTCATAGAGGAGACTTTATTTTTTAATATGTTGTTACATATTTTATTAAACATTTCCCAATTATATGTACAAAAATTTTAACATTCTTTTTTTAAATTTAGAGTTCCAAATTCTCTCCCTCTCTCCTGTCCCCCCCATCCATTGAGAAGGCAAGTAATATGATATCAGTCATACATGTGAAGTTACGCAAAGCACATTTCCATATTAGCCATGTTGCAAAAGCAAACACACACACAAACAAATAAGAAACAAAGTTTTTAAAAGTATGCTTCAATCTTCATTAATCCTCTTCTCTCTGGAGGTGGATAGGGTTTTGTCAACAGTGATTATATAAATGATAAAAGAATGAGTTCTTTTGAGAAGGTCAATGAAAGGTCAAAGATGCTATACCGTCCAAGGGATATGAGCCCTGCTGCTTGTATGTTTTGGCTTATTCTTCAGTAACTTCAATGGATCTAAGATTTCAAAGACAAGAATACTCTCTCCACACATTCTCAGACCATGTAATTCTTGTCAAAATCTTTCTAAAAATTCTCCATAAAGGATTTACCCAATGCATTATAAGCCTTCTAACTTTTTTTAATGTAACATGGATACCAGTGTCATAGTTGGGCTGTCCATCTCTTATTAGTCATTCAATACCTGAACAGCCTACCTCCTTTTCTAATCACAAATATCCCTAATGATATCTTACACACTATTTCTCATGAATATCATCAACATATTATCATTACTGATAATATGTTGCATAAATGTTTTACTTATATCCACTCAGGATCTTTTCATTGCTCTTTGGATCATCTGCAATTGTGAATCTTCTGAGATTGTGGTGTTCCATGATTCACAGTCATGTACCATCACTGTAAAAATATCAGTGTCAAACAAGATAGGTTTTGTGTCAGCAACCAGCTTGGATTTGTTATAAACCTTGTGGAGTTTCTCAAATGCAACGCAGTCTACTCTCCTATCCTTATCCAAGACACACACACATACACACACACAATATACATACATATATATACATTCCTTGTGTATATAAAATACACATATAGCATATATGTATACAGATATGCATATATGTACAGTAAATATTACACAGATGCATACACCTATATACATACACACACCAGTGGACTAACTCAATGGTTTGTCTATCCAACTACATGTTATAAACTGGGCAAGATGTATTATTCATCTACTTTGTTATTTTGCTACGGATGGATTGGTCCAATCTCTTAAATGACTATGGATTTCATTGAGAATATCCTATAGTGACCCAAAATGTCACCATGGAATTAAGGTTAGGGTTATCTATATAAAAGAATCTCTTAAATGACTATGGATTTCATTGAGAATATCCTATAGTGACCCAAAATGTCACCATGGAATTAAGGTTAGGGTTATCTATATAAAAGTCATCACACAAAAGTGTCTGGGTTATGTGATGAGATTATTTAAGAGAGAATATTCCACTAAGCCCTCAAAGGGAATATTTTCTCTTTTATATCCTTTTACTTTTCTTTTACTTATGGTTTGTTCTTGGACTTTTCCCAGCTTTCATTCCTTTGATAGGAATAAATACTTGAAATTGTGCAATAGAAAGGTACTACCTGTATCATAGACGAAAGCTCATTGATCTTGTTGGATAGGAATGAGCAGGTACAATGTTATTAATAAAGATTGTCACTTAAAAATAATGAGTTCCTCCATTTTTTTCTTTTTTGATGGTCTGGAGTTGAGGAAAGAAGAAATTAAAACATAGACACTGGCTTATAATGAGACTTAACATGATAAACAGAAAAAAATGAATAATAGCTATTATCTATCTACCAATCTACACACATATATATGTAGAGATAAATAGATAGTAGAAAGATACATATTATATGTATGCTTTAGGACAGAAGAATTTATCCTGGAATAAAATCTAGGAAACTTTCTTATCAGATATGTTCACCACTAATGAAGAATTCCTAAAACTTAAGGATCATAGATTGAGTGCTAGAATAGACCTTAGAGGTCAAGGCACTCTACCTAGACTATGAAGACATGAATCTGTTTGTTTGTTTGTTTTTTAATTATGGGTTGCCTTTTGCCCAGGAACTTATATTCTAAAATGGGCAAGAATTGATGTGTGTGGGTAAAGTTGAAAAAAAAAAACACTAGATATCCCCCACAACATCTTTCAGTAATTCTGAAGATTAATGACTGTCATTCTATATTTTACCAGGAAAAACCATCAAGTACAGGCAGCCATTCCCATCAATAGCCAAGCCCCCACTAAGATGGCTCCCAAATGCTCACAGAGAGAACATGATAGAAATCAGGTCCCCAGAGCAAGCAGAGAGAATTACTCACAAAGACCCAAGAGGCTTAAACTCCTACAATCATGCATATGCTACCTGCATAATTTTGGTCAACATATATCTATAATATCATAAGAGTTAGAGACCTTTGAAGAGTTTTTACATGAAGATTTCTTTTTTTTCTACACAAATAATATACAAATTGGGAATTTTTTAATGACATTTATTTCCCTTTCTATAGGGTATTTAGGAGTGATAAATTTCATTTCCATGACTAAAATAGAGATGTCACTCATAAGACTTACAATCTATGCCTATACAGTATTCTTGTAAGACACTTCCATCTAGTGGCCAATGTGAGGACAAAGAAGCAGAGATGATTTTCTTTAATATCATTACCTCATTAATTTAGGCTCATTTTAAAACAAAAGAGTGCCATTTAAAGAGTTTTATTCCCACCAACAGTATCAAATACAGTCTGATCAAATACAGTTTGAAGGCAGTTCTTTAAGGCTTTTTAATGGGAGAAAATTAGATAGATTATTCAGAAGCACAGAATCTGGCACAGTTTTGTCTACACCTGGAATTCCATTGGTATAAGGAACTCTGAGGAAATGAATTACCCCTACCAATGCAGATCTGCCTTTGTTCTGTATCATAGCTTCTTAGGGAAATGTTTGGCACACTGGGGATAAGTGAATTTGATCAGGGTCACGGCCAGCATGTATCAAAGGTAGGATTTGAACTTAGGTGTTCTTGGTTTTAAGGCTGACTGTCAATTCACTATGCCCCGCTGCCTGGCACATAATAGCTACTTAATAAATGCTTGTTAAATTAATTGAACTGGAGTCTGAAAGTAGTCATATTAAAAGCTATGAAGATAATCACGAGCCAACATACCAAAATTTCTAGGATAAAACTAAAGCAGTACTCAGAGGGAAAATTACATTACTGAAGACATTAATGAACAAAATAGAAAAGAACATTCATAACTTGAGTATACAATCTGAAAAACTATAAAATCGAGAGGTAAACTTAAAATAAGCAGGGAGAAGAAATCTTGAAAATTAAAAGAGAAATAAAATGAAAAGAACAAGAATAAAGATTTGATAAGACCAAAAATTGGTTCTTTGAAAAGACTAATAAAATAAAGAAACCTTTAGCTAGCCTAATGTAAAAGAAGAAAGAGGGAAATCAAATATCAAAATTAAAAGGCAAAACCACTGAAGAAAAAAATGACCAGAATCTCCTATACCCAAACACTAGAAAAACTAAGTACTAAAAGAAATTTAGGGTTATCTACCTGAATGTAAAACACTCAAATTAATACAACAAGAAACAGAAGTGTTTTTTTTAAATTACATAAATAGAGATCTCCTTTGGGGAAGGGGCAGTAAATATCTTGCATTTATAAGGTGGCTTTACATTGGACCTTGTAGCAGGGATAATTGAACTTACCTAATCTCATGGGACCACACACAGCTGACCAGAAGCTTGAAAGTTCAGTGGAATGAACCAATGGTCTGGTTATTATTGTAAGCAGCAAATACAAAACAAAGTCCATTTTGGTATTAGGAAGGTCCTTATTCTCACATCCTTGAGAAAGGAGAGTTCCTAATGTGATTATTATTTAGGTGCCTCAAGATGTGGGAAAAGAAACTTCAGTCAATTTAACCGAGAGGTACATGGGCACATAAACTCACTCTCTTGTATTTGGAGAAAAATAGACTCACCATGTCTAGTTCGTCTATTAGGCTGCACAGTCTCAGCCTTCTTGCTTTCATCACTGTCAGCAGCTGGCACAAGAGCACATAATAAGTACCATACCATTTTTATCTTCCTCTGAAGTTCTAGCCATATGAATGAGCCATTCTCAATTGGACTTTGTGCTCAGTTCACAACGGTATTTAAGAAACTTAGTAAAAAGAGATAGGCTTGAATGAATTTATTTACTTTTAAATTTTTATTGATGCCTCTTGCTTTTTATATCATAGTTAATTTCTCTACAACCACCACCACAACCACCACCACCACCATTCCCACTGAATCTCCCTTTGTAACAAAGAAAAAAGTTAAGCAAAACTAACAAAGGACAGGGTATGCAGCATTCTACACACATCACTCCTACCTCGATCATCTAGTCCAACATCCTCTTTTTACAGATGATGAAAATGAGGCCCACAGAACCTTAGCAATATGCCCAAAGTTGAAGAAGTGAAAAGTTACATCCATCATTTGTTCTCCTAGACCAAGATTATTCATTGTAATTGATTTTAGTTCAATTACCATTAAGTGTTGTTTTCATGTGCATTATTAAAGTCACTGTGTAAATTGTGAAGAAATCATTTAAAATCATTTTTAAAGCTAATTTATTAATCTTTTAGATTTTAACTAGAACTTAGGTTAGCCCTGAAGTATAGAGAATTTGTCTAAAGATGGCTGGTTTATAAAACCTAAAGCTTCCACTCAGCATATGCTAAGTAGCTGCTTATTTGAGAGGGGAAGGGAAGCCTCTACCTGACAGTAAATATATTTAAAAAGAAAATTGGGTTAGCTGACCCTGACTTTGCTAAGCAAATGATATTTGACTATCCCAGTGGGTAATATGCAGACAAAATGTAATATGGCTCAACAATCTTAAACATACAAATTGAAATGGTTTAGGTTTTTTCCTAATAAGGCCAATTTTCCAATACTTTCCATAGAGAGTGCTTTGGATTATCCAACAAACTTGTAAACATACAGTTTAGTGCAAGTTGTCATTAGTGCAGATGATAAACTGCAGCTGAAGTCACAGTAAATATTTTAAGACCTATGCATATAGCATCCATTTCTTAAACAGCCTGTTTAACTACCTCAGTGCTTTCCAAAGCAACTCTTACCTTCTTTCTAAGTGTTCTGACAAGGGAAGTTACTAGGTTCGATACTAGCCACCCAAGAGAGCTATTATCTTCTTGTAATTTTCTATCTCTGTCTACTGCCAGCAACTCTTAGAGGGGCTTCTCATGCTGTCTGGATTTGAATCAAGGAAATGCCAAACTGAGGAGACAGGTGAACCTTTGTAAGGGTATCTGGTGTCTGTGTGGGGATGGCTCCTTTGACAGTTCATTGACAAAAATGGCCATCAGTTTATTAGAGGAGTTGACATCAGTCCTATAATTATGTCTTATTCTTTAGATAGAATTTACCTTTTTAAAAAATTTGGCCATGGAATGGCATCTACTATCAACACTATTCTACTGTAATGAGACATTATTTGAAGAATTTTTTATAAAAAGATTTTTTTAAGAAACTCAGTAAATGAAGGTACTAAGCAATTTCTATAAAAGTCAGTTTTCATCATACCAGGGAACACTGCATTTAGCTATAGCAGTCAAATATTTTCTGATAAACTGCTTTTCCATAAGCAGAGATAAACAGGTTTCCTGTAGAGAAGACATCCTCAAAGTCCCCAGAGAAGGCTTTATCCTTTAACCTTGTGAAGGTGCCCGGCTTACAAAATCAAGATTCTAATACAACTTCACCAAAAATATGCCTGATGAACTGGGGCAAATCACATATGTAGCTTCTTTCCATCTTAAGTCATAGGTGAAGCACCTTGTAAACTATAAAGTGCTAGGCAAATGTGAACAATTATTAATAGTATTATTGGTACCACTCCAGAGAGCAAGCCTGGTGTAGTGGATGGAGGAGTCACCCCAGAGACAGGCTGGGTCCAAGTCCAGCTGCTGACACATATGGGCTGTGTGACCCAGGGCAAGTCACTTCATCTCTAAGTACTCTAGGCAACTCTTTGCATAGAAGGTGACCACTTATGTGGGCAACAAGGAGTTTTTCATCTGGAAATTCCCTCTACCAGTGAAATCTCAGGTGCAGTCCCTAGCTCTATTGTTATCATTTTAATTATTAGTCAGTCAACAAAGCATTTGTTAAGTGCTTTTCTTTAGACTTTTTTTTTTTTAGTAAGGCAATTGGGGTTAAGTGACTTGCCCAGAATCACACAGCTAGGAAGTACTATATGTCTGAGTCTGGATTTGAACTCAGGTCCTCCTGACTCCAGGGCTGGTGCTTTATCCACTGCGGCCACCTAGCTGCCCCTGTTAAGTGCTTTTCTATGGGAACATCACTGTGCAAAGCACTGGGGATGCAAAGAAAGGCCAAAAATAGTCCTTGTCCTCAAGGAGCTCACATTCTAATGAAGGAAATAGCGGATAAATAATTGGGTCTATCAGTAAAAGGACAGTGATGTGGCCTGCCCATCTCAACTTCTCAGCGATGTTAAGTATAAACCAAATCATGGATGGGAAAGGATAATGTTGGTGGTATGAGGACTGATATCTTTGGAGGGAGATCCTAAAAGTAAAAATTACAATATGGTAAGGGGTGGCAGAGAGGGATAAATGTAGTAAAGAGAGAGACACAGACAGAGACAGGAAAGGGAAAAGGAGAGGGAGAGGGAGAGGGAGAGTCAGAGGATACTGACAGAAAACAAAGTGCTTTTTTTCTTCTCTGGTACCAATTCAATGTCCTACATAACTGGAGATATCACTGAAATAAATTTCATTTAATAAAATACAAATGCCAATCTCTGTCCCAAGCCCAGTCTCACATTTTCTACTGCCTGCCTAACATCATCATCTTGATACCCTGGTGATACCTCAAATCCAATACGTTCCAAATTGGTTGGTTGTTTGTCCTGCAGGCTCAAAGAGGACCAGAATAACATCACTATATCAGGGTTAGGGTACAATGTGTCCAATTGTGGCTGATCTAACCAATAGGAACTCGGAAGGATCTGCCACTGGTCAGGCACAAATAGTCCACGTGAACATTTATTTCTGTTCATAGCAATGGCACTCTCCCCATCACCCACACTACAACTTCACCATGGCTCCTTTCCTATCATATGGAATAATGTGGAAAAGGACTGGAAAGAAGGACTGGACATAAGCAAGTCTAACACACGCTTCTCTTGCTATCATTTAGCAATTGTCCGAGGTCAAATCTTCCTCAGTTACAAATGATCAAGTGGCAGAAATTTCTGGCTATCTAAATATGCCTCCAGATCCAGAAATAAACCCCTATAATTGCTTTATAGTCGCTACAACATGACAACATTTTGCCTTTATGCAATCTTTTAACTTTGGCTTCTCAGGTCTTCTTCATGGTTATCAAAAGCAAATATTAAGCTCTGTTTGCAAGTAGTCCTCTACTGGGACTGGACAAAATGAGCTAAGAAGATGTGATTCCTGCCTTCTAGAAGTTTACAATCTATCCCAGGCTTAAACATAATAGCTCACATTTGTGTGGTGTTTTAAGATTTACAAAGCACTTTACAGAGATGATTTCATTTGAATTGCATAGCAGCCCTGTGGAGGAGATACTTAGGTATTATTATTCCCATTTTATAGAAGAGGAAACTGAGAGATTTAGCAGCTTGCCCATGACCACACAGCTAGCTAGTACATATTAGAGTGGGATCCAAATCTACGCCTTGCTGACACTCTTATCTACTGCATCGCTCTGACTCCCCTGAATATGAAGGGGGTTTTTTTTATACAAATCCCAATCAGGCTAATTTGCAAAAGACAATCAATAACATAGTCAGTGACATACCTACCAGGTAATGAATGGGTATTTGCCACACAGCATGACGAAGCTCTGAATTTCTCCATTGGTCCTTGTTCTCTTATTTGTACCATTATTCATTCAATATTGAATACAAATGAGAACATATGTATCAGTATTACGAAGACAAATGCAGCTGGAACACATTGTGAATAATGGAACCATAGTACCCCTATGATGGAGATGAAAGATTTGGAACTGTTCATATTCATTCATTCATTCAACAGGTATTCATTAAGTGCATACTAAGGGCAGAGCACTGTGCTAGGTGCAGGGTGGGGGTGGGTGGGTGATGGGGAGATTCAAAGTTTAGATAAGACATTGTCACTGTCCACCTGGAATTTAAAATCAAAAAGACAGACAAGACAAAGGCAATCATAATTGCAATTCAGGATGCACATATTACAAAGTACTTTGTGAGGTCTGAGGAGAAGACAGTCATGGTGGTAGGGGAGAGTCAGAGGTGGTCTCACGATGCAAGGCAGGCTTTCAAGGCTGAGTGGGTATGTAGTGGGCAAACAAGAAAGGAGTAGGCATTCCAAGTATAGGGAACATTGTGAACCAAGAAATTGAGGCAGAATGTTCACAAGGCAAAGAAGAGACCAGAGGAGACCAGTGTGACAGCAGTGGGCTATGCATGGAGGGGAGGATATGAGATAAGAATAGAAAGGTAGAGTGGTGCCAGACAAAGGCAGTGAACTCTACTCAGCAGGGTAATAGGGAGCCCCTGAAGATACCTGAGCAGAAGAGCAGATAACTACAAGGTTTGTGTGTGAGAAAGATTATGGTAACTTTTTGTGGTAGTGAGCAATCTGGGAACACAGTGGGAGCCTATCCTTTGGGAAAAGCTGAGCAAGTTGTTATATATGAATGTAACAGTATTATTACACCATATGTAACCATAAATATGTAGGATTCAAAGTTACATAGTCAACCATGTACAAAGTGATACAGAATAAAGTAAGAGGAACCAAGAGTGAACTGTTATTCACAAAATGAAAACAATAATGTAAAGGAAAACATTAAAAGATAACAGATTTTCTATCAATACAATGGCCTGCCTTTACTATAACCAATCAATCAATAAACATTTATTAAGTGCTTACTGTGAGCCAGGCATTGTGCTTAAAGGTGCAACATTGTTCTGGACCACAGATGTGGAATGAGACTAATAGAAGCTGTCAGACATTCTGTATGTGCTATATACCGCTTGTTTGTAAACAGTTATTTTCTTATTTTTGAGGTCTTTTCTTGAGCTAACCTGCCAAGCATTCAAACTCAACTACAGAGAGCAAAACCCCAATGGGCTGACCACGTTGTTCACGTGCCAAATGTACGTTTGCCTAAAAGACTATTTTATGGAGAACTCGCACAAGTCAGGCATTCACATGATGGTCAGAAGAAGCAATACAAGGACACCTTCAAGATCCTTCTGAAGAACTTTGGAATCCACTGTGAGACATGGGAGACACTGGCAAAGGACCACCCAGGATGGTGTGCCCAAATCAAAGAAGGGTCTGTCCTCTTTAAGTAAAGTATAATTTCAGTAGATCAAAAGAAATGTGAGATGAGCAAATTTAGAGACATCTCTACTCCAAACGTTCCTATGGACTGTTTGTGCCTGACCTGTGGCAGAGCATTCCAAGCTCCTATTGTTCTGATCGGTCATGGTCGGACACAATGTACCTTGATTCCAGCATACTTGACGTCATTTTGGTCCTCTTTGAGAACTAAGGACAACCACCAAGCAGTCTTCCCCCATTAGATTGTAAGTTCTTTGAGGACAAGGATTATCTTTCTTTTTTATATTTAGATCCCTGGTACTTAGCATGATGTCTGGCACATAATAGCTGCTGAACAAATGTTTATTGGCTGACTTCCTGCTTAACTGATTTTTTTTAGAGGCAATAAGATCTGTTGCATATCAGCTTCTATAAAGCTAAGCCACTCCCTAATGGACATTCTTATAAGGACAATCAAGGCAAGAAATGCAAACGAAGTCATAATAAATAATATTAACCTATGCTATGACCCTATTATGTATAATATACTCCAGCTGCTCTTGCCTTCACTATATCCATCAATCAATCAGTAAGCATTTATCAAATTTTTACTCTCTGCCAGGCACCAGGCTAAACACTGGGGATTAAAAGACAAAAGTGAAATAGCCTCTGCCCTCGGGGAATTTACATTCTAATGGGGAAGACAATGTGAACATATAAAAGTATATTCAGAATAAAAGCAAAATGAATACACTGTAATTTTTTGGTGGAGAAGGCACTATTAGTTGGGGGACTGAAAGCTTCATATAAAAAGTGGGTGAGCTGAACCTCGAAGGAAATCAGGGATTCTAGCAGGTGGAAGCCAGGAGGAAGTCCATTCCAGGCATGGTAAACAGAGGAAATGCACTCCTGTGCTTCTGTGTCTTCTGGAGTATGTGCATGAAACAGCAAGTAAGACAATAGGGCTAGATTGTAGAGTATGTGAGAGGGGAGTGATATCTAAGAAAAACAAAAAGGTAAGAAGGGGCCACGAGGTGAAGAACTTTAAATATGAAATGGAGGAGTTAGTATTTGATACTCATGGTAATAGGGGACCATTGCAGGCAATTGAGAAGGAGAAGGTGGTTCTGACACGGTCAGATCTGTGATTTAAGAAAATCACTTTGATAGCGGAATGGAAGATGTGCTGGAGTGAGAAGACAGTTGAGGGAGGGTGACCAATTTGAAGGTGACTGCAATAGCCCAGACTAGTGAGGGTATGAAGACCTGAACTAAGGTCCAGTGTTAGTGGAGAGAGGGCCACACATGGGAGAGATGTTGTGGAGGAAAAAAATGATAAGATTTGGAAACTGATTAGATATGTGGGGTAAGGGAGAATGAAAAGTCAAAGATAACCACTTTTAACAAGAAAATTCAACTTTCTAGAAACTTCCATTCCCAAACATTCTATTAATTGAGGTTCTAATATATTTTGGAAAATGTCCATGTGATTGATATAGAGAAGATTTCATGTGCATTTCATATCTACTTTGTGCTTATAAGTCTCTTTTGAAGTTATACATACTCACTACTTTGTGGTAATAATGGTAATTCTGTTGATCAGCTGTTGTTGCCAAGCCCATTGACTCAAAGGGAGTCACATGGTACTTCTTACACCCAGCCCTCTTCTCAATTTACTCTGCATAGTCAGGAGGGACCATTAAGAGGATGAAGTTGATAAATAATAAATAACATATTTACTCAGCATCTGCCATCCCAAAGGATTCTAAAGTGATTTACAAACTGATATATAAATATGCCTTAGGACTGCATTCTCTGCCTCTAAAATAGAGCTGGTCCCACAGTGGAAAGTGACAACCCTTTAATGGTGTACAATCTAAATGGACAGGAAGCTAAGCCCACCCTATTTAGTTAAATTCTGCTAGAGAAATAGAAATGACAGAAAATAACACTAGAGATAGTATTTGGCCATGATGTTTAGGAAAAGTGGCACGGGACTTTAAAATTTCAGAGGTAATTCTCTATCCACACCAGAAAGATTGTTGAAAGATGGCTGCATTGACTACCGTAGTGGCGGTGGCTACTGCAGAGGCCAGATCTCAGACCTTGGCCACGGCACTTCCAACAGCGGGACCATCGCAGAATGACAGCTATTCAGGTACTCAAGATGGAGTTCGACCTTTTCAGTTACGTAACTGGAAGCAGAAAACTGATCAGGCCAAGCAAACTGAATTCATACGTACAGCAGAAAAAGATAAAAATGGTCATCTCTACAACAAAAAAAATGACTTCCGAATAGATTTTATCCTGTTGGAAGAACTTGAACATAAACTAGTTAACAGCAGGAAAACAGAAAGAACTAAAATCCAACACCTGACAAAAATACATAACAATGTAAAGAGGCTTCAACAGCAGTTAAAAGATGTAAAATCTACACCAGAATTTGTTGAAAAACTGAGAGAAATGATGGAAGAAGTTGAAAATGCAATCAATACTTTTAAAGAAGAGCAGAGACTGATATACGAAGAACTTATTAAAGAAGAGAAAATAACTACTAATGAACTAAATGCTTTACAGAGAAAAACAGAGATCTGGACATTGAGTAATTCAGGAACAGAGAGACCTTTCAAAGTACCATCAAGCAGAGTTCCCTTGGATATAGTGATGCCAAATAATCTTCCTGAAGAAGAAGTAGAATTTGAAAAGTTCCTTCAGCAAGCAGGAGGACGACAAGGGGGATGGGATGATTATGATCATCAGTATTTTCTAAAAGTGAGAAATAAGCATAAAGGGAAGCCCAGCTATGTGAAAGAAGTTCTAGAGTACCTACCTGGAAGGACAGAAGAGGAGGTTCAGCTACATGAGAAATGGTATCAAAAATTTCTATCTTTAGAAGAAAGAAAAAAAGAGTCTATTCAGAAATGGAAAACAAAGAAGCAGCAAGAAAAAAAAAGAATTGTTGATGTTGAAAGAAAAGTCAGAGGAAGTACTTATGACTAATGATCTTCAACAAGAAGATTCCTCAAAACAAAAAGAGGAGCAGAGAAAGAAACAGAAATTGGCAACTGAAGCCTGGAAAAAGCAGAAAATGATGGAATTATCTATGAAACAAGCATTTCAATTAAAAGAAGAAGAGGAAAAAGAGAGAAAACAACAGAGAACATCAGGGCCAATTTTACCTAAAATTACTGCTAGAAAAATATACTCAACAGAAGAAAGAACAGGAAGAATTGTTGAAACCTGAAAAGGAGATGAAAGAGAAGACTGAAAGGGAAGAAGAAAAATGGCTACAAATGAAATAATTAAGTTTAAAGAGAGAGATCTACATAAACTTGAATTAAAAATTCTGGAGAGACAAGCAAAGAAAAAGAAAATGATAGAAAAAGAAAGAAGATGGGCAAAATTAAGAAAAAAGTTTGAAGTTAATGTTAGTCGGGATCCATCCAGGTTGTACAAACTTACCAAAGGATGGTAAGAACATACAAAAGAGAAAGGTTTCTTCTACATATACCACATAGGGCTATTCCCACCTGGAGACAAGGATTATAGAAGAGAATTTAACAAATAAAAATTGCCATCCAATTAATGTGAAAAAAATAAAATAAAATAAAATAAAATAAAATTTCCGAGGTAGAGAGATCTCAGATTGAAGGGAAAGAACGCTTATAATTCTTTTTCATCTGTTCCTCCATGCCTCTCTCGCCCCACTTCCCCAAATCTTATCAGTTTGACAAGTATCCATCTCTACCCATTAGAGTCTCAGGATTGCTTGCTTGGAGGTAGTCAAGCAGAGACTGGTACTTTTAAATTCTATTATTCTGAAATGACCAGAAAAGGTGGGTCCATATAAACTGAGTAAGAAGGACTATCCATATTTGGGCTATATTTTAGTTTATATGGAGTTTCCCAGAAAAGTTGTAGGTGTCTTCTAGGTAACCATTGTTGGACTTGCCCAATGGAAACTACTAGGTCTCCACTGGCAGAGGAAGAGAAGGCAAAGTAAAACTTTTTCTGTCCAATAGGATTCTACCAATTTGAGAATATGCCTCTGAAGGGATTTCCAAGGCCCCAGCCACTTTTCAGCAGCTTTTAGGAAAGATTACTAAGGACACGAACTATTGGAAATGTTGGTTTTATCAGTATGACATCCTGTTTAACTCTTTGGAAGCTCTTAAGGAGAGAAGACATAGGCATTAAATTGGCTAGAAGCTTCTGGTTTACAGCAGTAAACCGACTCATGACAATTTTGTAGAGCCTCTTTGAATTATGTTGGTCACATCATCTCTCAGCAGAGAGTGATTACTGACCCTGAGAAGATAGATGGGCTCTTTAGCTCCCAAAGCTGAAGAATTTTTGTGAGCTGAAGAAGTTTCTGGAGTTTAATTACTGTTATTAGATAGTTCAAACGACTGGGCCATCATTACTAAGCCTCTAGATGAACTCACCCATTAACACAGGGCTTGGAGAAGCCATCACTAGAAGGACAGAAAACAGCACTCTGGTTTGGACTCCCTGGAACTTTTTAGAGATTGCTGGGGTAATAATGGAGTCAGGCCTTTAAAAGGACCCTACGTACACATCAGTGCCGACTTTTGTAAATCCAAACAAGCCTCTTTTGTTACACATCAATATTAAGTAGCCTATATAACTTGGTAATCATTTTGTAGAAGACTGAAGGGTAATGACCACAAGAAACTTATTGAATTTAGAGGAAGCCTGGCTCAGTGGAAAGAGTACTAGAATTGGAGTTGGAGGGCCTGTCTTCAAAGTCCAGATCTACCATTTACTTGCTTGTAACCTTCAGTAAGTCAGTGAGTACTAGATGCAGTATTAGCAGACCTGGGTCCCAGTTCTCACTCTGCTATTGATTAGTTGTATTACCATAAGCAAGTCACTTCCTCTCTGGGCCTCAGTTTTAGAAAAGGAGGAAACTAGAGAAACTTTAGGGTCCTTTTCCCAGCTCTAATATAAATCAGATTCTGTGAACCTCTACTGAAAATAATTCAGACAAGATCTAAAATAAACATATTAGCTCTGTAGGTCTAGAGACCTATGCTTGGAAACTGTCAACCCAGAGGTAACACGATCCAGTAGAGCCAGCACTAGATACACGTCAAGAGACCTGGGCTCAAAGAATCTCAGAGTGGGAAGCGACCTTCAAGTCCAACTCATCTAAACCATACCCAGACAAGAATCCTTTCTAGAACATGCATGCCAAGTAGTTATCCACCCTTTATTCGAAGACCACCACCCATTAATGAAGGAAGCCAGAGGCTCCCAAGGCCCCCAATTCCAATTACATCAGAGCTTTTAGGTAGTTCTTCCTGCTATTACTCCTAAATTCGCTTTTTGCAACACTCATTATTCCTAGCTCTATTCTCCGTGGTCTGGTAAAATGGTATAATCACTTTCTGACGGATTTTCATAGAGTCAAGTTCACTGCTAAGTATTGTGGTCACAAAGAAAATCAAAAAAGCAAGTGCCTGGACTTGGACATATTAGGAGACCAGTGAGGCTACTTACTGGCTGTGTGACCTTTGACAAATCACTTTACCTCTCTAATGCTCATCTATAAAATGGAAATAACACCGTTTATACAACAATAGGGATGTTGTAGCCCTAGAGGAAGCACTTTGCCAAGCCTTAGAATGTCACCTACATGTTAGCCTACATTCTTATTGACTACTACAATTCTGAAAATGAGAAGCTTGAGCCTTTCTTGAGGAACATATTTAGAGACAGGGAAGGGGCTCTTGTACATAACCCTGCAACAGGGAAGAAGATCTGACATTCCTTCCCCTCCCCAGGAAGAGAGCTCATGACCTTCAGTGAATGCCAAAATCGTATCAGCTGCCCTGCCTTTTCTCCACACAAATCGATTCTGAAGACAGCTTCAAGGCAAAGCAGAAAAGGAAAACCTTCTGACTTCTCCTATTTCTCTGGTGCTATTTCAAATAAAGTGCCCGGCTACACCAGGCTGCCAAAGACCCCATCCAGATATTCTAGGGGGGCTTCTTTCTTAAATGCTTTTTTAATGCCCTGTACTTATTGCTACAGAAACATCCAAGAGTCAGGTCTCTTTGCATAAATCACTGGGAACTTTAAAGGAGACCCTTCCTGCCCTGCGGATTTAGCAAATACCAAGTGAGGGAAAACCATGACATCACCACCCTTGTATTTCCCAGCAATTATTTTGAGGATTATGCTTTTGTGGTGGTAGATTAAAGAGTGTCAGCCTCAATATTTCAACATCTCCTAAAGAAAACGATCAGGGGACCAAGTCACTGACTCTTCAGCATCCTATCTGCTGAGTCAAACTCATTTATGTCACTGGGCACTAAGTCCTTCGTCTCTTGGGGTGAGGGTAGGGAAGGAGCAGAATACAATAGAAAATTCTTTTATTGTTTTAAAAACCATTGAACTTTCCAATAATTGTATGAATGCTTAAGAGGCAATAAGGGTAAACCAGAAAATTCTTAGCATATGTAAAATGGATCTTGTTAGGAGCCGCTTTTAACCCTTAAGATGTGCTCATGTGTTTCTCATTAGACCAATCCATTGCCTACATGGCCAAGATAGTACAATAGCTGATCTGGTGGACCTTCTTACTCTCCTGAAAGCATTATAACTTTAGCCAATGATTATGGTCCACTATCATGCTATACCTTGGAAATATCAACATTAGCTGTCACATAACTCTATAGTTTGCATTTTGTGCCTTCAAACATTTTCTGAAGACATGCGTCACGGGTATGATCAGATGAAACATCAACAGTTTCATTGCCAAAAGAATGGTGCATTTCCCAGGGTGTCAAAAGAGAGAGGAAGGTTTGATCCTGCCCCTCTTGGCTCTGATAGGACTCAGTCATCCCTTAGTGGATGTATTTATGAAGATAACTAAGGCTAGAAAGGCAAATTGAGTTGCTGAAGAATTCCTGTCAGGAAGTTTTATTTCTCAACTGTGGCAGTTGCTTGGCTGGCTGCTATCCAACTTTTCCATCTAGGAGTGTAACCTGGAACATTTGTAGGTCCAGCCCCAAATGTATTTTATAACTCCACGTATCAATTACATATGTTTTCCATGCCACAGCATAACTGAGGTGGTAGAACCAGTAAAGTTGCACTGAAATACAGATCTGCTTAGGGGCACAGATTGGCATGGGGAATTTCCATCAGTCTGACTTCCTGCACCCTCAGGAACTGCAACCTAGAAGACCATATGGAGAGATCTCTCTTGCCTCTCACTGTATTACCCAATCCCCCTACTCCTATCATCCCAACTCTAGGAAGAAATTAAAGTCACTACAGATGGCAAAAGGACTCTCCTCTCTATAGCTGTTGGCATTTCTCTCACTTAGACAAGATACGCATGTGGCTCCTGTATTAGTTTCCCTTTCTCAGACTTCTGACTTAACTGTGGACATTTCATAAAAAGTCAGAGCCAGGAGGGACTTTGGCAATCACAAGTCCAAGCCCTCTCACTTTACACATGAGGAAACAGAGACCCAGAAAAATGAAATGTCTTGTCCAAATAGCTACTTGATGGTAGACTTGATAATTAAATAGCAGTGTTCTCCTGCTTTGATTGTGTCTATAAGATCTGACCAGTGCCCAGCTCTAGCTGTTAGGATGCACAAGTATACATAGTCCAGAGGGATACCATCAATCCACCCATGCTGTTGGTGTTGTTCAGTCCTTTCAATCATGTCTGACACTTTGGCACCCCATTTGGGATTTTCTTGGCAAAGATACTAGAGTGGTTTGGCATTTTCTTCTCTAGCTCATTTTATAGATGAGGAAACTGAGGCAAACAGGGTTAAATGATTCATCCAGGGTCACACAACTAGTAAGAGCCTGAGGCCAGATTTGAACTCAGTAAGATGAGTCTCAGCTCAGCATTCTATCCACTGTGCCACCTAGCTGCCTTCAAACTGCTCATTCTTCCCATCTAATATGTGGATCCTGTGTACTGGACTTGGATTTAGAAGGTGTTGGGTTCAAATACTACTTTGGACATTCACTTTCTAGGTGATTCTAGGCAAGCCACTTCCCTGTTAGTTCCTCATCTACAATAAGAGGGAGTTGGATTGGATGGCTTCTAACGTCCTTCCAGCTTTAAAACTATGATCCCATGATCTATAACTATACACCCCAGTTCCTGAATCTGTCAGCATGAGTCAGCAAAGACAAACTCATTATTTTTGGTGTCTGACATTGTCTGAGCTGATGAATAACTACTGCTTTGCCTTTGCTTTCCTCTGGAAGAGGGACTATTTGGTAGACTTTTAAGGGGAGCCTTTTCCTGGGTCTAGTTTGTGACCCTGGGAGGTACAGAAGTAAACCATTGATGTGTCTATCATAGCAGTTGGAGGCCCTCAGGAATTTTATAAGCACAAGGCTCCCCAGGGATCACTGCTTCTTCTTGGGTCACCCATATTCTTCTAACAAGGGAGCAATACAAACTCTTTTGAATCCAACAGATGCCATTGCAAGAATCCTAATGACTAATGCCTATACAAAAACCATCCATCATCTACCATTTTCTTGTTATATCAAAATAATGAATTCTTTAATGAGAGAATTTCAAGGGCAATTATTTTGGTACAAAGGGTCTTTTGAACCCACCATAACATACTACTAAGTTAAAAAAAAAAAGCCTTACTCACTTTGCCTCCAAATAGGTAAAGTCAACTTAGTCTATTTATGTGGCCACTACTGAGAGATAGACTAAGACGATAAATAGGATGACCAGCAGTACATCTTCAGCTCAGAGAATGTGAAATACAGATGAGAGTCCTAAACTTAACAAACTGACTTCTCTTAGCTATCCTGTCATGCCATTATTGGGCTCCAAGAGAAATTAGTCTCTATAGAATCTCACACTTGCAGTTCCACAGGAGAAAGTTATTTCTGTATTTCCCCACAGAAGACATCACAGGTATTGGCCATTTACTTGCTGCCAGCCTTGCCTTATAGATGCTGATCTCATGAGGATGAGTCAATATAATAATAAAAATAACTTACATTAGTATAGCACTTTTGAGTTTCCTAGAGAATCTTCATGTCTGTGATCTCTGTTTTATCATCCCCCAGGAGACAAAACATATCATTAAAAAAAAAATCTCTTTATGGGGTTGTTTGTTTCTCACTAGTTCTGGATACTAATGAGAGCACATACCAACTAACTCTAGGGACAAGGAGAAATCTATCATATAATTTGTATTTTAAAACATTCTGTTCTTTTCAAAATATGTTTTTAAATGCTCAAGAAGAAAAAGAAGGTCTGGTCCCTTTTAGAAAGCTTCCAACAACAGAATGGGGATAAAAGTTTCAGAATTTGAAGAGTTTAGTTAGTGTTTCTATCCAACTAGCCCAGAGTCTCGAAGCATAATGGAATGAGAGACTATAGCAACTTGGTTGCTGAGTATTTTAACCATAACAAATAATTCCATGTGAGATGATTACAGTTATTACTTAGCCTGTTTGGGGATGGGGAGGAAGAGAAGAGAGGGTCAGGGTATGTATGCTAAGCAGTGATTAATAGCAGTTGAAATTAGTCAAGGAAATAGCAGTTGAAATTAGTCAAGGAAATTGTACTTAAGTGTAATATTTCTTTAAAATCTTAGTACATATTTTATCTCTTGGATTATACCTTGCAAACATAGCAATTAAATATAAACTGCTATTTCTTTAAAATCTTAATACATATTTTATTTCTTGGATTATATCTTACAAACATAGCATTAAATATATACCACTGTTTTCTTTTTTAAATTGTTTTGATAACTTTTACTTTGACATCACCTCCATTTCAAATATATTTCTCTCCCCTGTTCATGGTAACAAAGAATAAAAAAGGAAGCGAGGGGGGGGACAGTGGAAGAAACTCATTCAAATCAACATACTGACAAGAACCTGAAAGAATATCCAGTGTTTTGTCTCTGCAAAGAATCAATCAATAAACATTTATCAAGTACCTACTATGTGCCAGGCACTATGCTGGAAAGAAGAGAACAAAGTGTGTTTTCTCTTCTTCTCATGTAGCCAAACTTGGATGTCATTGTTTTATTTGAGTTTATGTCTATAGAAAATAAAGTATCGGGTGGATCACATGCTTTGGCTCACTTTTCTCAGTTATCCATGACTGGGATGGTCCACGGAGGAAAAAAAAGAACAGTGGACATTGTGGGAAGGAGGCAGCATGTGAGGCTCCCCACAAACACCCCAGGAAATCTCTAAAGATGGACCAGATGTAGCAGTGGTAAAGAAAAACAAACTGATACCCCATGAGCTCCTTCATACACATCAAGACCACACAAAAAGATGTGCAGAATTCAGAGTGGGGATGAGCCAGGCCAGGCAGAAAGGGAAGCAGATTTATGTCTGCAAACAGTGACAACAGGAGACAAGGTCCCAATGCAGCACCTAGGCAGCCCTGCCAGAGGCCTAGGAAGAGACAGGTTAAGACCAGTACCCAGGTGAGTCCCATGGGAGACACCACAGGAGAAGGGGCAGATGAGCACCGAGGCAGTCAGTGCAGAAGGCACAGGAAGAAAACTGGCCAAGGCAGTACATGAGAAGCAAATTTTCTGAGGTCTTGGTCTGCCAGGCTCACAGAAAGGGGTAGAGTTAACCCTGGGTTTAGGGCCATGGAGAAGAAGACAGAGAAAGGAGCAAGGCCAAAACCTATATTGAGCCACCAGGAGATTGAGCCAAAACCCAAAATTCCTACACCAAGCAGGATGTAGTCTTTACCCACCAGACTCGGGACCAAGCTGGGCTTGCCCACACTATCCAAGAATGTGAGAAAGAGGAGATTCTTACCCAAGCATAAAGCCTCAATCTAGAAACCAAGACTACAGATATGCTTACAAAGAAGAAAATGCCAAATACAATGGAAAAATACTATGGACTGAGAAAGGCCCAAGAAGTCAAGTCAACAAATTTGTATTAAATGCCTACTATGTGCCAGGCACTGTGCTAAGCACTGGGGACATAAAGAAAGGCAAAAACAGTTCCTGACTTTAAGGAACTCCCCTGTTAATGGGGCAGACGATGTGCAGACAGCTATTGTACATGCAAGGTATATACAGAGTAAACAGGAAGTAGTTTCAGAGGCTATGATTAGCATTGAGGAAGACCAAGAAAAGCATGAAGAAGGTAGGATTTGAGCCAAGATTTGAAGGAGCACAGGGAAGCCAGAAGGTAGAGATGGTACAGAAGGGGCAATTTAGGCCTCAGGAAGATGGAGTGTCCTGTGCAAGGAACAACAGCAAGGCTAGGGTCAATGGATCACATAGTACATGGAGGGGAACAAGATACAAGATCAGAAAGGGAAGAAGGAGCCAGGTTGTGAAGGGTTTTGAAAGCCAGAGCATTTCATATTTGGTCCTGGAGGTAATAGGGAGACACTGGAGTTTACTGAGCAGGGGAGTGGGCCATGATATGGTCAAGATCTGTACTTCAGAAAGATCAATCTGTGGACTAAGTGGAGAATGGACTTGAGGGGGCAGCTAGGTGGCACAGTGGATAGAGCTCCAGCCCTGGAGTCAGGAGGACCTGAGTTCAAATCTGACTTCAGGCACGTAACACTCACTAACTGAGTGACTCTGGGCAAGTAACTTAACCCTAATCACCTTACAAAAAGAGAGAGAGAGAGAATGGATTTCAGTAGGGACAGACTTTATGTAGAAAGACCAACCAGAAGGCTTCTGCAATACTGCAAGAATTAAGTGAGTATCAAAGGAGAGTAGGTATTTACAAGAGATAATTTAAAGGTAGAATTGACAGGACTTGGCAACAGATTGCATATAGTTGGGGGAGAGGGAGGAGTGCGGGGTGACACCTGCGCTGCTAATCTGGGCGAGCAGAAGGATGGCAGAACCCTTGATAGTACAGTAATAGGAAAGTTTTTAGAAGGAAAGATAATGAGTTTAGTTTTGGATATGTTGAGTTTAAGATGTCTACGGGACTTCCAGTCTGAGATGTCCAACAGTCATTTGGAGACAGGAACTCAAGAGAGTAGTTTGGGTTGGGGAAAAAAGTTCCAAAAATAATCTTCACTGAGATGATCACTGTCTCCAAGGGAGCTGATGAGATCACCAAGTAAAAGAGTACAGAGAGAAAAAAGGAGAAAGCCTTGGGGGACCATCCATGGTAAGTGGGCACAATCTGGATGAAGAACCTACAAAGAAAACTGAGAAGGAGTGGTCAGATGGGTAGGAGAGAAACAGGAGACATTGTTTCACAAAAATCGAGAGGGAAGAGAGGAGCATCAAAGAAAAATGGGTGGCTGACAGCATCAAAGGCTGCAGAGAGGTCAAGAAGGATGAGGATTAAGAAAAGGCCATTCAATTTGGTGATTGAGAGACCACTGGTAACGTTGCAGAGAGCAGTTTCAGTTGAGTTATGAGATGAGAAGCCAGACTGCAGAGAGTTAAGAAAAGAGTAGGAGGAAAGGGCACAGAGGCATCTCATCTAATGACAAATATCTAATGACAAAACTACGACAAATATTCTGGAAGAAAAAAAAAAGCTTTCAATCTCCCCAGGATCTAGTACAATGTTATGAATGCAGGAAACATCTGATAAACATTTGCTAATTAAATAAATGAATAAGACAAGGATTCAAGTCCTACTCTGATGTTTATTAGAGTATGAACTTAAGCAAGTCATCATCTTTCCGAGCCTTAATGTCCTCATCTGAAAAATAGTACTAACATATATGTGGCCTATTTCACAAGACTACTTATTGATCCTATGCAAGTCACTTAACCTGTTTGCTTCAGTTTCCTCATGTGTAAAACAGAGATAATAATAGCACCTACTTCCCAGAGGGTGAGGATCAAATTAAATAATATGGATAAAGCACTTAGCAAAACTTAAAATGCTATTTTATGCTATTATTTTTAGAAAAGTGCTGTGTAAACCACAAAGAACTACATTAATAAGAACTCATTTTTATTGAACATATACATCTATTAACAGGTATTTGGTGGTACCAGAGATACAGGAATAGAGTTTTGAAAGGGAAAAAAAAGCAGTCTCTATAGAGCTAGCCTTGAAAAATTCAACGTCATTAATCTGTGACAAATTTTATAGGAAAAAAGCAAATTTCAGTGTTTACCTTGTTTGTGACTTGAAGGATCATCACTCTCCTGCCACCAAGTCATGTTTTATTTAGCTGAAGACTAAAGCTGCTTTCTGGGACTTACTTCCCTTACTTTTCCTACTTATTCCTGGGACTCCCCTTCTCCTATACCTAAGTAACCCAGTACCTCTGTACCCTCTGATGTCTCTTCTAAGTCAGTCAATAAACATTAAGTGCCTTCTTTGTGCCAGGCCAGGGGATATAAATAGAGACAAGAGTCAGTCCCTGCCCTCAAGGAGCTCACAATCGAATAGGGGAGACAATAAGCAAACAAATATGTACAAACAAGCTATATACAGGATAATTGAGAGGGAAAGCACAGGAATTACAAGGGAAATAACAAGGAAAGGCTTCCTGTAGAAGGTGGGATTTTAGTTGAGACTTAAAGAAAGGCAGGGAAGGAATTAGGCAGAGATGAGGAGGGAGAGCACTCCAGGCATGGCAGGCAGTCAGGGCAAATGTCTGGAAGCTAGAGATGGAGGGTATCTTGTTCATGGACCCGCCAGGAGGCCAACTTCACTGGATTGAAGAGTACCTGGCATCAACAACAGCCTAGCATGAAGTAAAGTGTAAGAAGACTGGAACGGTAGGAGGGGGTTGGGTCATAAAGGGCTTTGAATACCAAATAAAGGATTTTGTACTGGATCCTGGAGGTGTTGGGGAGCCAATGGACTTTATTAAGTAGAGGAGTAACATGGTCAGACCTCAGCTTTTAGAAAAAAATTGGCGGCTGAATGGAGGTTGGATTGGAGTAGAAACTTAAGGCAGATCCACCATCAAGCTATTGCAGTAGTCCAGTCATGGGGTGATGAGGGCTCGCATTAGAGTGGTGGCAGTGTCAGAGGAGAGAAAGGGGTATATATGAGAGATGTTCTAAAGGTGAAATCAACAGGCCTTGACAACACATTGGATGGGAGTGGAGGTGGTGAGAAGATAAGGAGTTGAGGATAACACTGAAGTTGGGAGCCCAAGGGACTAGGAGGATGGTGCTGCCTTCTACAGTAACAGGGAAAAGAAGGGATAGAGGAAAGATGAGTTCAGTTTGGGACATGAGTTTAAGATGTTTGCTGGACATCCAGTTCTTAATGCAGTTTTTAGTTCTTTGAAGATTAAGCAAAAAATTTATATAATGCCATGTTCCATGGTCCCTTAGGGGTAGCTCAGTGTTTGAGAAAGGGAAATCTGGTATTTTCTATATGTTTTTCATCTGCCCCTACCCAAGAGCACTCTTCATTATCACTCATCCCAGGAAACTGGGGGAAGAAGTGTCCTGACAATTTTTAGGATTTGGGTCTAGAGGCTTCCTCAACATGTAGGCTACAACAGAAGTGTCACTTATTCTACACTTCACACAGTGCCTGGAACATAGTAGGCACTTAATGCTAGCTGGCTGACTGATTCTCCACTGCTAGATGTTACCTACCATTACCACATGAGAAAATAGCCATATACAGCCCATTATCATCACCAAGGGCAAGGTAGGTATGAGCCAATATGTAGGGAACAAAGTGTTTATTATTATCACAGCTGCCAACACCGCTTCCTTAGGCTTTGGCCACAACCTGGTCTCTCACTGGTAAGGGATGGTGGAGTGAAGTGTCCACATGCTGCCTAGAGACAAAAGGCCTCTTTGACAACACCTTCTTAAAACTTTTTATCTCTCATTAGACTTAACCTTTATCCCAGGTCTCTTTCCACCTTCTTGCACTCAAGAAAACCTACTCTTTTCTTACCCCCTACTTCCCACACACACACACTGGGCCAAGAGGAAGAGTGTTCCTCACTGCCACTTCAGATACTCCCTCTGCCACCAGAGTTCCACTAGCTCTCTTCCTTTGACCTTCAATCCATCGTCCATATCACCCTGTCCAGATCCCTTATTGCTGTAATCTACTTGGCCCCCCAAATTTCTTTCCTTCACTTCTAGAGGAGTTCAGTCCCTTTATACCCCAATTCTTGTTCTTATGTGTGGGAAAGTCAATATTTACCTTGATGTCCCCCTCAAATCCTCTCTACCTCAATTGCCAATAGGAATAGTCATAGATTCAGATAGGTATTAGATAGTAGTTGAGATCTGGAAAGGTTAAGTAATTTGCTTATGTTCATTTAGTTGGTAACACAGGTAAGGTTTGCACCTGTGTCTTCTGACAAAGTGAAGGCTCCTTTCTAATACCATCTTACTCACCCTACTCTTAACCTCTTCTAGCTTCACGACCTTGAATTTTGAATGTAAGCTCCTTGAGGACAGGGATTATTTCATTTTTGTCTATTTCCTCAGCCTGGGCACATAAGAGGTATTTAATAAATGCTATCTATTTCTTCCTTGGCCTCACTCCTAAACATGTCCTCTATCTCAGGCTGGGTCCATCATTCTCATGTTTTAAGCCATGGTCCAGAAATTCAAATCATCTTCATAGCCAGGTATTTACTAACCAAATCTTCTTCTCTCTTTTGAATCATCTTCCTTCTACTGGAAGTAGTAGGTGTTTTTTTTTTTAAAAACCTGCTAGGGGCTGCTGGACCCCTAAAGTCTTCAGTTTTGGGCCAGGACTTCATAATCCTTAGCAATGCATTCTAGATTCCTTTGGGTATTACTATTTGTTCTCCTAGAAATAATCACTGATTGTCAGATTTGATATGTGTCAGGAAGCTCCTTGTTACATCATCCATCTATCTACCTACATATATGTAAGCATATATATGCACATATATGCATACATATGTATATACATCTATGTATATGTGTAAGTATCTATATGGCCATACACACACACACACACACACACCCTGGTAAGATAGCAAACCTCTTGGATGTTTTTGTCAGGTTGGTAGATAATTGTCTTGCAAACTATTATAAACAGTACATGCAAAAGAATATTAAACTTAACTTCCATTATTTTAAACCAACAGTATAATCTATTTGTCAAAAAATGCCCACTTTGTAAACCAGTAGCAAAACTGGAGTCAAGACCCTTGGGGTGAATTTTTTTCTCTATTTGTCAAACATTTTCATACCTGCTTCACAGAGATATTGTATATTTCAGCTATATCTCTTAAAGGATTTTGAAATTAATAGAAGGAGTTGCTGTTGTTGCCGAAGACATCATCATCACATTTTTGGTTTGGGCTTCAGTCAACTAGCAATCATTCAATTAATATTTATTAAGCACCTACTATGTGTCAGGCACTGCGTTAAGCACTGGGGTTTGAGTGTGAACCTGAGAATTCATAAGTATTGGGATCTCCCCAATGAGGAAATTTCCTCTGCCAAGGTCGAAAGGTGACTTTTGGTAATTTAGAGAGTTGCCCAAGACATTAAAGGGTTGAGTGAGATGGCCAGGGTCCCACAACCAGTCTGCATCACAGGCTAGACTTGAACTCAAGTGGTTCTGACCGTGAGGTGATCTTCTCTGATCACTATGCCATGCTGCCTCTAATCATTGTATAGTATTATTTAAATTATATCATATAAATATTATATCATTTCATATAGATACATATGGAAATATAAAGATTCCTCTTACAAGAAGACAAGAAAGATTTTACTATATTAAAGAAGGGAACCTTGTGCCAGACAAAGCTTTGGATCAATTAATCAGTTAACATTTATCAAGCAACTGCTATGTGCCTGGCACTGTGCTAAAAGCATGGGGTTACAAAAAGAGGCCAAAGGCAGGATCAGAAAGGAAAAGAAATAGCATGGTGCAGAAGAACATTTAATTTAGAATTTAGGGTTTGGGTGCAAATCCTCGCCCTGCTCCCTGAGTGACGTGCTAAAAATCAGTTAACTTCTTTGAGCCTCTGTTCTCTTATCTGTAAAATAAGAGGGTTGGATGAAATGACCATAAAGTTTCCTTCCAGCTCTAGATCCTACAAAATTAGAACAGGTCATCTACTCAGTTCATGACTTCTACATTGTTTTGTATTGTACAAAAAAAACCCAACACTCTCCATTTGAAACAAATCTGTCAGAAAGAAATTTACTAATTAAATTATTCTAAGTATTACTACTTAGAGAGAGAGGAATTCAAAGGGACAGAGATCCATCCTGCCTTGAAAATCTCTCAGAAACAAACCATTTCTACTCACAATTTATAGGTTTCCCGAGCAAAACACAATATTACATAATTGAGATTAAACAAAAAAGATAACAGTTTTGCTTGGTCAAGCAACAGCAACTGAACTTTCTCTGTACCCTGGAGAATGAACGGCTTTAGCCACACAATTCCTCTTTAAGCACTTCCTCTAGGGACTCTCCTTCCAACTCGGTCAAAGGGGAACTCAAGAAATACTTTTAATATTTGCATTAATCGAATCACTTTCAGGATTCCAAAATAGTGACTCATAGAATGTTAGAGCTGAAAAGAACCACAGGCATCATCTAATCTCCTCCATATTCTCTCTCTGTCTCTGTCTCTTTCTCTCTCCCTGTCTCCATGTATATATGTATGCAGATACAGAAATGCATATATGTGTTATATATCATAAAATTATATTCTATCAGTCTATAAATTATATAATTATATAGTGTAGAAGAACACTTAATTTAGAATTTAGGGCTTCGGTGCAAATCCTCGCCCTGCTACCTGTGTGACATTCTAAAAATCAGTTAATTTCTTTAAGCCTATGTTCTCTTGTCTGTAAAATGAGAGGGTGGCATAAAATGATCTTAAAGTTTCTTAACAGCTTTAGATCCTGCAAAATTAGAACAGGTCATCTACTCAGTTTATAACATCTGCATTGCTTTGTATTGTGCAAGAAAAATTCAATACTCTTCATTTGAGGCACAATTTTATATATATATGTGTGTGTGTGTGTGTGTGTGTGTGTGTGTGTGTGTGTGTGTACATACAACACGTATACATGTGTGTATATACATAGATGCATTTATATGTGTGTACTTGTGTACATGTACACACATACATATCCTCATACCTTCATCAAGATGTCATTTTAAGGAAGTAGCCTATATCCTACTTTCAGATGAATAGGAGAGCTGGGTGACCTGGGGCATCACTTCACCTCTGGGTCTTAATGTCTTCATCTGCTTGAGCCCAGAGAGTCAAGGGTGCTGGCCTTTCTTTGTCCTGTACTGGGCCATTTGATTTGACTGGGTTTTGATGCCGGGAAGCCTGGTGAGAGGGAAATCCTTTTTCTCAGATTCATTGGCTCATTATGTCTTTTGTCCTTCCTACCCACGGAAGCAGCCCAAGGGTTGCCAGATAGTTTTTTTCACTGTCCAATGAAGATACAATGTTAAAACAATCTCTCCCTTTCTGAAATGTTCTCCGTTTTGGAGCTGGCTCAGATCTAACTCCATGAACGTGCCTTCCCTGCTCTCCTGGGTGACACTGATTTCCTCTTTGACTCTCTTAAGACACATGATCAGTATTACTCAACTTGACCCTCATCTTCATGATGCTTTGCCATTAGTTTATTTTTTTCTTGTGCCCAAGTTTTGTCTTCCCACCTAAATGGTAAGCAATTAAAGGGAAAGGACTACATTTTATATTTTATTTGTATAGCAATTAACACAGTGCTTTTCACTCTATGGGCGAAAAATCACTTATTGCTTGGTTGCTGGGCTGATTCAGAGTTTCTACTGCTAGCATCATTTACATTTTTATTCTTTTAAATATTGTTCACTTTTATCTTGAGCTAAAAGAATAATTACTATAGGAGAAAGTGTGGTACAGTGGAAAGAGTGTCTGTCCCTTACTAGCTCTGCGGCCTTTGGCAAAGCATGTATATAGTGCCTACTGTGTGCCAAGCACTGTGCTAAGTGCTTTATAAATATTATTTTGTTTGATCCTCACAATAACCTTGCAAGGTAGACAATATTATCATCCCCATTTTACAGTTAAGGAAACTGAGATAAACAGAGGTTAAGTGACTTACCCAAGGTCACACAGCTAGTAACTATCTTAGGCAAGATTTGAACTCAGATCTTCCCAACTCCAGGCCCAGCGCTCTAACCACTGCATTATCTAGCTGCTGACAAGTCGTTTCACTTTGTTGGGTTCCAGTTGTATCATCTATAAAATAAAGGGATTACAATAGATAATTTCTGAGGTCTCCTCTAGCTCTAAATCTATGATAGAAATTATAAAGGAATATATCTAGATTTGGTAAATATATTCATATTTTAAATATTGATATAAGTTAGAGGAAGAAAAGTTATCGGGAAGTGTAGTAAGGGGCATCATGCAGCCTGTAGGCCAGCCAACACTCCTGAGTGACATTGGAACCAGAAGAAAATACAATAGGGAAATATTTAACAAAATAAATAAATAAAATAAAATAGAGATAATATATTACATTCTAAAACTAAGTCAATAAGCACCTACAGGGATCTTCATGTATTTATTAGTGGCTCCCATTTCAGCTGTGGGGTGAACTGTGAAACCAGAAAGGGACTGGTGATCAAAATGCAGAGAGGGTCTCAGGCTCTACTGGACATGGGGCTAAGAATAGGGTGGAAACAGATGTCTCCTGCCCTTGCAGGCCTGCTTATACGTACATGTATATTTGCAAAGCATGAGTATCACTATGTATATAGATTTATTTATGAGACTATTGAAAAGCTATGTTTTTCAGCAAGTTTGATTTTATACTATATATGTATGCAAATATGTATACATATGTATATATTTCTATCTATCTACTTATCTAGTTTTCTTCTGTTTAAGGGAGGCAGTTGTGATTTGCCCAAGTATTTTAATCAGTCAATAAGTCATTGGCTAAGCACCTTCTATTTAGAGCTCTGCTAGGTGCTGAGGATATGAAGGATAAACAAAAATTGTCCCTGCCCTCAAGAAGCTTACATTCTATTGGGGGAGACAGGGGTGAGAAGAGTGGGCATTGCAAGCATGGTATTAGCAACATGGGGAGATATGTAATCTGTATTAGCATAGACTTCTTTCATAATTAAAGATCATCTAGACCAGATTTCTATTTTACAGATATGGAAACTGAAGCTCAGAGAGGTGATTTATTCAAAGTTGCCCAGTATATAGTAGATGCAAGATTTGACTCCAAAGCTAATATCATGCCACATGAAAAAGATTAATATTTTATCAAGTGGATTTCCAGTATGATATTAAGATATGGATTAGCTTTTAACTATGTGGTATTCTGCCCTCATTAAAGATCAAACCTTTGAGAAAATGGTTGGCTGAATTTTTTTAAAAGTTTGCTTGTTTTCATCATTACTGCTGCATGCATTGGTTTTGTGCCATTTTCCACTCTAGTATGGAATACTGCCCTGAGAATGTCTCTAATGAGGAGAAGAACAGAACAGTCCTTAAGACCGCTGGCACAAGGGCCGGGTTCATGGGGGACTCACGGCAGCCCCTCTTGCACAAAAGGGCCATAGTTCTCCACAGCCTGGAATGATAGGAATAGAACACAGGCCCCTTCTGTCCTGTTTGGCCCCAACTGGGGAAGGCCTCTCTTTGGGAACAAAATATTCTGTTTCCTTTGGAGTGAGGAGCCCTTCCTGGGAACATCTTTGACAAGGATGAATTGTCTCTTCCCCTTTTTGTTTTTTAAAGTTTGAAAGGAAGGGGGTATTTTTGCTTAAAAAGAAGCCGGGGAACTCAGGACCATGACTAAGCCCAGACTGCTATTTAGGAGAATGCTAATGGTGTAGTGGGGTTTTCTGGTTCCCCTGGAGGTGCCATTAGTGAGCTAGTTGTCACTCTTGGTACTTTCCTACAACACTCTGAGTTTCCAAGTACTTTGCTTTTCTATTACTGATTGAAAAGAATTCCTTGTGTTCATTTGCTCCTCACTGCATTTATAGTATAGAAAGGTGCTGCTAAATGTTTAAATGGGCCTTGAAGACAGGCCTTAAAAAGTAGCCCTTCATGGGGCAGCTAAATGATGCAGTGGATAGAGCACCGGCTCCGGAATCAGGAGGACCTGAGTTCAAATCCGACTTCAGACACAATAACACTCACTAGCTGTGTGACTCTGGGCAAGTCACTTAACTCCAATTTCCTCACCAAAAAAATAATAATAATAATAATAAAAGTAGCCCTTCAAAACGTATAAGAAGGAAACAATCAATTATTAAGCACTTACTATGGACCCAGTGCTTTACCAATATTATCTTGTTTGATCCTCACAACAACCCTGGGAGGTAGGTGATAATGTCATCTTCATTTTATATTTGAGAAAACTGAGGCAGACAGCTTCAAAGTGACTTGCCCAGGATCACAGTAGCTGATTTGAAGCCATATTTAAACTCAGGTCTTTCCTGACTCAAGGCCCAATGCTCTATACCCCATGCCACCCAGCAGCCCAAAGTTACACTGATTCTTTGGAAACTTCCCCGGGCCCTAAAAGCAAAGTACCTGGCCCTGAGGCTCAGTAGGAACCTCCACGAGAACAGCAGAGCATCACAGCATCATAGGGCTAGAGTTGGAAGGGACCTCAGAGGTAATTTAATCTAATTAACTCATGCATTCAACTGCAGGTCCTCCTGACTCCAAATCTAGCCCACGTTTAAGGTCATCAAGTGAATTCCAAGATAGCAACTGCACCAGACACACATCCATAGGTGGGAGGGTTTGTGGGAAGTGGTGCAAGAAGCCCCTGTTCTTGGGTGCTGTCTTTACTAGTCAATCAATCATTTAAGCACTTACCATGTGCCAGCACTGCTATACTGTGCTAAGCACTACTCCTGTCACCCACGGAGTTGTGGTGAGGGTGGCAGAAGATGAAAAGCAGTGGCAGTGTCTAATACTCTGTAAGAATTCCTGATATTTTAGTGTTTAATGGTTTACAAAGCTCTTTATTACATGAGCCCTACAAAGTTTTCATTTCAGTCTGCACTTGTGATTTCACTTGGATAGGTAACTTCAAACATCTAGATGGCTTCGTGGATAGAAAGCTGGGCCCAGCGTCAAGAAGACATGAGTTCAAATCTAGGTTCAAATACTCAATAGCTATGTGACCTTGGGCAAATCACTTAACCTATATTTGCCTCAGTTTCCTCAACTGTAAAATGGGGATAATGACAGCACTTATTTCTCAGGGTTGTTGTGAGGATCAGAGGAGATGATATTTGTGAGGTGCTTAGTACAATTTGACACGTTTTTTGTTGTTCAGCCATTTCAGTCATGTCTGAACGTGACCCTGTTCATAGCTTTCTTGGCGAAGACATTGCAGTGGTTTGCCCTTTCCTTCTTCCAGCTCATTTTATAGATGAGGAAACTGAGTTGAACGACTTGCCCAAAGTCACAGAACTAGTTTGGATCTGAAACTGGACTTGAACTCAGGTCTTCCTGACTCTGGGCCCACTGCTCTAACCACTGCATCACCTAGATGCCCCTACCTGGCATGTAGTACAGGCTTATTCTGCCTTCTCCTGCTATAGAAATTCCTCTCTGGAAATTGGCAATTTGTCTGTAATTTATATCATAGAGCTGCCTTGGGCATTGTGAGGTTGTGATCTGGCCACAGTCTCAGAGCCAGCACATACCACCATGTCTACCCTAAAAGGTTTGACTCTGGAGGAGAGAGCAAGGCTGACAACTTTGTGCAGATTCATGCCCACATTAAGATATGACCCTCAAGACGTCATTGGTCCTCTCAGAGAATGAAGCACTACCACCGAAAACAATGATATCTATACAAATGAGGAAGTTGAAGGTCAGAGAGCTGATGTGTTACTTGCCTAAAATCATATAGTTACCACTAAATGTCAGAGACCAGGACTTGCACTCTATCTCCTGACTTCAAATTCTGTGTTCTCTCTATCATATTCATCTCACAAGTGTTATAAACTTTGCTATTAAGTGTAAAAGTTAATTTTTAAAAATTACAATGATTATTTTCAAATTTGGCACCTAGGCTTGATTTTTTTTTTTTATGGTACTGGGCTCATGAGTGGAGGCTAATTTGCAAGTCTAGCTTGCCTGGCACTTTGCTGGATGGTGAACAAAGGTTACATATGAGAAAGAAAATCACTTCCCACCTGGCCCAGAAAGAAGTGGACTAATTCTGAGCAGATATGTCGCTGCACATATAGCATGGATATGGTCAGAGCACATGTAAACTCTCTTCTCTATTACCGTGACCAGCTTTCTATGCCTTTGCATATATTGTGTCCACTCCCATATGCAACAGCCCCCACGGGAGGCAGTCAACAATATGCTCTCTTTCTCTGGACACAAGCACAAATAACATTTCCTTTGTCCTTCTGGCAAGAAGGGTAAGGGGAACAGTTTTGCTTTATGTGCAAAACTTTCCTCTTCCCCCCTCCCTTCCATCCCCTGCCCATTTTCTGATATGCCCTCTGACACATCTAGAATGAAATAAAAGTATCCAGATTTGTAATTTATTCCTGAAATACATCTTCCAAGATCTACAGATATCTCACCACGTCAACCTCTCTTAACCTGAACCTGACCTGTCACCCACATTAAATTACTTTCTAAACCAGAGGCAAACTTTATATCATAAAACACCATTCATAGCCACATCAATCCAACCTGAAATCTGCATTACTCTCTTGACCCGAACTTGCTAGATATCCACAATTCATAGATCGACCAGCTTTCCTCTATCAATATGCCTCCCCCTGATAGTGTATTACACTAATATATTATGAGAGGCCCAGATCGCTTTGTTGATGTATAAGGGCAATGCATTAGGAAAGCGGTAGCTCACTTCCATGATGTATAGCTGTAATACATCGTCAGAGGGAAGCACTTGGGTGATGAATGACTGTAACAAGGGCACCAATGGAGAGAGAACAAGTTCAAAGTGGATTCGGTTTCGCTTGCGGAGTCAAGATGAAGTACATCTAAGAAGGACCAAGCCCACCTCCTCACCCACCACAAACAATGCCAGGTCTGTGCGCGAGGAAGGACCATCACACAAATTCAAAGACCTAATTTTTCAGCCCACGTCTTCCCTGGTTTTCACAGTGACAACTCACATAGAAGCAGGGCTGGAAACCAAAGGAAATTCATATAAACATTCTATTATGATGGCGCCAAGGCTTCAAGCCCACATTTCAGATCAGGCAGATTTTCACTTCATCCCCTCTTTCCCTTCTCTGTCATCATGTCACTTGCTGAAATTGAGAAAACTGGCTGATGCCAAGTCAACCAACAAAGGGAAATGTCGCATTGCTGCCCTCAACACCACCCCCAACAAAAGTGCAAATCATCCATTGCTATTATTTGGGGCCAGTCCAGCTAGACGTGGACTCAGGAGGTCAAAGGTGAAAAGGTAGTGCATTACGCATCTTTAATTTGATGAGGTCTGAACCCATCATAAAGCAATTCAGGCTGTCAGCCCAGAGTGCTACTGGGAAATCAAGCCAGAGCTGAACCAATATTTCTTTGGAGTTTGGAAATGAGATGGAGAAGTCATATTTCTTCTGATTGGGAATATTAAAAAGGTTGTGATAAGCACATGCATTATTTTACAATGGCATTTTTGCAAACAATATGATACATGTTTATTGTGGGCAAAAAGAGAGCCAGCTGCTTCACAGGGAGGCTTGTTATATTACTGTAGGGCTTTACATGCCCCAAGAGCTTAAAAAACGTTCATTGAATGAATTCAAGCTGAAATATTTGCATTTGGGGGTGGCATCTATATTACCAGAATAACATGCTTTCATTCATTCAACAAATCTTCATGTTGGTCCACAGATCACAGCAATCTTTGGACAAGCTCTTTGATACCCTGATGGATCAGGAACTTGCAACAGCAAGTTACAGATCTGAGGGTTAGTTAGTGTGAGCTCTTTCTCCACAGACAGAGATGGTAATCTATCTACACCTTATTTAAGGCAATTCTCCATGCTTTCCATAAATCTTACAGAAAGATCTCAGCTCAAGAACAAGTAAAGGTTGTAAAGAGGCTTGCTGGAAGGGAAAATGTTCTAATTTAGACCTAAGACAACTTTGAGTGGGCAGCCTTTGGCAGTAGCTGGTTCCTCCTCAATGGAGATCTTCAAATAGTGTCTAGAGGGCCAGTTGTCAGGTTGCTTTTTTTGTTTGTTTGTTTTGTTTTTTGTCAAGCCAATTCATGTTCAGGAATAGGTTAGATTAGATAAATTCTGAGATCACTTCCCACCTCTGAAATTCTGCAATCCTGTGAACACAGAGATTTTCTTCCAACTCTTTTAATTCTCTTTGCAAATAGGTACAATTCTTAGGTTGTCCTTTCACTATTACTCTATACATAGTTAGCCTGCCTCTTTTCTCTACCATATGAATCCTCAATAATGCCATATATGCTAAGTCATCATGGGTAACATGGCTACTATTTAACACAGTACCAGAAAATGTTAGCAATAGCAATAAAACAAGAGAAAAAAATTAAAGGCATGAACATTGGCAAAGAGGTTATCCAATTATCCCTATTTGTAAACGAAATAAATGCTTACTCAGGAAATCTCAGAGAATCAATAAAAAAAGAAAAACTGAGATAATTAATAATTGAGGCATCTAGGTGGGAGCCAGGAAAACCTGAATTCAGATCCAGCCCCCAATATTTACTAGCTGTGTGACACTAGGTTAATCATTTAATCTACTTGCCTCAGTTTTCTCAAATGTAAAATGAGGATAATAATAGCATCCACCTCCCCAAACTGTTGTAAGGATCAAAGTGCTTTTAAAGTGCTTGACACAGTGCCTAGCACATAGCAGGCTCTTACCTTCTTCTGGTTTCAATAAAGTATTTAGATACAAAATAAATCTACAAAATCATCAGCATTTATATGTAGCAGCAACAGTAAATAATAGAAAAGTAAATTCTATTTTAAAAAACCACATGAAATGTCTGAGACTTAGTCTATCAAGATTTTCACAAATACAATTAGAGACCATTTTCAAGAACTAAAGTCTGATTTAAATGATTAGAAGTCCTACAGTAACATAACAAGCCTCCCCGTGAAGCAGTTGGCTCTCTCTTTCCCACAATAAACATGTATCATATTATTCATTGATAATGGCTGGGCTGGGCTAATATAAGAAAAATACTATCTAAATTAATCTGGCAATTTAGTACTATACTAAAGTAGCAAGCAGAATATTTTATTAAATAGTTATCATATCCAAGATATATAGGTAACTAACACAAAAGACAAAAAGCCATCCCAACAAAGATCCAATGAATATACGGTTAAAGGATGCTAATAATCCTTAGCTTTGCAAACTATTGTCAGTCATGTGAAAAATTGTTCCAAATTACTAAAAATAAGAAAAAGTAAAATCAAAACATGAGGTCTTACCTTATTTCTGGCAAGCAGGCAAAGATGACAAAATATGGGAATAGTCAGTGTTGGACTGCGACATACATACATACTTGGTGGAACTGTGAAATGATCTAACCATTCTGGAAAACAATATGGCATTGTTGTTGTTGCTGTTTTTAGGTACCTAAAATGTCCACATTCTTTGACCCAGGGCTCCTACTGCTAGACATATGCCTCAAAGAGGTCAAAGAGAGAAATGAAGGTCCCAAATTGTCATAACAACACTTTTTTTATGGTAGCAAAGAACCAGAAACAAAGTAGGTCTGGCAAACAGCTAAACAAATTGTTCTATAAGACTGTAATAGGATATTACTGTTCCATCAGAAATGACAAATATAAAGAATTTAGGGGCCCATGGGAAGACATTTATGAACTGATGCAATGTTAAGTAAGCCAAGCCAGGAAAACAATATACACAGTGAGTACAGCAATGTAAATGGAAAGAACAGCAAAAACTTAAATGTGATTTAATAATGACCAGCTTTGGTCCAGAGGAGAGTTGAGAAAACATTACCTCCTTCCCTTCATTGACGATGTGGAGAGGACTCTGGAGATTGACTACCGCACAGACTCTCAGACCAGGGACAGGTTGGTCAGTTTTGCTGAACTGCTTTTCCCCCTCTTATTCTTTTAAAATCTTTGTTACTAGAAAGAGCTTGTTAAATTAAAGAAAGATATATTTGGAAGTGAATGTGTTGTAAAAACAAAGGGCATCAAGGAAACAAGATTTTAAGACAATTAAGAGAAGTAATATGGGTAGCCAAAAATATGCAATGCTTGAATTGGGAAACCTGAGTTTGAATTCCGACTCTAAAAATTATTAGCTATGTGATCAAAAGCAAGTGACTTCTGGGCCCCAGTTCTCTCAGTTACTACAGCTGTAGTAACTACATCAAGGTTGTTGTGAAGATCAAAATGTACATAAAGGAATCCTTGAAGTGCCATTTGACACCACCTATTCCAATTTTATCATTCTTCTGTTCAAAACCCAGAATAATCTGCTCTTTTTTGGATCTAGAATAAAATCTGGACTCCTTAGCCTGGTATTGAATACCCTATACAATCTGGCTCCAAATTCCTTTTCCAGGATTATTTCATAGTTTCCCTTCATACACTCTACATTCCAGCCGAAGTGGCCTGCAAGCTGTTCCCTGGACTTGATATGCCATTTCCTGTCCCCAAGTATTTCCAAAGGTCTCTGGAATGGTCTATCTTCATCTTTGCCTTTCAGAATCTTCAAAGCTCAGCTCAGATGCTACCTCCTCCATGAAGCCTTCTCTGATTCCTCATCCCATCCTCAACTGAAAGTTTTTTCTCCCTACTGAAATTTATGCTGGTTAATCTCCACTGGAACCTGACTGCAGCAAGACTCCTCTTCTTTCTCCTCCCTTATCGATTCCCCAACCTAGTAATTCCTCTCTATTTGATTTCCCCATCATATTCACAAGATCTGTTGCAAATCTTCTCTAATCTCCTCAAGCCACTCACATCGCACCTTCTCTTCACCCTCTCAGCTAAGGGCTTTGCCTCTTGTTTCATTGAAAACATTGAGGCTATTCACTGAGAGCTCCCTCTTCTCCCTTCCACAACATCTCACACCTTCTGACATCTTACCCGACTATGTCCTTATTCACAAGCTCTGAGGATGATATGGCCCTTCTGTTTGCCCAGGTCAATCTCGCTATATTACTTTGATATCATCCTTTTCCATTTTCTCCTGTAGATTGTCCCTCTCATCCACCCTCTAATCTTTAGTCTCTATTTACACATTTCTGCAAATATGCCCAAATCTCACTCATTCTTAAACAAAAAGCCCTCACTGGATCCTACCATGCCCACCAACTACATCTTTCATCTCTCCTCCCCTTCTTGGCTAAACCTGAAAAAGCCATATATATTCAGTACCTCCTCTCACTCCCTCCCAAACCCCTCTGCAATCTGGCTTCCAACCTCATTCTTTAACCAAATGGCTTTCTCTAAGTTTACCATTAATCTTTAAATTACCATTAATTTGCCATTAACTGCCAGATCTAATGACATTTTCCTGATCTCAATCCTTCTTGACTTCAGCATTTGACATTAATGACTACCTTTTTCTCCTGCATATATTCTCTCCCTTATTGCCCCTCTTTTCCCCTCCACACCACTTCACATCCTTTTTAAAATTTATTTTTAACATTTACTTTAAAAAATTTAAGTTCTGACTTTTCATCCTCCCACTCCTCCCCCACCCATTATCAAGGCAGGAAATGTGATATCAGTTATACATGTGAAATCACACAAAACATATTTCTACATTAGGCATGCTGCAAAAAAAAAAATAATAAATAAAAGTAAAAATAAAAATTAACTTAACAAAAAACAAGAAAAAGAAAGTGAAAAAATTATGCTTCAATGTGCATCCAGACTCCATCAGCTCTTTGTCTGAAGGTGGACAGCATTTTTCATCACAAGTCCTTCAGAACTGTCTTGGATCATTGTATTGATCAGAATAGCCACGCCATCCACAGTTGATCATAAAATATTGCCTTTACTGTGTACAATGTTTTCCTGGTTCTGCTCACTTCACTTTGCATCAGTTCATATAAGTCTTCCCAGGTTTTTCTGAAGCCATCCTGCTAGTCATTTCTTATAGCACAATAGTATTCCATTGTAATTATATACCACTTCACATCCTTGTGACATCATCCAGATGCGGCCCTTCAAAATTTCCTTTGCTGCATTTTCTTTCATGTCCACTTCCATTTCTCTGGCTGCATTCACTTTGGATTTGACTTCTCTACCTTAGTCCCCAGTAAACTCATCATTGGGAAATCTCACCATCTTATAAGATTGCATCAGCCTTGGTACTCACACCTCACTGATACCCTCTGCCTCTGATTGGAGGGTGGAACCATGAGTTCCTAATTCTCCATTTAAGGAGGGAAGGTAAATGTGGCATTTCAGACATCTCATTTCACATCTAGCTGCACTTAATTTGGACCTGACTTTCAGTCCCCAGGTACCTTCCCCATCCTACCTCCTTTCAGTTTTCTTTGATGTGTTGCCTTCTCCACTAGATTGTAAGCTCTTTGAGGGCAGGGACTTTTTTGTATTGTATCCTCAAAAGCTTAGCACAATACCTGGCACATAGTTGGCACTTAATAAACGTTTATTGATATGATGTGAAGCCCACTAACTGTGGGTGTATCCCAAGGCTCTGTCCTAGGCCCTTTTCTTTTTCTCTCTCTATTCTCATGCGAAGATATCAGCTCTCACGGGTTCAATTATCACCTCTATACAGATGATTCCAAAATGTACTTATTCAATCCTAGTCTTTTTCCTCAGCTCCTGACCTACCTCACCAACTATATGATCCATAGGAATCTCAAACTAAGAATGTCCAAAATGGACCTCATTATCTTTCCCTCCAAATCTACTCACCCTTCTCCTGAACTTCCCTACCACTATCAAGGGCACTACTATCCTTCTAGTGACGCAAGTTTGCAACCTCAGTGTTATCTGAGATTCCCCTCTCACTCCATATATTCAATCAATTACCAAATCTCATAATTTTTCTCAACGCTATTTCTCACATACATTCTATTCTCTTCATTCATACCCTAGTTCAGACCTTTATCTCTTCTCATCTGGACAATTGCAACAGATTTCTAACTGGACTGCCTACCTCAAGGCTCTTCCTCATTCTAATCCATTCTTCACATAACTGCCCAAGTGATTTTCCTACAGTTCAGGGCTATGTCATGCTCTCCCCAAGCCCTAAATAAACTTCAGTGGCTTCATTTTACTTCTGAGATCTGTTTGGCACTTAAAGCTCTTCAAAACCTGGTTCTCCTTCAAACTTTTCCAGTCTTTTAACACATTACTCCCCTCTCCACAATTGGCCTTTTTACTGCTTACTTCCTAACATACAACGCTCACTCCATCTCTTACACTTTTCACTAGCTACCTCCCATGCCTAAATTGTTTTTCCTTCTAACTTTCACCTTGTGGAATCCCTGGCTTCTGTTGAGACTCAGCTTATGCATCACCTCCTCCAGGAGGCCTTTCTCAGTCCTTCCAGCTACTAGTGCCTTCCCTTTTAAGGCTTCCTTCCATCTACTCTCTATATTGTGTGTACCCATTTATGCATGTGTCATCTCTCTCATTAGAATGTATATGCATGTTTAGAAGAGTCAATTTTATTACAGCAAAATAATCAAAATGATTTTCATGAATTAGGGAAAGGGCTAAACGGACATCAATAAAATAGAAAAACAATATAGTGACATTTCTGATCCAGACAAGATTTATTAATAACATTTTGGTTACAATATTTTACAATTACACACATGATTCCGAATAGCAAAATACACATTTCAAAACCCATTCAAATACAGGGACAATTATTTGAGAATATAAATACATACAAAAAATTTACAAAGCCTTTAAAAAGTTCTAACTGATATAATCCTGGGTTTAGACAAGATGAGATAAAGATTAAAATAATGAATGTGAAGACAAAACCTGCCTTAGAGAGGTCATATGAAATAGTAAATTACTATGCTGATATTTTAAGAGGCACACTAAATGTGTGCTACTTCTAAGCAAAAAATAAAGCATGCAAAAATATCCAGACTTCTGAAAAACTTGGAAGGTGAAATTACAATATAAAGCATTTATAAAAAATATCATATTAAGGTTTAGAAAAAAAAATACAGCTCAAATGCAACAAAGCCAATTCAATTTGGCACATGTTGAAAATAACATTCATATCATGTAATGACTAAGGTATAATGGCAGAAGCTCGTTGGAAGTCTCCCATTAATAAAGCAATTATCAGATACATGCATTATACCAAATAGCCAATTTCTGCAAGACAAGTAATGTGTCATACCAGGATATAAAAAAAAGGCAAAGTGCTTGTGTTGTTTAAAAGAATTGCTTTCCAGGAACTGTTCAATATCATGAAAATGGTATCTTCAGCCCAACCACACAGAACCACAAATTACCTACATTTTTCAAGCAGTTCAAAGACATTTAATTTTATCTTTTACATAAGATCCGACAATTAAATGACCTTCTTGTTCCCATGCCCAAGTGTCTCAAGGGCTTCAGTTTCTGTCCAACTACAAATTCTTCTTTTAATCCATAATGAAACAATTGTGCCACCAGTAAAAAGTCCTACCTTTGATTCCGTAGGTTCTTTCAGTAGCAGGCTCAGATTGTGGCATCAGGATGCAATTTTTAATTAGGTATAAAAGATCTACTAAAAAGGAGAGAAAATGTCCCTCCTATTAGAATGTAGATTTGGATATTTAGGTGGAAAGGTGATTTTCTTCAGTTAACTAAATCACTGTTTAAGGAAACAAAGACTCATTTGTTATCATTCTCCAGGATAAGAAAATGAGACTCAATACCAATTATAAACATTGATGATTTAAAGAATTGGACATTCCCTCCCAAATTTTCAGAAAATGGTATCTAGAGTTTAACTTCTGACCCTATAGCTGCTTTAAAGTCATCAAGAGAAAATGTAAGACGATGATACACTAAGATAAAGGGTCCTACAAATGTATGCACAAATATATTCTATCTTTTCTTACTTGCATTAAAATTCAGACATTATCTTCATTCATAAGATCCTATAAATACTGCATAGGTGCACACACATTTTAAAAAGCAAATATGACAGAAAATTCATTCCTACTGCTTACCTAAACACTGACACTTTTAGTAAGGACTAGGAGGAAATCATTAGTATATAACAAAGTGAGAACATAAAATACATATATTTTGATAAATGTCCTTACAGCTAGGGAAAATTAGGAAAGCTCCTGAGTATTCTATTGATGCAAGTCCTCAAGAAGAATAATAGCTACAATGCAATTTAAATTACCAGAGCTAAGTTCTCATTAGCCACCCCCTTAAAAGGCATATTCCTGTTATTGTCAAGTTTTCACAAACCCTTCTTAGCTGAAAAGACAAGATATACATACACATTTCACCAACTGCTCATATTTCCAACCTTTAAAGAATCAGTAAATATAGCTAATAAATCAGTGAATAGGTATTTCAGTTAACAGCTAGTATCAAAACCTCAAACTCCTAACACCTCAAAGCAATGTACTTCCATCAGAGGCTAAAGACACGACCATGCATTTGGTCTTGGATTCCTTGTTCCATTTTGTCATAATATTTGGGGATTTTGCAAGAACTCACAATTAACCAAGGGCTTGTTTAATAGGTTATCTTAGATGTGCCTAACGATTTATCATCAAGGAGAAAATTGTCAAGTGACTTTGTGGGTGTCACATACAGATATTTATTTCTTTTAAAATAAAGATTCCATAATACTTTACTTTCATATGGTAAAGGTGTTCTTCAGACCCAACATAATGTTAACTGATACATTATGAACTTCTGTGAGGTACTGAGCTTTTTTTTCTTATGCAAAACTTCCTCCTACATTAACGAAGTAGTTTATCAAGTTCTTTTTCATTCTTGGGTAGTCACAAAATATATACACACATGAGTTTATACCCACTGGATAGTATTGGGTGAAAGTTCCCCTGTGCAAAGAGCAGAAGATGGAGTCTGGAGTTTATAGACATGTTTTGGTACAACTTTACTCCTAATAGATTCAGCTCCTATTAGTTTATGTTTTTCTTCATCCTCACTATTCTGTTTAGATATTTCCTTGGGTTTTAACAAGTCAAGTCTTTCTTCAGATTCAAAATCCAAGAGAAATGATTTCGCCAGAGACTGTAATCCCCTGGAGGCAACATCAGATATTCTATCATCATAGGTATTCGTTGAATCAGAAAGTGATGTAAACAGACTGAAGTTATCATTAAAATGCCTGGACAAGTTGCAAATATTTTCAACACAACTCTTGAGCAGAATAACATCACCACAGGATCCTAATCCTATGTAGGAAAAAAAGCAAACTAATTAATTCTTAAGTTTCTTAGACATTTCTAATATTTATATAATAGCAATGATTTTTTTAGGTTAAATATAAGGTGAGTGCATCAAGACATTTAAAAATGATAGGAAGGAATGGTCCTTGTTATCAGTTTTATTAGTTAACAAGGAATTATTTATTAAATATTTATTAGTTAGCAAAGACTATTTCTTGCTAACTAGTAAATCTTTGTCTCTGCAGTACAAGTCACTCCATAGCCACCTTTAATTATATGGGCTTTTATTATCTGAATAGAAATCATTAAATATCACAACTAATACCCAGACTTAGTTCATATCACTCCTGTACTTCAAGGTGTAGATAACACTTGAGCTGAACATTGAAGGAAGAAAAAGATTCTGAAAGGCAGGAAGGAAGACAGAGTATATTCCAGGTATTGAAGGATAGCTTGAATGAATGCACAGAGGTGAGAGGTGTCAGGTTGACACCAGACTAGTAGTCTAGTTTGACTGGAATGCTGAGTACGTAAAGGGGAATAATGGCAAATATGGCTGGGAATGTAGACTAAAGTCATATCATGGAGGTTTCAACTATCAGGATGAAGAGTTTGTATTTTATCCTACAGACCAGTGGTGTCAGGTTCAAATAAAAATGAGGCCACTAAACTGTACATAAGGAACTCTATAGGTGCATATTAACTTAGAAAACTATATATTAACATTATGTACATTTTATTGTATTTTTATTTATTTTGCTAAATACTTCTCAATTGTAATCTGTAATATGGGTCTAGTGGCAGTTAGCCATATTGTGGGCTGCATGAGGTCGCAGCTATGTGTGTGGGGGACATTTCTGCTCTAGACATCAGTAAACCACTGAAGATTGCTAAGCAGGGGAGAGACATTATCATGCTTTTGCATTAGGGAAGATTACTAGAGAAGAAACAGACTGGAGGCAAGAAGACCAATTAGAACATTATGACAGACCAAGTGAGAGGTGAAAGTCTAAACTGGTATGACAACATGAGTAAAGAAATGGAAGTGGAACTGGTAACTGACTGGATATAGAAGATGAGGGGAAAAGAAAAATCACAGAGAATATTGAGGTCAGGAGCTTGGGTGACTGGAAGGATGTTAGTACCATCAACAGAAAAAGGGAAGTTAAGAGGAGGGATAGGTTCAGGAGGAGAGAAATTTAGTTGTTTTGGGCATTTGGAATTTGAGGTACTGGTGGGACATCCAGAGAGACATGCCTAGTTAGGAGTTGTATGACTACACGTATACATTTGGGATTCATCTGCAGAGAGGTAAAATTTAAACTTATGAGAGTGCATGACATTTTAAAGGAAGAAACTATAGGGAAGAGGGCTAAGGTCTCAGCTCAGGGGAAGCCTAAGAAGTGAAAGAGGCTTATAAACCAGAGGAGGAAAAAAGGAAACAGTCAGATAGGTAGGAGAAAATCAGGAGAGTGCTGTCACAGATATCAATTAAGGAGAAAAGATGCAGGAAAATGAGTTGTCAACAGCATTAAATGCTGCCAAAAAAGTCAAGCAGGAAGAAGGCTGGAAAAAAAAAACAACCAAAACTAACAGATTTAGCATTTTAAGAATCTACTAGTAACCATTAGAAACAATATTAATAAAATGGTAGACTTAAAAAGCCAGAGTGCAATGAATTGAGGAAAGAATGCATACTAAGGAAGCGGAGGCCACACTTTCCCCTATTTTTTCAGAAGTGAAGTAGAACAAAAGCATGAAGATACTGCAGAGTTAATTCCAGGTTTTTTGAGGATAAGGGAGATGAGTAGCAGGTGCTAAATAAATTAAAAGTTGAAGTGGAAATGGGTATCAATTAATATTATGTCAATTATGTCAGTAACTATACTTGAAATTAAAGTTGATGAAGGTAAGCAAGAGTCAGCTACTACTGAAAGGATTAATGAAAGTGGAAGACAAGTGCGCTTACAATAAGATGTTTTGATTAAAACAATGAATCTCATTTGGGGTAAATACCTTTCAATGTAGAAATAACAATTTGACTAATTTGCTCTAAGCAATGCTTCAACTTCAAGAATTCTGTAGCAAGATTAATTAGCTTCTTCACATCTTGATATACTGACTCCTCTTCTTTAACTTGAACTCTAAAATCCTTCTGTATTTATAAAGCAAAGTTTATTGAAAATATGCAGTAGAATGACAAAGCAGTAAAACTTTATCAAAATGACTTTCAAGGACTATAATCGTATCACTGTTAAGTAGTTTTGAAATCAAATTGTGCAACAATACTTTGAATGTTAAGAAATGTCAAGATAAAATTATAAAGCTATGCTTCAAATGAAATAAGAATTCCCTCTTAAAATTTAACTTAAGCTGTTTTATATTATTCTGTAACAAAAAAGTTGTCTTTAATGAAAAAATGGAGAAGGGATAGTGGAAGAATGCTGAGGTAGTAGAAGGATAACTTTGCTATCTGACTTGGCAAGGAAAATCTTTATTATTATAAGATGACACTTGTAAGACGCCTACTAAACCAATATAAATGAACTGAGGTCTTCTGATCTTCATAAAAATTTAACATTGATAGGTCAATTTAATATAAACTTCCCTTGTACATTTACAGAGAAACACAATATTGGAGCTAGTAGGGACCTTAAAGATTGACCAATCCAACCCCATCACTTGACAGAGAAGGAAGTAGAAGCCCAGAAAAGATTAATAACCGGGAGGTAGGTGCTATTATTATCCCCATTTTATAGATGAGGAAACTGAGGCAGATGGAGGTGAAGTGACTTGCCCAGGGCCATGCAGCTAGTAGGCATCTGAGTTCATATTTGAACTTAGGTTTTCCTGACATCAGGCATGGTGCTCTATCTACTGCACCACCTGCTGTCTAGTAGGAAGCAAAATCACAAATCCTTGAAGAACTATTATAGGTGTAGGTACTTATTCTTATACTCAAGAATAATTCCAAGAAATGAGTCCAAATGGAAAAGAAGTCTAGCTAACTACATGACTGGAGACAGATTTATATTTTCTGGGTCACAGGGTGAGAGCTCTTGCTTCCAGGTCAAGAAGTACTCCAATCTATGCCCACACTCAAGCCCTAAATTCTCTTCCCTTTCCCAGAAGTACCCAGGGTAGATTACATTTCCATCCTAACTGCTAACAGTCCTATTTTTACCACTGCTTTCCTGTTCTATGGCTTTAAGGAATAGCCATTTATATTAAATCTTTTATTTTAATCTGCTTTCAACAGATTAAATAGTATATATAATAATACATATATATATATATATATATA